>NW_027361696.1:56122500-56455000 GCF_039654945.1 Dendrobates tinctorius
AATTTGGGAGGGCAGTAAAATGTAATTTACACAAGAAACAGAACTCTATTCCAGAGGATCAGAGGATACATTGGTTGTCCATGACCACAGGACCATAAGTCTGTCAATCTCTTCCTACCTAGCGACATCCCTGGTAACTCTTCTGATCAGAAGCATGACTTCACGTTACGCCACAACTTTTACCCCACTCCAGACTAAATAATCAAAAGAGACGCCATAGGTCCCATCTGGTAGAATGTTTCCAACTTGGTCAATGGACAATGAGAAACTTTTTGCTTAACCTGTTATCAAACATGATGGAGATTAAGTGGCTGTAGAAAATTATTGATTGCTATGTCTGCAATATTATGTGGGGACAGAACTAGTATAGCTTAAAACGTGTCGCATGGTGACATTTCATTTGTCATTTGCACCAATCTATCTGAGGATTAATTTTTAATTAATTAATCTACTATACAGTTTGGATATTCTGGGCGGCTAAACCTATGAGTTCTTGAAGTTGCCTCAAAGCCCCTGAGGTGCTTGTGCACTCCCATAATTATCAAACAAACTCTGATGTAAGCTGGGCATTTCTGTGAAATTTTGTTGAACAATGTAATACTTCATTTCCCCTCTGGGTGTGCTATAGGGAAATTGTTAGATATCCCCACAGATTGCAGCTCATCGATATTGAGCCAACCAGCCAGATCTTTCCAACAAGTAGGGATTGTCCAAAGCAGAAAACCCCTTTAATTCATAAATCTTCTATATATATAAAAATGAGTGTATGTATGTACTGTATGTACAGTATGTGTGTGTGTATATCAAGACACGCCCATTCAATATAGCCTCGCCCACTCCGCTTCATAGCCACACTCACTCCCTGTGTTTGCGTGGGTTTCCTCCGGGTACTCCGGTTTCCTCCCACATTACAAAGACATTCTGATAGGGATTTTTGATTGTTAGCCCCATCGTGGACAGTGATGATAATGTGTGCAAACTGTAAAGCGCTGGGGAATATGTTACCACTCTATAAAAATAAAGATTTTTATTAAATATCTAATATATATATTTCATAGGCACATCTTCTTCACCACACCAGGTTATACTGCCTGTGTTGCCCATAGCAACCAATCACTAAGCAGCTTTCACTTCACCAGAACTGTTTAAAAGATGAAAGCTGAGCTGTGATTGGTTGCTATGAGCAGTTTTCCTTGTAGACAGTTGTGGTAACTGGGGCCTATTATTCTTATCATTTCTATAGTGTTATCATCCTTCTGTAAAGCTGGAAATAACACAATTTATTACCGTGCTGACACAGACCACCCTCTGACACAGACTGCAGGGGGAGCCCAGAATCTGGAACTTTTCTTTGTCTGGCATGAAGCATCCTCATTAACTTAAAAATTCAAACACAGATTAAAAAAAGAAACACAAGATGGATTTCTCCAACCCAGGTATCATTTTAATCGGTGTAACAGCACCAACCTGACAATATTGGCTCTGACGGGATGATGTGGGATATTAGTGTCAGTAGTCCGGTGACTCTGGCTGATGGGATGATTTGGGATATTAGGGTAGTAGTCCAGTGGCTCTGGCTGATGGGATGATTTGGGATATTAGTGGTAGTAGTCCGGCGGCTGTGACGGGATGATGTGGGATATTAGCGGTAGTAGTCCAGTGGCTCTGGCTGACAGGATGATGGGGATATTAGCGGTAGTAGTCCGGTGGCTCTGACGGGATGATGTGGGATATTAGGGGTAGTAGTCCGGTGGCTCTGGCTGACGGGATGATGTGGGATATTAGGGGTAGTAGTCCGGTGGCTCTGGCTGACGGGATGATGTGAGATATTAGGGGTAGTAGTCCGGAGGCTCTAGCTGACGGGATGATGTGGGATATTAGGGGTAGTAGTCCGGAGGCTCTGGCTGACGGGATGATGTGAGATATTAGGGGTAGTAGTCCGGAGGCTCTAGCTGACGGGATGATGTGGGATATTAGGGGTAGTAGTCCGGAGGCTCTGGCTGACAGGATGATGTGGGATATTAGAGTGAGTGTGGCTATGCGGAGTGGGTGGGGCTATACACTCAGCTTTATATATGTTGATATAATCATTGTGATTTGTTATAATTAACCACGGTTTGTTACTATGCAACACTGGGCTCTTCAGCTAGTAGTTGTTATAAAGTAGAATTTTTTGAATTGTATGGTTTTTGGTTGTAAGCGAATCCTTATAACCATATAAGTGACTGAGAAAAAAGTGTAAAAGAAATTCCAAAACGCAAAAAGAAAAAAAAGTTAAAAGAAAAAATGAAAGGACAATAAACATGTAATTACAAATACAAGTAATATAAAAATGTTTATTATTCAGTCTGAAATAAATTTCTACTGAAATGCGTGACATGTACCCAATCTGCATTTTCCTCCTTCGTCGGACACAGTTATGTATGATAAACAGAAAATATCCACATGATCGTTGCCTTTCAAAGTATTATATGTCAGAAGCTTGGTGCATAACCCCCAATATTACTTAATAAAAGCCATTCATAATGACTAGTGTGACCAGTCCAATCCGGGCTAATATTGTCTAGTGCTCAAAGGGTCTTCATAGGGTCAAAAATCTTTAATGGTTCTTCAAGTTTACTAACACCAGACTGCAGCACTAAATTTGGAGGATTAACCTGTTCTCTAAAGGTGAGTCCTGAAAATATAGAGAAGTTTACATTAGTGTATGAGCACATAACCAGGTCAAAAGAGTCAGTACATGTATAAATCAATGCATCATTTATTACAGATCATGTTCCCTTTTTATCATTTGTACATAAAATTGTAGGTGTCTTCCCACTCCAGTGAAAATGGGTAGTATTCAAACAAGTTCCTCTCTGAAATGAATAGGAGTTACCAAATTACCAAAGGGGACCCGATCAATAAGTGTTTCATGACACACCCTAGTTACATAACTTCATCAACTGAGTCATTTATATCCTCTATTTTACTCCAGAGCTGCACTCACGATTCTGCTGGTGCAGTCACTGTGTACATACATTACATTACTGATCCTGAGTTACAATCCTGTATTATACTCCAGAGCTGCACTCACGATTCTGCTGGTGCAGTCACTGTGTACATACATTGCATTACTGATCCTGTACTGATCCAGAGTTACATCCTTCATTGTACTCCACAGCTGTGCTCACTATTCTGCTGGTGCTGTCACTGTGTACATACATTACATTACTGATCCTGAGTCACATCTTGCATTATACCCCAGAGCTGCACTCACTATTCTGCTGGTGCAGTCACTGTGTACATACATTACATTACTGATCCTGAGTTACATCTTGTATTATATCCCAGAGCTGTACTCATTATTCTGCTGGTGCAGTCACTGTGTACATACATTATATTATTGATCCTGAGTAACATCCTGTGTTATACTCCAGAGCTGCACTCATTCTGCTGGTTCAGTCACTGTGTACGTACATTACATTATTGATCTTGGGTTATGTCCTATATTATACTCCAGAGCTGCACTCACTATTCTGCTGGTGCAGTCACTATGTGCATACATTACATTACTGGTCCTGAGTTACCGTACATCCTGCATTATATTCCAGAGCTGAACTCATTATTCTGCTGGTGCAGTCACTGTGTACATACATTACATTACTGATCCTGGGTTACATCCTGTATTATACTCCAGAGCTGCACTCACTATTCTGCTGGTGCAGTCACTGTGTACATACATTACATTACTTATCCTGTACTGATCCTGAGTTACATCCTGTATTTATACTCCAGAGCTGCACTCACTATTCTGCAGGTGTAGTCACTGTGTACATAAATTACATTACTGATAATGTACTGATCCTGAGTTACATCCTGTATTATACCCCAGAGCTGCACTCACTATTCTGCTGGTGCAGACACTGTGTACATAAATTACATTACTGATCTTGTACTTATCCTGAGTTCATAGAATCATAGAATCATAGAATCGTAGAGTTGGAAGGGACCTCCTGGGCCATCTGGTCCAACCCCCTGCTCAAAGCAGGATTCGCTAAATCATCCCAGTCAGATGTCTGTCCAGCCTCTGCTTGAAGACTTCCATTGAAGGAGAACTCACCACTTCTCGTGGCAGCTTGTTCCCCTCATTGATCACTCTAACTGTCAAAAAGTTTTTCCTAATATCTAATCTGTGCCTCCTCCCATTCAGTTTCATCCCATTGCTTCTAGTCTTTCCTTGTGCAAATGAGAATAAAGTTGATCCTTCTACAATGTGACAGCCCTTTAGATATTTGTAGACAGCTATTAAGTCTCCTCTCAGTCTTCTCTTTTGCAAACTAACAATCCAAAATCCTGCAACCTTTCCTCATAAGACATGGTTTGCAGACCGGTCACCATTCTGGTTGCTCTTTTCTGAACTTGCTCCAGTTTGTTGATGTCTTTTTTAAAATGTGGTGCCCAAAACTGGACACAATATTCCAGATGAGGTCTGACCAAAGAGGAGTAGAGGGAAATAATGACTTCACGTGATCTAGACTGTATGCTTCTGTTAATACATCCTAGAATTGCATTTGCCTTTTTTGCTGCTGCATCACACTGTTGACTCATATTCAGTCTGTGATCTATTAGTATACCCAAGTCTTTTTCACATGTGCTGTTGCTTAGCCCTATTCCTCCCATTCTGTATATGCTTTTTTCATTTTTATTGCCCAGATGTAGTACTTTGCATTTTTCCCTGTTAAAAACCATTCTGTTAGTTGCTGCCCACGTCTCCAGTTTATTTATATCTTTTTGAATCCTCTCTCTCTTCTCTAGTATTAGCTATCCCTCCAAGCTTTGTGTCATCAGCAAATTTAATCAGTTTACACTCAATTCCTTCATCTAAATCGTTGATAAAGATGTTGAACAATACAGGGCCCAGGACAGAGCCCTGTGGTACCCCACTTGAGACATTCTTCCAACTGGATGTGCAGCCATTTACGACCACTCTTTGGGTCCGATCACTAAGCCAGTTATTATACTCCAGAACTGCACTCACTATTCTGCTGGTGCAGTCACTGTGTACATACATTACATTACTGATCCTGCGTTACATCCTGTATTATATTCCAGAGCTGCACTCACTATTCTGCTGGTGCAGTCACTGTGTACATACATTACATTACTGATCTTGTACTTATCCTGAGTTACATCCTGTATTTATACTCCAGAGCTGCACTCACTATTCTGCTGGTGCAGTCACTGTGTACATACATTACATTACTGATCCTGCGTTATATCCTGTATTATACCCCAGAGCTGCACTCACTATTCTGCTGGTGCAGTCACTGTTTACATACATTACCTTACTGATCCTGAGTTACATCCTGTATTATACTCCAGAGCTGCACTCACTATTCTGCAGGTGCAGTCACTGTGTATATACATTACATTGCTGATAATGTACTGATTGTGAGTTTTATCCTATATTATACCCCAGAGCTGAGATGCAGAAATCCAAAAAAGTAAAATACTTGTGTAGGAGTCAGCACTGATAACAGGTCACCCTAATGCCTGCTACGTGTGTAATTGCCCCTTTGTATTATAGGAGCTCAGCTAGGTTGTTAGGGGCAGAATTTTAGGCAAGCTTGCTGACTTGGTCCAATAACAATCAGCAGAATTGCGAATGCAGCTCTGGATGTAACTCCAACATTAGTAATATAACGTATATACAACGTGACTCAACTTTAAAATTGGATTATAAGATGGACGTACGTCTTAACATTTGAAAGCCTCTAATAGCTTGCAGAGCTTTTTTGAGGTTCTCCTCCCTAATCACATTCTTAAACACGTGAATTTAGTTATTACCTATTAGATAAAGAAAAGTGTTTTGTGCCAAGACCCCTGTGCCTTCTGCGCCTCAGCTCTTGCCGGTTACTTGTGCAATCTTAAGGCAGGCCAGGTCCTTGACATGGGCGTCCCTATGGGATTTAGTGAGTGCCCGCTTCCCCTTTAAGTACACAATCCAGCCTTGTGACTGACATCTTATTCACCACTTTCAGGATGGGATTACCCGCCTACAATATTTGCTTTTTATACCCAAGTCTTAATTCAGGTTTATGAATAAGATTTGTAAAAACAATGAGATTTTCCATTTGCAACTTGAAAAGTCAATTAGAATAATCCGTTACGTTCCGAAATGTTCTGTTACCCTCCCGACACGGCAGCTCTATTGTATCATGGCATTTGTATAGTAAGGGTTGGTGTCCTCAGGACAACTGCTTATCAGGATGGAAGCGGCAGTCTGTCGGAACCACTGATTGGCCACTAACATCATCGGACGGAGCTGTGGTCAGCACCAAACGGACATGAATGTAATGCTGAAGGACCACGTAATACACAGGTCCTCTGTGTCCGCCAGGACAACAGCAATTCTTTACGATGACATCAAGCAGATGGGTTTTTGAACATTGTACTTAGAGGGGTTGCCATTTATTTTTACTTATATATGCGCATTTGGGAGAAAAAAAATCATTTTTTGCAATTCTGTTTCATTAATTTTGTTGGCCTTTACTGGCTTTGTTTCTCTGAGCATTACCCTTTGATACATCTATAGTCAGAAATCAATTGAGAGAAACTGAAAAAAGACTTATAAAATTGTAACAGAATCTCTGTAATACCTTCAAAATGAGCTCACTGACTGATTCTCAGTTTACTCACTATTTAGATAGCAATAGACAATGTAGCACAGAAGCTGTAGAAGGCAAATGGTGCAACATTTTTCATGTAAAAATGATTGTTAGCCCAAAATACATGTGTTTAATTAAATAAATGTCCTCAAAGGTGGACAATTCCTTTAAATGGAATCTGTTATGTTGTTATAGTATAAAACTGAAGGAGCTGAGCAGATTAATATATAGGTTTATAGGAATTTAATCAATATAATTTGTAATTATACTAGTTTTTATGCTTAGGAGTCCAGTGGGCGGTTCTACCTAGTATAAAGTAGAAGTGACATGATTCAACCAATCAGCATGTCTGGGATGCAGCTCAGTTGTCCAATATGGTGCAAGGACGTGTTGAGTTGAAAGTACTTTGATTGACAGCTCAGTTGTCTGGTGTGATGCGGGGGCGTGCTGAGCTGTCGGTGTTTTGATTGACAGCTCGGCCATCCAATCTGAGAATGGGAGGTGCGGAGCGGCCTTCAGGTGTTCCCTGTCCCAGTTGATTGCCCAGCTACATAGTTGGGCTTTCAGTTCCAGATCTCTGCCAGTTGTACCTTCAACTATTTGTGGTTTATTCTCTCTGCGCCTTGTGCTTTGCTTGTGGATCTTTTTGCTGCCTGACCTTGGACCTTGTTCTGACCATCCGTTTTGCCTAACTCCTTTGCTCTGATCTGTTATCCTCCTGGTATTCTGACCTTGGACTGTTACCTGACTACACCTTTGTCTCTTCCCTCTGTTTATGATGTAGCCTTCTGGCTCTTGACCTCGGACTTCTTGACTACCCTGACTCATGGCTTGTCCGCGAGAAGAGACTCAGTATCGCAAGGAGGAGTCAAGCTGGTTAATATATAGGTTTATGGGAAATAATTCAGCATAATGTGTAATTCTACCAGTCTTTATGCTTATGAGTCCAGTGGGCGGTCCTACTTAGTGATTGACAGCAGTAAATACTATCATACAAGGAAAACTGTCAATCAGTGATTTGGACCACCCATAGGACTCCTAAGTATAGAAATGGCATGGGTATCATTTGATAATTAACACATTACCTAAATATTTTCCACAAACCTTTATATCAATCTTTTCAGTTCCTCCTGCGCTAGAACATCCAACACTATTTTGAAGTAAGAGGCTCCCTTTAACCCTCATGCATGTATTTCAGAGATAAAAGAGGTGACAATGAACAGTATATTAGACAAACCCCTTTAATAGTGGATGAACATTTCTAAAATCTGGAAGTCTTCTGAAAAAATTCTAGTAATTCTAATGTTGTATCAAAACATATGAAAATTAATGCAAGAGAAATCAATAGTCGCTGCTGGGTATTACCCAGCACCAGGGTTGCTAAACCTGAGAATTGAGTGGGCTAAGGATACTTTTTAATGACACCTGGAAAAAAAAATGGATTTCCCCTTTAAGAAAAAGACATGATACATACTTATTAGTCACCTGTGTACTGGATTAAGATTCTGTAATATTTGTTCTTTGTATACAAACCTTAATCTAGGGTTAAAACTGATTCATAAGAGCTGAGAGGATTTCTGTTTGCAACATGAAATGTCAAGGGAAATCACCTGTTACATTCCAAGATGTTCTCTTACACGCCCTCTACGACTCCCGTGGCCAAGTTTTTGTGTCAGGTCGGGGTCACACTACCGTATAAGGCTTGTTTCACACTTCAGTTTTTTTTGTTCAGTTTCAATCCGCCAAAGATGGGAAAAACGGATCCGTTTCCGTGACACCAACGGATGTCACCGGACCTTTTTTGACGGATCCGCTGAAGTTGGAAAGGTTAGGAAATTTAAAGGAACTGTGGACTGGAAAAGGAGAGAGAGATGGCAACGGATGACCGTCAGTCAAAATCTTTCGCTAATGTAAGTCTATGGGGAAAAAAACGGATCGGCCAAAAAAGGGGGGGATCCGTTTTTTTCAAAAAGTGGCGGATTTTGACTGACATCAAAAAACTGAAGTGTGAAATAGGCCTAACACGGATGAGTGCTATGCGAGAAAACATTGCATAGCACTCGGACCTGTGCTAAACTATAGGGCAGATCATATCTGCGACTTTTCTCATGCCGAATCGGCATGCGAGAACAATTGCAGCATGTTGCGATTGGCACCGACACTTGGCTGAGTCTCTGCTCACTCGCACCCATATAAGTCTATGGGTGCAAGTGACACAACGCACATCACTTGGATATCATGTGCGGTGCGATATACGCCGACGCCGGCAGTGGAGGAGATGTAAAAATTAGTTTCTCTGTCTCCTCCACAGCTGTGCTGAGATCCTCTCTGTGTGAGAGGCTTTGAGCACAGTCGCATGACACTCGGCTCCCACTCGCAGAAGAGCAGAAGCTGAGGGTCATTAGCATATCGCATCTATTGGTCTCGTATCTGATGCCATACGCTAGTCTGACCCTGGCCTTGTTGTATATTCAGGACAATTATAGAAATTGTGAAGCCATTCCAAGAGCTCCTTATAGATTGCCAAATCAGATCTCCAGCTTTGTACTAATGAGAGTCAAAAACTCTGAAATTCGCATCAGAAAATACAGTGTCTAGTTTGGCTATTATTCTAACACATGCAAGGCTCGTTAAAGGGTCGATATTGACTTTTAGTATTGCTACTTTTAATAGATGGCAATAGAATTCTAGTTCTCTTCCTGTCTGCACAAACTATTTTCATCATCAAAGAACGGAATGGCAGAACATCACTGTGATAGGGTATTCAGAGACCCCTCTAAGACATAGACCCCTCTAAGACATTACTCTCATATGCAGAATCATATAAAGACACATTGTGACACTTACTTTTCCTGGGGCTGGGCTCTGCTCCCTTCACCCTGGTCCACTAAACTCTCTTGTGCTACTTCAAATCAAGATTTGAAAGTAGCCTGGTGTGCAACCATTTGATCCTCTACCTGTGCCTATATAAGGCCTCCCAACAAACACTTGAGTCTTTGTTTTAAGAGTATTAGCTTGTTTGTGTTGACTTGCTCATTACCTGTCTGTGGTGTCCAGGACCTCTGCTACCCGTCTGCATTCTCCAGGACCTTTGCTACCCTCTGCAGTCTCCTGGACATCTGCTACCCGTCTATGGTCTCCAAGACCTCTGCTACTACCCATCTGGGGTCTCCAGGACATCTGCTACCTGTCTGCAGTCTCCAGAACCTCTGCTACCCGTCTGCTGTCTCCAGGACCTCTGCTACCTGTCCATGGTCTCCAGGGCCTCTGTTATCTGTCTGCAGTGACCAGGTCCTTTGCTAACTGTCAGTGGTCTCCAGGACCTCTGTTACCTGTCTGCAGTCACCAGGACCTCTGCTACTCGTCTGTGGTCTCCAGGACCTCTTCTACCTGTCTTCAGTCACCAGTATCTCTGATACCTGTGTGTGGTCTCCAGGATCTCTGCTATTTCTCTGTGGTCTCCAGGATTTCTGCTACCTGTCTGCATTTCCCATGTGCTTCAACTGTCTTCTGCACTGACACCCATACACCCATAGCTGGCTTAAGTGATCCACCTCACCTAGACAGCCTTGCATTCACCATTTCGGGCATAATATTAAGAGACAGTCTTCTGATATAAGTCTTCACATCTGTTGGAGGATGGTTGAAGGTGACAACCCCAATGTACATGGCGATGGCCTCTCGAATTGATACTCAACTTACTCTACTTTTTCTTTAAGATAAAAAACACAGCAACTCCAATGAGGGCGACTCCGGCCAATACTCCGATCACGATTCCAGCTATCTCACCACCACTTAGTCCAGAATCTACAACTAATACATAAAAATAAAACACATTAGCAATATTATGGGATATCGAATTGTCAAAACTTGGTCTCTTCTCATTGAAACCTGAATTTTGGCTCTGAGGACCTGAAGAATGTGTACAGTGAGGAAAAAAGTATTTACTCAGCCACCAATTGTGCGAGTTCTCCCACTTAAAAAGATGAGAGAGGCCTGTAATTGACATCATAGGTAGACCACAGCTATGAGAGTCAAAATGAGAAATTAAATCCAGAAAATCACCTTGTCTGATTTGGCAAGATTTATTTTTCAAATTATGGTGGAAAATAAGTATTTGGTCACCTAAAAACATACAAGATTTCTGGCTCTCACAGACCTGTAACTTCTTTAAGAGGCTCCTCTGTCCTCTACTTATTACCTGTAGTAATGGCACCTGTTTGAACTCATTATCAGTATAAAAGACACCAGTCCACAACCTCAAACAGTCACATTCCAAACTCCACTATAGTGAAAACCAAAGAGCTGTCGAAGGACACCAGAAACAAAATTGTAGCCCTGCATCAGGCTGGGAAAATTGAATTTGCTATAGGCAAGCAGCTTGTTTTGGGAGCAATAATAAGAAAATGGAAGACATACAAGACCACTGATAATCTCCCTCGATCTGGGGCTCAACAAGATCTCACACCATGGGGTCAAAGGGATCATGATAACAGTGAGCAAAAATCCCAGAACCACAAAGGGAGGACCTAGTGAATGACCTGCATAGAGCTGGGATCACCGTAACAAAGGCAACCATCAGTAACACACTACGCCACCAGGGACTCAGATCCTCCAGTGCCAGACGTGTCCCCCTGCTTAAGCCACTACATGCCTGGACCCATCTGAAGTTTGCTAGAGAGCAATGTCATATGGTCTGATGAAACCAAAGTACAACTGTTTGGTAGAAACAAAACTCGTTGTGTTTGGAGGAGACAGAAAGATGAGTTGCATCCAAAGAACATCATACCTACTGTGAAGCATGGGGGTGGCAACATCATGCCTTGGAGCTGTTTCTCTGCAAAGGGACCAGGATTATTGATCCGTGTACATGAAAGAATGAATGGGGCCATGAATGGTGAGATTTTGAGTGTAAACCTCCTTCCATCAGCAAGGGCATTGAAGATGAAACGTGGATGGGTCTTTCAGCATGATAACGATCCCAAGCACATCCCCAGGGCAATGAAGGAGTTGCTTCGTAAGAAGCATATGAAGGTCTTGGAGTTGCCTAGACAGTCTTCAGATCTCAACTCCATCGAAAACCTTTGGAGGGATTTGAAAATCCGTGTTGCCTAGCGACAGGCCCAAAACATCACACCAACAGTGTGTACCAACCTTGTGAAGACTTACAGAAATCGTTTGACCTCTGTCATTGCCAACAAAAGATATATAACATAGTATTGAGATGATCTTTTGTTAATGACCAAATACTTATTTTCCACCATAATTTGAAAAATAAATGTTGCCAAATCAGACAAGGTGATTTTCTGGATTTGTTTTCTCATTTTGACTCTCACAGTTGTGGTCTATCTGTGATGTCAATTACAGGCCTCTCTCATCTTTTTAAGTGGGAGAACTTGCTCAATTGGTGGCTGACTAAATACTTTTTTCCCCCACTGTATATTATATAGCTTTATATTTACAACTTTAATTTTTTTTTCAAAACGCATCGGTCTCTGAGTCAATACCATTTTGGGTATCAATACATTATCTTGTGATTTATAATATTTTTTTAAATTTTTGCAAAAGTGTTGAAGAAAAAGCTACTCTGATTTTGAAGCCTTAATTGATTACAGTGCCTTGCGAAAGTATTCGGCCCCCTGGAACTTTTCAACCTTTTCCCACATATCATGCTTCAAACATAAAGATACCAAATGTAAATTTTTGGTGAAGAATCAACAAGTGGGACACAATTGTGAAGTTGAACGAAATTTATTGGTTATTTTAAATTTTTGTGAAAATTCAAAAACTGAAAAGTGGGGCATGCAATATTATTCGGCCCCTTTAACTTAATACTTTGTTGCGCCACCTTTTGCTGCGATTACAGCTGCAAGTCGCTTGGGGTATGTCTCTATCAGTTTTGTACATCGAGAGACTGAAATTCTTGCCCATTCTTCCTTGGCAAACAGCTCGAGCTCAGTGAGGTTTGATGGAGATCGTTTGTGAACAGCAGTTTTCAACTCTTTACACAGATTTTCGATTGGATTCAGGTCTGGACTTTGACTTGGCCATTCTAACACCTGGATACATTTATTTGTGAACCATTCCATTGTAGATTTTGCTTTATGTTTGGGATCATTGTCTTGTTGGAAGACAAATCTCCATCCCAGTCTCAGGTCTTTTGCAGATTCCAACAGGTTTTCTTCAAGAATGGTCCTGTATTTGGCTCCATCCATCTTCCCATCAATTTTAACCATCTTCCCTGTTCCTGCTGAAGAAAAGCAGGCCCAAACCATGATGCTGCCACCACCATGCTTGACAGTGGGGATGGTGTGTTCAGGGTGATGAGCTGTGTTGCCTTTACGCCAAACATATCGTTTGGCATTGTTGCCAAAAAGTTCAATTTTGGTTTGATCTGACCAGAGCACCTTCTTCCACATGTTTGGTGTGTCTCCCAGGTGGCTTATTGCAAACTTTAAACAACACTTTTTATGGATATCTTTGAGAAATGGCTTTCTTCTTGCCACTCTTCCATAATGGCTAGATTTGTGCAGTGTATGACTGATGGTTGTCCTATGAACAGACTGTCCCACCTCAGCTGTAGATCTCTGCAGTTAATCCAGAGTGATCATGGGCCTCTTGGCTGCATCTCTGATCAGTCAACTCCTTGTTTGAGATGAAAGTTTAGAGGGACAGCCGGGTCTTGGTAGATTAGCAGTGGTATGATACTCCTTCCATTTCAATATAATCGCTTGCACAGTGCTCCTTGGGATGTTTAAAGTTTTGAAAATCATTTTGTATCCAAATCTGGTTTTAAACTTCTCCACAACAGTATCACGGACCTGCCTGCTGTGTTCCTTGGTCTTCATGATGCTCTCTGTGCGTCAAACAGAACCCTGAGTATCACAGAGCAGATGCATTTATACGGAGACTTGATTACACACAGGTGGATTATATTTATCATCATTAGTCACTTAGGACAACATTGGATCATTCCGAGATCCACAATGAACTTCTGGAGTGAGTTTGCTACACTGAATGTAAAGGGGCCGAATAATATTGCACGCCCCACCTTTCAGTTTTTGACTTTCCACAAAAATTTAAAATAACCAATAAATTTCATTCAACTTCACAATTGTGTCCCACTTGTTGTTGATTCTTCACCAAAAATTTACATTTGGTATCTCTATGTTTGAAGCATGATATGTGGGAAAAGGTTGAAAAGTTCCAGGGGGCCGAATACTTTAGCAAAGAATTGTATCACAAATAATGATAAAAATGTATTGTATCTCTTGTTATGGTCCTGACGGTACAAAAACTAATTGTAATGGAATGCACATTTGTGTTGGGAATTTTTAAGGCCCCTGTACACACTTGAATAAAGCTGGTAACACCATTAATATGAACCGACAGTCTAATGTGTATTGAGACCTCCCAAGTCTCCCACATCAGACAATACCAGGGACTTTATGGTACTTATTTTTTTTTATTTATATTTTTCTCTATTTTTTATTATTTTGATTTGCATTTTGTCACTGAAATCTAGTAATATCTATTCATTTTTTTTATTCATTGCACCAATTTCATTTCTGAATTATTTTATTTTTTGCAACTTGATTTGCAGGTTTTTACTATAATTTACTGGTAGATTGTATCTAAGTATTATTTATTTAGCTTTTTTTAATATATTTTTTTCTTGCTTTTTTTCTTGATTTGCATCTTTTCACTACAATGTACTAGCGCATATCTATATACCTGTGTATTAGTCAGTGCATTTATAGTAAAGTCTCAGTTTTTATAGCATATCTGCATATGTCCTATCACCAGGAAATTTGGTCAGATATCCATGGAGTCGTTAATGTTTTCTTTACTATTATAACGAATAAGCTGTGATCGTGATTCCTTATGGAGAAATCAAAGAGTATGGTTATGTTCACAATGAGTTTTTTTTGGAAATTTTTGGAGCAGAAGCTGAGCAAAAACTAAGAAGAAACTTCCTCCTTATCTCAAAACGTCACAAAAACTTCGAGTTTCAGCCCAGTTTCTGCTCCAAAAACTTAGCAAAAAATTAGTGTGCATTTTGCCTAGGGGAATGTACACACATCATGTTTATGCCTTGTTCTTCCTGTTTTTCCCCCTTTTTTGCTGTGAAAAACTCAGCATTTTACTGTCCCAACAAAGTTTAAGTATTTGAGTGAAAGCAGCCACCGGTGGAGCCACCAAAAGAATGACAGCACGGCTACCAGTGGCAAAATTTCCCCCATAAACACAAGGGGTTTTCCATCCCATTATATGCATCATCAGAGATATCAAATAGTAAGTGTCACTGTTTATTTTTTCATCATCAGTTCTGCCATGATAAGAGTAGTATAAATCTGGTTGCAGTGGAAAAGTTGATAATATCTCACCTTGTTCCACATCAAGTTTAAACATGAAGCTTGTACTTCCGATAGGATTCGTAGCAATGCACTCATACGTTCCTTTCTCATTAGAAGTCACTTCAGAGATATGAAGTTTGGAATTAGACCCGTCAGACTCAATTTTGTATTTTCCTCCTGTTATAAGAGGGACAGAGTTTGGATTGTAATGAAACCATGCAAACTCAGCAGGTAATTCGGATTGCAGATTAAGGGTCAGGACTGTGGCCTCTCCTTGCTTCACTGAGGTTGTAGTATCATTTTTGTTATCCGTAGACTGTGGTCGTTCTGACAAAAAAAAACAAAACAAATAGTAAGTGTAGTACATGTCTATAGTACCCTTCTATAACTATAAATCCAGGGCAGATGTACCATAAAAAAAACTGTAGCTCCTTTTATATTGCAGCCACTTCAGCTAATTTAATGTTGCAGCCACTGCAGCTCCTTTAATGTTGAAGTCACTGCAGTGCCTTTACCATTGCAACCACTGCAGGGCTTTTAATGTTGCAGCCACTGCAGTGTCTTTAATGTTGCAGTCACTGTAGTGCTTTTAATGTTGCAGCCACCACTGCAGCTCCTTTAATGTTGCAGCCACTGCAGCTCCTTTAATGTTGAAGTCACTGCAGTGCCTTTACTATTGCAACCACTGCAGAGCTTTTAATGTTGCAGCCACTGCAGTGTCTTTAATGTTGCAGTCACTGTAGTGCTTCTAATGTTGCAGCCACCGCAGCTCCATTACTGTTGCCACCACTGCAGCTCCTTTAATGTTGCTATAGACTAAGCACTATCCTTTGGTATCAGACATATGAAATGGAAATATGAAATAGCTCAAGGATTACACAAACCTTCAGAAAAGTAAAGCATCTCCCATTAGTAGAGTGCTACCCTTCACAAAGAACTGAATTATAGACTTCAGGAAACTTGGAGTGGGCATTAAACCTTGGTCACACATAATTTTTAAGCAGCTTTTTAAAAAAAAACATTTCAAGAAGTTTTTTCAATTCATTTCTATGAGAAATCCAATTTTTGAATGCGTTTTTGGAGCTTTTTTCCTGAAGAATTTTTAAAAATGCATGGTGGTAAAAAAAGTGCATGTTCCTTCTCTAAAGTGGATCCTGAAGGAAACCTCTCCAAACTAGGAACTGTCCAACCAAAAGGCTGCAAAAAAGTCATGTCAAGAAAAAACTCTCCCAAAGATTTTCAAAACTGCTTCAGGAAATGAAAAACTCTTACAAAATCTCTCTAAAAAAGTGCGTTCTTCCAGTGATTTCTGCTTGAAAACTTGTGGTTTTTGAATGCCTCAGGAAACTCTATGTGAACATACACATCCTGGCTGTCAGCTCTCCTGACCTGAGCTTGACAGCTGTATAGTAATCCATCATGCAGTCTTGCTCAGGTCAGGAGAGGTGCCGGCCAGTCTGTTCAGTGTGATGCGATTCTTGCACGAGTTATACCGATGTCTGACTCTGCCCTTAGAGAGAGCTATCGGCAAGTTTCTCCCCTATATATAGGAAACTTACCGACAGTAACATTACAGCTGGAGTGTGCTCTCAAGTGGACACCTTCACATTGTAGAGTAATTGGGTTGCCATCTCCCATTGGGTGCACATCCATCGTCACTCTGTTGGTTTCTGTTTTATTGGCATTATTAAAGAACATGGTCACGTCAGCTGCAGGCTCGCCACCCACCCAGGAGCAAGATAACTGGATAGATGAATCACTTTTATTAGACTGGATATTGCAGACAATATCTAAAGTATCCGGAGACCCTGCAAGATGACAATATCTTTCAATAGTAAATTGCAATATGAAGTTCTATTGTTTTGAAATTTTGTAACAATTAATTTCTGTAAAAGCATAGTGAGCATGCTCTGAGTCATGTGCAGAAGTCACTGTGCTGGAGTGTAATGCACATGCTCTATGTCATGTGGAGTCATCACTGTGGTGGAGTGTTGTGAGCATGCTCTGTGACATGTGCAGAAGTGACTGCGCTGGAGTGTAATGCACATGCTCTATGTCATGTGGAGTCATCACTGTGGTGGAGTGTTGTGAGCATGCTTTGTGACATGTGCAGAAGTGACTGTGCTGGAGTGTAATGCACATGCTCTATGTCATGTGGAGAAGTCACTGTGCAGGAGCATAGTGAGCATGCTCTGTGTCATGTGCAGCAGTGACTGTGCTGGAGTGCAGTGAGCATGCTCTGTGTAATGTGGAGACATCACTGTGCTGGAGTGTAGTGAGCATGCTCCATGTCATGTGGAGACATCACTGTGCTGGAGTGTAATGAGCATGCTCTGTGTCATGTGCAGCAGTGACTGTGCTGGAGTGTAGTGAGCATGCTCCATGTCATGTGGAGACATCACTGTGCTGGAGTGTAGTGAGCATGCTCCATGTCATGTGGAGACATCACTGTGCTGGAGTGTAATGAGCATGCTCTGTGTCATGTGCAGCAGTGACTGTGCTGGAGTGTAGTGAGCATGCTCCATGTCATGTGGAGACATCACTGTGCTGGAGTGTAATGAGCCTGATCTATGTCATGTGGAGACATCACTGTGCTGGAGTGTAGTGAGCATGCTCCATGTCATGTGGAGACATCACTGTGCTGGAGTGTAGTGAGCATGCTCTGTGTAATATGCAGAAGTGACTGTGCTGGAGTGTAGTGAGCATGCTCCATGTCATGTGGAGACATCACTGTGCTGGAGTGTAGTGAGCATGCTCTGTGTAATATGTAGAAGTGACTGTGCTGGAGTGTAATGAGCCTGCTCTATGTCATGTGGAGACCACTATGCTGGAGTGTAGTGAGCCTGCTCTATGTCATGTGGAGAATTCACAGTGCAGGAGCCTAGTGAGCATGCTCTGTGTCATCTGCAGAAGTGACTGTGCTGGAGTGTAATGAGCCTGCTCTATGTCATGTGGAGACATCACTGTGCTGGAGTGTAGTGAGCCTGCTCTATGTCATGTGGAGACATCACTGTGCTGGAGTGTAGTGAGCATGCTCTGTGTCATGTGCAGCAGTGACTGTGCTGGAGTGTAGTGAGCATGCTCCATGTCATGTGGAGACATCACTGTGCTGGAGTGTAATGAGCATGCTCTGTGTAATATGCAGAAGTGACTGTGCTGGAGTGTAGTGAGCATGCTCCATGTCATGTGGAGACATCACTGTGCTGGAGTGTAATGAGCATGCTCTGTATCATGTGCAGCAGTGACTGTGCTGGAGTGTAGTGAGCATGCTCCATGTCATGTGGAGACATCACTGTGCTGGAGTGTAATAGCCTGATCTATGTCATGTGGAGACATCACTGTGCTGGAGTGTAGTGAGCATGCTCCATGTCATGTGGAGACATCACTGTGCTGGAGTGTAGTGAGCATGCTCTGTGTAATATGCAGAAGTGACTGTGCTGGAGTGTAGTGAGCATGCTCCATGTCATGTGGAGACATCACTGTGCTGGAGTGTAGTGAGCATGCTCTGTGTAATATGTAGAAGTGACTGTGCTGGAGTGTAATGAGCATGCCCTGTGTCATGTGGAGACCACTATGCTGGAGTGTAGTGAGCCTGCTCTATGTCATGTGGAGAATTCACAGTGCAGGAGCCTAGTGAGCATGCTCTGTGTCATCTGCAGAAGTGACTGTGCTGGAGTGTTATGAGCCTGCTCTATGTCATGTGGAGACATCACTGTGCTGGAGTGTAGTGAGCCTGCTCTATGTCATGTGGAGACATCACTGTGCTGGAGTGTAGTGAGCATGCTCTGTGTCATGTGCAGCAGTGACTGTGCTGGAGTGTAGTGAGCATGCTCCATGTCATGTGGAGACATCACTGTGCTGGAGTGTAATGAGCATGCTCTGTGTAATATGCAGAAGTGACTGTGCTGGAGTGTAGTGAGCATGCTCCATGTCATGTGGAGACATCACTGTGCTGGAGTGTAATGAGCATGCTCTGTGTCATGTGCAGCAGTGACTGTGCTGGAGTGTAGTGAGCATGCTCCATGTCATGTGGAGACATCACTGTGCTGGAGTGTAATGAGCATGCTCTGTGTCATGTGCAGCAGTGACTGTGCTGGAGTGTAGTGAGCATGCTCCATGTCATGTGGAGACATCACTGTGCTGGAGTGTAATGAGCCTGATCTATGTCATGTGGAGACATCACTGTGCTGGAGTGTAGTGAGCATGCTCCATGTCATGTGGAGACATCACTGTGCTGGAGTGTAGTGAGCATGCTCTGTGTAATATGCAGAAGTGACTGTGCTGGAGTGTAGTGAGCATGCTCTGTGTAATATGCAGAAGTGACTGTGCTGGAGTGTAGTGAGCATGCTCCATGTCATGTGGAGACATCACTGTGCTGGAGTGTAGTGAGCATGCTCTGTGTAATATGTAGAAGTGACTGTGCTGGAGTGTAATGAGCATGCCCTGTATCATGTGGAGACCACTATGCTGGAGTGTAGTGAGCCTGCTCTATGTCATGTGGAGAATTCACAGTGCAGGAGCCTAGTGAGCATGCTCTGTGTCATCTGCAGAAGTGACTGTGCTGGAGTGTAATGAGCCTGCTCTATGTCATGTGGAGACATCACTGTGCTGGAGTGTAGTGAGCATGCTCCATGTCATGTGGAGACATCACTGTGCTGGAGTGTAGTGAGCATGCTCTGTGTCATGTGGAGACATCACTGTGCTGGAGTGTAGTGAGCATGCTCCATGTCATGTGGAGACATCACTGTGCTGGAGTGTAGTGAGCATGCTCTGTGTAATATGCAGAAGTGACTGTGCTGGAGTGTAGTGAGCATGCTCCATGTCATGTGGAGACATCACTGTGCTGGAGTGTAGTGAGCATGCTCTGTGTAATATGCAGAAGTGACTGTGCTGGAGTGTAATGAGCATGCCCTGTGTCATGTGGAGACCACTATGCTGGAGTGTAGTGAGCCTGCTCTATGTCATGTGGAGAATTCACAGTGCAGGAGCCTAGTGAGCATGCTCTGTGTCATCTGCAGAAGTGACTGTGCTGGAGTGTAGTGAGCATGCTCTGTGTCATCTGCAGAAGTGACTGTGCTGGAGTGTAGTGAGCATGCCCTGTGTCATGTGCAGAAGTGACTGTGCTGGAGTGTAGTGAGCATGCTCTGTGTCATGTGGAGACATCACTATGCTGGAGTGTAGTGAGCATGCTCTATGTCATGTGGAGAATTCACAGTGCAGGAGCATAATGAGCATGCTCTGTGTCATCTGCAGAAGTGACTGTGCTGGGTGTAGTGAGCATGCCCTGTGTCATGTGCTGAAGTCACAGTGCAGGAACATAGTGAGCATGCCCTGAGTTATGTGAAGAAGTTACTGTGCTGTTTTGTAGTGAGCATGCTCTGTGTCATGTGCAGAAGTCACAGTGAAGGAGGAAATTTAGTATGCCCTGTGTCATATGGAGAAGTCATTGTGCTGTGCTGGAGTGTAGTGAGCATGCTCTATGTCATGGGCAGAAATCACTGTGCTGCAGTCTAGCGAGCATGCTCTGTGTCATGTGGAGACCTCACAGTGCAGAAGTGTAGTGAGCATGCTGTGTCATTTGGAGAAGTCTCTGAGCAGGAGTGTAGTGAGTATGCTCTGTGTGATGTGCAGAAGTCAGAGTGCAGAAATGTAGTGTGCATGCTGTCATGTGTACAGAAGGAGGGAGGAGCATTCTACATGGTAATGAAATATTGGTGACAACAGATGACCCCAGTGGACACATGGCATAGTGATTATGAACATATGCGATGCATTTAGTATCTGCACTGGGTGTTATGGGTCCACATTACACACAACAGAACTTACAGGCTAAGTTGAGGTTGAGAGCATTGCTGGTTTCATTGGTGTTGGATGTTGTACAGGTAAATGATCCAGTGTCATTTCTGGAGACAGGGCTGATGATGAGATTAGAGTTTAGACCCGAACTCTCTGCCGTGATGGTATATCGACGATCATGGGGCAGCGCTTCTCCATTCAGTTCCCAAATGAAAGTGTCATTTATAAGAGTTGTGCATTGAAGAGAAACAGAATCTTCTCCATCCCAGAGCAATGCTGAGGAGTTACTGGTCAGATTTACTGCAGTGACCAAGGCTTGATATAGGAACCAAAAACAGAAAAGAGTCATAAAATTAGCGCAAAGTCGGCATCACAGTCATATTGCACATTTCTCCCCATTTCCTGGTATCAATTATTCAAAAGCGGCCGGTTTACCGCTATAGTCACCTTATACAGATAGGGGGTCATGAAGTGGTCGTCTACACATCTGTGATGGTCCTGGATCCAAGCAGTTTGGGTTCGACACAGGACAAAATTTTTACTGTCAGCACGTGACTAGAGTTGAGCGAAACGAGTCGGTCAAATTCAAAAGTCGCCGACGTTAGCTAAAGTCGGGTTTCGCCGATCAAAACCCGACCATAGCGTGAGGTCGGTCATGAGGTCGCCGACCCGAGCACTAAAGTCGTGTTTCAAATAGTGCTTCCAGCACCTTTTCTCAGCCAATGATGGAGGACGCACACTGTGGGCAATGTGATGACATGGGCAGAGGCCACCGACATCTTAGAGAAGGGCATTGACGTGATTGGCTGGCTTTGTGTGGTGTCACAGTGGCTATAAAAGGCCGTGAATGTCGACCACCATCTTACTTCTGCCGATCTTAGAATAGGGAGAGGTGCTGCTGCTGATTCTGAATAGGGAGAGCGTTAGGCAGGGAAGAAGAAAAAAAAATAGCTTCTGCTGATAGCACTTTTCACTGTACAGTTAGTGTGCAGTGATAGGGGAGGATTTTTGTTGTGTGCAGCAGCGCTGGTGGTGATTAGGCTGCCTTTTAAGGCTACCTGATAGCTGCATTGCTGTGTGCACACTGCTGTTCAAACTGCTTTTTTCAAAGCACTTTTATTATTTTGTTCTGGTTAGTTACCGAGCGTTCATTTTTTCACACACCGTATAGCAGTGTATGCTCCACACACACTACCGTGTACTGGCTGGTGTCACGGACAAATACAAGCTATCTGTGTGTGACTCTGGAAAAACAAACCGAGGAGATTTTCCATTTTTCCAGACCTACACTGTATAGAGCTGTCTGCTTTTCAAACAGTTTCATATATCTGCTGTTTGATCACAGTCAAAACTATACAGAGACAGCGTGTGTCACTCCGTATAAAAATAGATGGAGATTTAAAATTTTCCATACAAACACCGTATAGCGGTGTACGCTCCTCACACACTACCGTGTACCGGCTGGTATCACGGACAAACACAAGCTATCTGTGTGTGACTCTGGAAAAACAAACCGAGGAGATTTTCCATTTTTCCAGACCTACACTGTATAGAGCTTTCCGCTTTTCAAACACTTTCATATATCTGCTGTTTGATTATGGTCAAAACTATACAGAGACAGCATGTGTCACTCCGTATAAAAATAGACGGAGATTTAAAATTTTCCATACATACACCGTATAGAGCTGTTCGATTCTCAAACAGTATTGTATATCTGCTGTTCGCATTACGGTCACATCTATACAGAGTCAGCGTGTGTGTGTGACACTCCGTAAATACATATACGGACATTTCCATTTCTCCATACACCATATTGAGCTGTCCGATTCTCAAACAGTATTGTATATCTGCTGTTCACATTACAGTCACATCTTTACAGAGTCAGCGTATGTGTGACTTTCCATAAATACATATACGGATATTTCCATTTCTCCATACACCATATTGAGCTGTCCGATTCTCAAACAGTATCTGATATCTGGTGTTCTTATTACGGTCACATCTACACAGAAGCAGCGTGTGTGTGTGACACTCCATAAATACATATACAGACATTTCCATTTCTCTATACACCAGTCACATCTACGGTCACATCTACACAGTGTCAGTGTTCGTGTGTGACATTCCGTAAATACATATACGGAGATTGACAGTTTCACCAACAACGTATACAGCTGTACACCTCTGATATAGTACCGTATATCTGCTTGTTGGATTACGGTGAAATACATACTGGGTGAGCGTCTGTGACTCACAAAATATATACGGAGATTTCACTTCTTACATACACCTTACACAGCTGTACGCTACTCGTACAGTACCATTTCTCTGCTGGTATTTTTGGTACATTTTGCCAAACATGAGGAAGTCTGGTGGAAGAGGCCGTGTACATTGGCTGGGGGGCGCAGCTGGTACTGATGGTGGTGGTGCATTGGCTGGTTCTGTCAAAAGCACAATAGCAGCTAAGGCAGGAGGTGTTGAGCCTGCGTCATCGTCTGGCACAAGAAGGCCTTTAAGGTTCCCTTTTCTGGGAGTAAACCGCTTTTAAAGCCGGAGCACCAGGAACAGGTTTTGGCTTACATTGCCAAAGCAGCCTCCTGCTCTATTGCCTCCTCTTCTGAAGTTACAAAAATTGCAAGCACAGAGTCGTCAGTGCAGGCCTCTGGTCATGAACAACACCTTTCGTTGTGTTCACCCATACCAAAAGTGAAGGATGCTGCAGCACACACTTCAGATTACTCCATGGAGCTTTTTTCACATACCATTCCTGGGTTATCCAGTCAAATCCTGAATTCCCCAGTCCAAGATGAATCTGACATGGAGTGCACTGATGCACAGCCACTGCTAGATGAATCTGCTGATACATTCACCCACATCACTACATTGTCCTCGCAGTCTACTGAGCCCGAATCAGACCCTGATGAAACTCAGGTGCCCCTTCCCGCATACTATACCACCTTACACGGTGACACAGAGGAAAGTACAGAGAAAGGTGCAGATGACATTGAAGACAAGGTCATGGATGACCCAGTTGTTTACCCAGATTGGCATCCATTGGGGGAAGAGGGTGCTGGTGACAATAGGTCAGAACAGGAGAAGTATCCGCAGCAGGCATCGTCATCGCAGCAGCGGTTATCCGGCAGGCCCGTAGCTGTCAAAAAACTTGGCAAGAAAACTAAAAGAGTTGCAGGACAGCTTGGCCAGATGGTCAAATTAGCACAACGTGCAAGCCCTGAAAATTTGTACCATAGTAGAAAGAGTGCAGTGTGGCACTTTTTTGAACAAAATCCTAATGATGACGCAAAGGTTATCTGTAAGAAGTGCCGAAGGACCTTTAGCAGAGGGAAAAATGTAAGAAATTTGAATACCAGTTGCATGCTTAGACATTTAACCAACATGCACTTGCAAGCGTGGACGGACTACAAAACCTCAGGTAGCACATGTGCACCTGCTCCAACTAAAGTTAGCCAGCAACGCTCCATCGCTTCCCCCACTGTAAGGCCACTGCTAAGCAGAACACCATCAAGAAATGCTGAGGGGTCGGCGCTAGGCCAAAGCAGTCAGGCAATCACAATATTTTTGCGCGGAAACATTGAAGCTAGGCCATCAACACCCTCACCATCACCAACCCCTTCTCAGTCCGTCATGTCCAATGCTAGTTCCCCCATATGCAGCTCTCAAGTCCAGCTCACCCTACCAGACACTCTGAGTAGGACAAGAAAGTACTCATTCTCTCATCCGCGTACACTGGTTTTGAACGCCTACATTGCCAAACTGATCTCATTAGAGATGATACCCTTCTGTTTGGTAGAAAGCGAAGCTTTCCGAGAGCTCATGGCCTACGCTGTCCCATGCTATAACCTACCCAGTCGGCACTTCTTTTCTTGGAAAGCCACCCCTGCCCTCCACCGGCATGTGAAAGACCGCATTGCCCATGCACTAAAACAGTCAGTGAGTGGAAAGGTGCACCTCACAACAGATGCATAGACCAGTAGGGATGGCCAAGGCCGTTACGTGTCCATCACTGTGCACTGGGTTAATGTGGTGAATGCAGGCTACACAGGGGACAGTGGCACTGGAATAGTGTTGCCTATAGGAAACAGTTGGCTGTAGGTGTTCTACCCGCCTCCTCCTCCTCCTCCTCCTGAAGCGAAAGCTCGTCGACAGAGCGAAGTCGCACGAGCACTGCATCCACATCTGTCAGTGTTGCACACGAGGTGTCCCACTATCGAACAGCTAGTGCTAAGTGGCAGCAGTCTGTTTTAAAAATGATGTCTTTGGGTGACAGTAGACACACCATGGAGGTACTGGCCGACTACTTCCATCGACAAACTGAGTCATGGCTGGGCAGTCTACATCTTGAGCCAGGCAAGGTAGTCAGTGATAATGGGCGGAATTTTGTGGCAGCCATAGCCCTTTCAAAGCTCACACACATACCTTGCCTGTCTCACACCTTGAACCTGGTGGTGCAGTGCTTCCTCAATAATTATCCGGAGTTAACAGACCTGCTTCATAAGGTGCGAAGACTGTGCTCCCACATCCATCGCTCAAACGTCCACTCCAGTCGTATGCAGAAGCTGCAGCGATCACTCAACCTCCCCAAGCACCGCCTAATCATAGACATTGCTACAAGATGGAACTCCACCATGCACATGGTTGAGAGGCTGTGAAAACAGAGGCAGGCTGTAATGCATTTGTGGGAGGATTCACGGGCAGGCACTTTGAGGGCAGACATGGAATTGTCGGGTGTGCAGTGGTCAAAGCTGAAAGACCTCTGTAAAGTCCTTCAGTCTTTTGAGGAATGCACATGGCTGGTAAGCGCAGACGACGCCATCATAAACATGAGCATACCACTTATGCGGCTGCTCATGCAAACTTTGACGCACATTAAGGAGCAGGCGTCTGCAGCTGAGGAGCAACAGGAGGAGGAGGAGGAGGAGGAGGGAAGCCTTGATGACAGTCATCCATTGTCTGGTCAGGGAACTGGTGTGGACGAGGTGGAGGAAGAAGAGGAAGAGGAGGAGGATGAGAGGATGATTATTTTGGGGAGGAGGATGCTTCTCAGGGGGCAAGAGAACATGTGGGCGTGCCAAGGTCAGGTACAGGGTTTATGCGTGACTGGAGGAATGTGGATTTGCCAGAAAGTGCTCCTCCACCCACCACTGGCAGTGCAGCATTGACACCTGGAACATTGGCCCACATGTGTGACTATGCCTTGCGGATCCTAAAAATGGACCCCCGCATTGCCAAAATGATAAGCGATGACGACTACTGGTTGGCCAGCATCCTCGATCCACGGTGTAAAGGCAAATTACACATCATGCCACAGAAGAACCTAGAGCTAATATTGGCTAACAAACAAGCAACTCTGGTAAACAGGTTGTTTGAGGCATTCCCAGCACACAGCACTGGAGCTGATTCTCCTACGAGCCGTAGTGGGCAAAATGGAGGAGGTGTTCGTGGTGCAGACAGCCGAACTGGCGTTGGAGACAGGGGTTTTTCCTGACCATGTTGTGGTCTGATTTCCCAAGTCCCGCACACACGACAGCTAATACAGAATCGATTGCAAGTGACAGGAGACAGCAGTTGTCAGGTATGGTTACAAACTACTTTTCCTCCCATATCGAGGTTCTCCCTCACAGGTCATTCCCCTTTGATTATTGGTCCTCAAAACTGGACACATGGCCTGAATTGCCACAATATACCTTACAGGAGCTCGCTTGCCCTGCTGCTAGTGTGCTATCTGAAAGAGTATTCAATGTGCTGGATCAATCCTGACAGAAAAAAGGACCCGTCTGTCGACCCACAATGTTGATGATCCAACCTTCATTAAAATGAACCATGCATGGGTGTTATGATTGGGTCACCGAGGAGGAAAGCAAGACCAAGCTAAGCCACAGAAAACCAGAGAGGTTGGTATCTAAGCAGATTGCAGACCCCTGATCCTATCCACACAACTAGCAGTAGCTGTGGAGCGTACCTACGATGATCCTAGACGCCTCAACACAGCCGGAGAACTAAATAAGCCTAAAGCAAGAAAGGGGAAATCTAAACTGCCCCAGAGCAGACCCCAAAGGAATAGATAGCCCCCAAACATATATTGTCGGTGAGACAAGATAAAAACACAAACGCAGAAAGGAAAATAGACTGAGCAAACGATGGGGCCCACACTAACTAGACAGGACAGGAATGGAAAGACACTGTCCGCAATCATGCAAAAAACCCTGCAAAAAATACCCAACACGTCTGATAGAAAAATACTGAAGTCACTAGACTTCGCCCACTATATCAGCACTCTGGTATATTCTGAAAGCAGAGCAAAAAGAGGCCAATCTAATAAGGGACAAAAACAAACTGGCACAAGCAGTAACATAAGGATGGAAATTCAGCACAGCCCCAGCGGGAGCTGGCTGAACACACAAAACTGAAATAGAGAAAACCAGATCAAATGTGAACAATAGCAAAAGAACACTTAGCAGAGCATGCAGGGACTGAGCTGGAAACTAAGACCTCAATAGGCAGGAAAAATCACCAGCAGGAATAGAGGGAGTCAGCTGTCTTAAATCCAGTCCGAAACTCCAGATCTCCAGTCATCCTCCTCATTATCAGGTGGCAGGCCTCTGTTAATTAGATCAGCTCCATTACCTCCTGTAATCACCAGAGGGAGCCCGGAAAGAGAACTCGCGACCCCTCTGTCAATATAGCCAGCTCCACTACCTTCACTAGTAACCAGAGGTAGGCCAGAAAGCAAATTCACAACAGTACCCCCCCTTGAGGAGGGGTCACCGAACCCTCATCCACGCCACCAGGCCGATCAGGATGGGCCCGGTGAAAAGCACAAACCAATCTATTGGCATGAATGTCAGAAACAGAGACACAAGAATTATCAACCTGGCCATAACCCTTCCATTTGACCAAGTACTGGAGTCTCCGTCTAGCCACCATAGGAACTACTGGCTCCACAAACCTCTTCAACAGAGATTTATGAACCACGTTATGGATCTTAAACGTAACTGGAAGAGACAATCGAAAAGAAACAGGATTAAGAGTCTCCAAAATCTTATAAGGTCCAATGAATCTTGGCTTGAACTTTGGACCTTCATAGGAATATTCTTTGATGACAACCAAACCATATCACCCACTTTAAACCGGGGACCAATGGTCCTATGCCAGTTGGAAAACCATTGGGCCTTTTCCTGAGAGAAGGACAACTTATCCACCACTTGGTCCCAAATCTGCTGCATTCTCTCTACCACAGTGTCCACACTTGGGCAAGTCGAAGATTCCACTTGCCCTGAAGAAAATCGAGGATGAAACCCAAAGTTACAGAAAAAGGGCGACATCAAAGTGGCAGAACTAGCTCTATTGTTTAGCACGAATTCGGCCAAGGGCAAAAATGAGACCCAGTCATCCTGATCAGCAGATATAAAACATCTCAAATAGGACTCCAAAGTCTGATTTTTTCTCTCAGTCTGCCCATTGGCCTGAGGGTGAAATGCAGAGGAGAAAGATAACTGAATTCCCAGTTTGGAACAAAAAGCTCTCCAAAATCTGGAAACAAACTAGACTCCTCTGTCCGACTCAATGTTCTCAGGAATCCCATGCAACTGAACCACCTGTTGTAAAAACAAGGGCGCCAACTCTGAAGAAGATGGAAACTTTGGAAGTGGTACAAGATGGATCATCTTGGAAAATCTATCACAAATCACCCAGATAACAGTCATTCTCCGAGAGACAGGAAGATCAGAAATAAAATCCATTGAGATATGGGTCCATGGCCTCTTGGGCACTGGCAGGGGCATCAACAACCCACTAGAACGAGAACAGGGTTTAGACCGACAACAAGTCCCACAGGACTGCACAAAATTCCTGACATCACGAGATAAGGCAGGCCACCAAAAAGACCGACTCACCAAATCTCTGGTACCAAAAATACCTGGATGACCAGCCAACGCGGAGCATTGAATTTCAGACATTACTCTCATCCTCCACTGATCAGGAACATGCAATTTTCCCATAGGGCAACGTTCAGGTTTGTCCTCCTGAAATTCCTCCAGGGCACGTCTCAAATCGGGTGAGATGGCGGAAAGAACTACCCCCTCATTTAGAATGGTAGTAGGCTCGGTCACAATAAGAGAATCCACAGAGAAAATCCTAGAAAGGATGTCTGCCTTGACATTCTTAGTGCCCGGAAGAAAGGAGACCACAAAAATAAAATGCGTGAAAAACAAGGCCCATCTAGCCTGTCTAGGATTCAAGCGCTTGGCTGATTCAAGATAAATCAAATTCATGTGATCGATGAGGACCCCAACTTGATGTCTAGCTCCCTCCAACCAATGTCTCCACTCTTCAAATGCCCATTTTATGGCTAACAATTCCCGATTCCCCACGTCATAGTTACGTTCAGATGGGGAGTATTTTCGAGAAAAGAAGGCACAGGGATTCATTTTAGAAGTCACCGGATCTTTTTGGGACAAAACGGCTCCTGCACCAATCTCAGAAGCATCTACCTCCACCTGAAATGGGAGTGAGACATCAGGTTGCCGTAGAATCGGAGCAGAAGTGAATGCTTAAGCAACCCAATCATAAATGGCCTGTACCTTGGCCGGGTCCATTTCAATAGCCGAGGGGCACAAAATAAATCCCAAAAATGAAATCCTCTATACACCAAAGAGGCACGTCGATCCCTTAACATACAGGGAATTTTCCCTCAAAATCCGGAACACAGTCCGGACATGTTCCACATGAGAATCCCAATCACTGGAAAAGATCAAAATATCATCCAGATAAATGATCAAAAACTTATCCACAAAGTCCCGGAAAATATCGTTCATAAAAGATTGGAAGACAGAAGGGGCATTAGTGAGCCCAAAAGACATCACCAGGTACTCAAAATGTCCCTCCGGAGTATTAAACGCCATCTTCCATTCATCCCCGTGCTTGAAGCGAATAAGATTATACGCCCCCCTGAGGTCAAGCTTGGTAAACCAGCAGGCACTTTTAACTCTGGAAAATAAATCAGAAATCAAGGGTAACGGGTACTGATATTTAACAGTGATTTTGTTAAGGGAATGATAGTCAATACAAGGCCTTAATGAACCATCTTTCTTGGCCACAAAAAAAACCCAGCACCTAAAGGTGAAGAGGATGGACAAATATGACCCTTCTTCAACGACTCCTTGATATAAGATCGCATAGCATCATGTTCAGGTACCGATAAGTTGAAAAGCCAACCTTTGGGAAATATACACCCGGGCATTAACTCAATTGCACAGTCATAACTCCTATGAGGAGGCAAACACGCAGGCTTACTCTCACTAAATACATCAGAAAAATCAGCCAAATTATCAGGAATATCATGAGACTGGGGAGAGGTGGATAAAACAGGAGTGTTACTAAGAACACACTGACAACCCCAACTCACCACAGACACAGATTTCCAATCCAAAACAGGATTATAAGTTTGCAATCAGGGAAAACCCAGAACAATAGTATCATGCAAATTGTGCAACACCAAAAATTTACAATTTTCTTGGTTGTCCGGGGCGACCCGCATTATCACCTGGATCCAAAACTGGGGTTTATTCTCTGCTAAAGGAGTAGCATCAATACCCCTCAAAGGGATAGGAGTCCACAGGGGTATCATGGCAAAACCACAACGTTTAGCAAAGTCTAAATCCATCAGATTCAAAGCTGCTCCTGAATCAGCAAAAGCCTTAGCAGAAAATGTAGTCAAGGAGCAGATCAGAGTAATTGCCAAAAGGAACTTAGGTTGTACACTGCCCACAGCAAATGTGTGCACAAAACGTTTTTCTCGTTTAGGGCAGACAGAAATAGTATGAGAGGCGTCTCCACAGAAAAAACACAGCTTATTACACATTCTAAATTCCAGACGTTGCGCCCTAGACAAAATCCCATCACATTGCATGGATTCAGACGTTCATTCAAAAGGCGGCAACGCCTCTCGTGTAGTTTTACGCTCACGTAAACGCTGATCAACTTGAATGGCTAACAACATAGAATCATCAAGACCAGAGGGAACAGGAAATCCCACCATAACAACTTTTACGGTTTCTGCCAAACCCTTCCGAAAGAGCACTGCTAAGGCACCGTCATTCCATGTAGTAAGGACCACCCATTTTCGGAATTTTTGACAGTATAACTCTGCAGAATCCTGATCCTGGTTCAATGCCAATAGGGTTTTCTCAGCTTGTTCAATAGCATTAGGTTCATCATGCAACAACCCCAAGGCTTGAAAAAATGCGTCCACATTAGTCAGAATAGGGTCTCCAGGTGTCAGAGAAAAAGCCCAATCCTGGGGATCGCCGTGCAGCAAGGAGATGACAATTTTAACCTGCTGCACAGAGCTCCCCGGTGAGTTAGGCTTCAAGGCAAGAAATAGTTGACAATTATTCTTAAAATTCAAAAATTTAGACCGATCCCCAGAAAACACTTCAGGAGTAGGGACTCTTGGTTCAACAGCAGATGACTGAGTGAAATACAGTAGACGGAAATTCCCCACACTTCAGCAGCGAGCTGCTCAACATGATGAGACAATTGCTTAATCTCCATTAAAGAAAAAAAAATCCTCCTACGGCCCCAGAGAAAAAGAGCAAAAAAATATAAAAAAATTCTGACATTTTTTTTTTTCAATTCTCTCCTGCTTTTGAGTACCCTAGAATCTGTGGTTTAGGCTGGTGATTCTGTTATGATTGGGTGACCAAGGAGGAATGCAAAACCAAGCTAATCCACAGAAAACCAGAGAGGTTGGTAACTAAGCGGATTGCAGACCCCTGATCCTATCCACACAACTAGCAGTAGCCATGGAGTGTACCTATGATGATCCTAGACGCCTCGACACAGCCGGAGAACTAAATAAGCCTAAAGCAAGAAAGGGGAAATCTAAACTGCCCCAGAGCAGACCCCAAAGGAATAGATAGCCCCCAAACATATATTGTCGGTGAGACAAGATGAAAGCACAAACGCAGAAAGGAAAATATACTGAGCAAACGATGGGGCCCACACTAACTAGACAGGACAGGAAAGGAAAGACTCTGTCTGCAATCACGCAAAAAACCCTGCAAAAAATGCCCAACACGTCTGATAGAAAAATACTGAAGTCACTAGACTTTGCCCACTATATCAGCACTCTGGTATATTCTGAAAGCAGAGCAAAAAAAGGCCAATCTAATAAGGGACAAAAACAAACTGGCACAAGCAGTAACATAAGGATGGAAATTCAGCACAACCCCAGCGGGAGCTGGCTGAACACAAAAAACTGAAATAGACAAAACCAAATCAAATGTGAACAATAGCAAAACAACACTTAGCTGAGCATGCAGGGACTGAGCTGGAAACAAAGACCTCAGGAGGCAGGAAAAATCACCAGCAGGGATAGAGGGAGTCGTCTGTCTTAAATCCAGTCAGAAACTCCAGATCTCCAGTCATCCTCCTCATTATCAGGTGGCAGGCCTCTGTTAATTAGATCAGCTCCATTACCTCCAGTAACCACCAGAGGGAGCCCGGAAAGAGAACTCGCGACCCCTCTGTCAATATAACCAGCTCCACTACCTTCACTAGTAACCAGAGGTAGGCCAGAAAGCGAATTCACAACACATGGGTTTCCAAAGATTTTGTCCCACCCTCCCCTGATAACACATAGGTTGCCAGAAAAAAGGCTCGCTTTTGTCCTCCTCTTCCTCTGACTTCTCCAATTCCTCCATTTGCAGCAGCTGAAAGTCCAGTCTACACATCAACATCTGCCATTTTTTAAACTACCCTAAATGGGCTGCCCCGCCACCCCAGGCACCGGGGTCAACACCTGCCGCACCCGGGCAAGTGCTGTTGCCCTGTACATACTAATTTGGTGTACTGCTCGATGATGGTTAAGATGTAGCTATGTCCTGTCCTGCTGGCCTCTACCTTCAGATTACCAATGGCTAACATTTGTAATGGACGTCAACTCCCAATGGGATGCAGTGGTGGTTTATGATCACCTTTTACATTTTTCATAGTTACAGACGTGTGACATTCCTGCCACCATTTTTCAATGTCTCCTCTCATGCCAATCCAATAGAATCCCCTACGACCTGTGGCTTGTGTGTTTTGCACTCCAAAGTGACCAGACAGATCATGATAGGCAGTGAGGACCATGTATACAGCTCTCCCTGTGATCACAATTTGATGGAGGCGAGTTACGGTGATGGGATCGACGCTACTACGATACAGCAACCCTTTCTTCACAAAGAGGCACGTCGATCCCTTAACATACAGGGAATTTTCCCTCAAAATCCGGAACACAGTCCGGACATGTTCCACATGAGAATCCCAATCACTGGAAAAGATCAAAATATCATCCAGATAAATGATCAAAAACTTATCCACAAAGTCCCGGAAAATATCGTTCATAAAAGATTGGAAGACAGAAGGGGCATTAGTGAGCCCAAAAGACATCACCAGGTACTCAAAATGTCCCTCCGGAGTATTAAACGCCATCTTCCATTCATCCCCGTGCTTGAAGCGAATAAGATTATACGCCCCCCTGAGGTCAAGCTTGGTAAACCAGCAGGCACTTTTAACTCTGGAAAATAAATCAGAAATCAAGGGTAACGGGTACTGATATTTAACAGTGATTTTGTTAAGGGAATGATAGTCAATACAAGGCCTTAATGAACCATCTTTCTTGGCCACAAAAAAAACCCAGCACCTAAAGGTGAAGAGGATGGACAAATATGACCCTTCTTCAACGACTCCTTGATATAAGATCGCATAGCATCATGTTCAGGTACCGATAAGTTGAAAAGCCAACCTTTGGGAAATATACACCCGGGCATTAACTCAATTGCACAGTCATAACTCCTATGAGGAGGCAAACACGCAGGCTTACTCTCACTAAATACATCAGAAAAATCAGCCAAATTATCAGGAATATCATGAGACTGGGGAGAGGTGGATAAAACAGGAGTGTTACTAAGAACACACTGACAACCCCAACTCACCACAGACACAGATTTCCAATCCAAAACAGGATTATAAGTTTGCAATCAGGGAAAACCCAGAACAATAGTATCATGCAAATTGTGCAACACCAAAAATTTACAATTTTCTTGGTTGTCCGGGGCGACCCGCATTATCACCTGGATCCAAAACTGGGGTTTATTCTCTGCTAAAGGAGTAGCATCAATACCCCTCAAAGGGATAGGAGTCCACAGGGGTATCATGGCAAAACCACAACGTTTAGCAAAGTCTAAATCCATCAGATTCAAAGCTGCTCCTGAATCAGCAAAAGCCTTAGCAGAAAATGTAGTCAAGGAGCAGATCAGAGTAATTGCCAAAAGGAACTTAGGTTGTACACTGCCCACAGCAAATGTGTGCACAAAACGTTTTTCTCGTTTAGGGCAGACAGAAATAGTATGAGAGGCGTCTCCACAGAAAAAACACAGCTTATTACACATTCTAAATTCCAGACGTTGCGCCCTAGACAAAATCCCATCACATTGCATGGATTCAGACGTTCATTCAAAAGGCGGCAACGCCTCTCGTGTAGTTTTACGCTCACGTAAACGCTGATCAACTTGAATGGCTAACAACATAGAATCATCAAGACCAGAGGGAACAGGAAATCCCACCATAACAACTTTTACGGTTTCTGCCAAACCCTTCCGAAAGAGCACTGCTAAGGCACCGTCATTCCATGTAGTAAGGACCACCCATTTTCGGAATTTTTGACAGTATAACTCTGCAGAATCCTGATCCTGGTTCAATGCCAATAGGGTTTTCTCAGCTTGTTCAATAGCATTAGGTTCATCATGCAACAACCCCAAGGCTTGAAAAAATGCGTCCACATTAGTCAGAATAGGGTCTCCAGGTGTCAGAGAAAAAGCCCAATCCTGGGGATCGCCGTGCAGCAAGGAGATGACAATTTTAACCTGCTGCACAGAGCTCCCCGGTGAGTTAGGCTTCAAGGCAAGAAATAGTTGACAATTATTCTTAAAATTCAAAAATTTAGACCGATCCCCAGAAAACACTTCAGGAGTAGGGACTCTTGGTTCAACAGCAGATGACTGAGTGAAATACAGTAGACGGAAATTCCCCACACTTCAGCAGCGAGCTGCTCAACATGATGAGACAATTGCTTAATCTCCATTAAAGAAAAAAAAATCCTCCTACGGCCCCAGAGAAAAAGAGCAAAAAATATATAAAAAAATTCTGACATTTTTTTTTTTCAATTCTCTCCTGCTTTTGAGTACCCTAGAATCTGTGGTTTAGGCTGGTGATTCTGTTATGATTGGGTGACCAAGGAGGAATGCAAAACCAAGCTAATCCACAGAAAACCAGAGAGGTTGGTAACTAAGCGGATTGCAGACCCCTGATCCTATCCACACAACTAGCAGTAGCCATGGAGTGTACCTATGATGATCCTAGACGCCTCGACACAGCCGGAGAACTAAATAAGCCTAAAGCAAGAAAGGGGAAATCTAAACTGCCCCAGAGCAGACCCCAAAGGAATAGATAGCCCCCAAACATATATTGTCGGTGAGACAAGATGAAAGCACAAACGCAGAAAGGAAAATATACTGAGCAAACGATGGGGCCCACACTAACTAGACAGGACAGGAAAGGAAAGACTCTGTCTGCAATCACGCAAAAAACCCTGCAAAAAATGCCCAACATGTCTGATAGAAAAATACTGAAGTCACTAGACTTTGCCCACTATATCAGCACTCTGGTATATTCTGAAAGCAGAGCAAAAAAAGGCCAATCTAATAAGGGACAAAAACAAACTGGCACAAGCAGTAACATAAGGATGGAAATTCAGCACAACCCCAGCGGGAGCTGGCTGAACACAAAAAACTGAAATAGACAAAACCAAATCAAATGTGAACAATAGCAAAACAACACTTAGCTGAGCATGCAGGGACTGAGCTGGAAACAAAGACCTCAGGAGGCAGGAAAAATCACCAGCAGGGATAGAGGGAGTCGTCTGTCTTAAATCCAGTCAGAAACTCCAGATCTCCAGTCATCCTCCTCATTATCAGGTGGCAGGCCTCTGTTAATTAGATCAGCTCCATTACCTCCAGTAACCACCAGAGGGAGCCCGGAAAGAGAACTCGCGACCCCTCTGTCAATATAACCAGCTCCACTACCTTCACTAGTAACCAGAGGTAGGCCAGAAAGCGAATTCACAACACATGGGTTTCCAAAGATTTTGTCCCACCCTCCCCTGATAACACATAGGTTGCCAGAAAAAAGGCTCGCTTTTGTCCTCCTCTTCCTCTGACTTCTCCAATTCCTCCATTTGCAGCAGCTGAAAGTCCAGTCTACACATCAACATCTGCCATTTTTTAAACTACCCTAAATGGGCTGCCCCGCCACCCCAGGCACCGGGGTCAACACCTGCCGCACCCGGGCAAGTGCTGTTGCCCTGTACATACTAATTTGGTGTACTGCTCGATGATGGTTAAGATGTAGCTATGTCCTGTCCTGCTGGCCTCTACCTTCAGATTACCAATGGCTAACATTTGTAATGGACGTCAACTCCCAATGAGATGCAGTGGTGGTTTATGATCACCTTTTACATTTTTCATAGTTACAGACGTGTGACATTCCTGCCACCATTTTTCAATGTCTCCTCTCATGCCAATCCAATAGAATCCCCTACGACCTGTGGCTTGTGTGTTTTGCACTCCAAAGTGACCAGACAGATCATGATAGGCAGTGAGGACCATGTATACAGCTCTCCCTGTGATCACAATTTGATGGAGGCGAGTTACGGTGATGGGATCGACGCTACTACGATACAGCAACCCTTTCTTCACTAATTTGCGTTTTAGCTGTATCCACAGTTAAAGTTATTGAGGGTCAGCATTGCCTCTGCAGATTCTCCCGGGAGGTTTTCCCGTGATTACAAATTCAAAAACATCTAAAATCACTTGACTTTACGTCTATACTTTTATCCATCTTCCTCCCTCTAGGGGAGAGTCTGGACTGGCTGACTGACACTGAAATATAAACGAAGATTTCAAAGTACTCCAACACTGTATACTGGTGTACGTTTTGAATACATTTCCCTTTTTTCTCATGTTTATATTCGGGTGTAATTCATACTGAGCCAGTGAGAGTCTGTTTCTGACTCTGGAAATATATACTGAAATTTACAATGCCCCCTACACTGTATACAGCTGTACGCTTCTGATCCATTACCCTTTTACTGCTTTTTATATTGTGTAATCCATACTGACCCTGGGAGCGTCTGTATCTGCCTCCACAAATAAATAGGGAGATTTACAATGTTTAAACAATACTATATGTACCTTGTATCTGGTGATACAGTAACCTTCATATACTTTTTATATTCTTGGCTAATGCATACTGGGACTGAGAGCGTTTGTGTCTGCCTCATGAAATGTTTATGGAGCTTTTGAATGTTTAAACTATACTATATATACCTTGGATCTGGTCATACTGTACCCTTTTTCAACTTGTTACATTATTGTCAAATCCATACTCAGTGTATGAACATATGTGTCTGCCTCCTGAAATACATACAGAGATTTTTGTGTATTTTAAGTATACTATATATACCTTTTATCTGTTGATCCAGTACCCTTTGTGCCCGAAATTCATCCTCCACCCACCACTCAAAGTGCATCATTGACACCTGGAACATTGGCCCACGTGTGATTATTTCTTGCAGATCTTCTTTTTATATTATGGTGTGATTCATACTGAGCCTGTGAGAGGCTGTGTGTTACTCTTGAAATATATATGTAGATCGCCAAATGCCCACAACACTGTATACAGCAGTACGCTTGAGATCCATTCCCCTTTTACTGCTTTTTATATTGTTGTGTAATCCATACTGGGCCTTAGAGCGTCTGTGTCTGCCTCCTGAAATAAATACGGAGATTTTGAATGTTGAAACTATACTATATATACCTTGTATATGGTGATACTGTACCCTTTTTCTACTTTTTAGATTGTTGTCGAATCCATACTGGCCATGACAGCGTCTGTGTCTGCCTCCTCAAATATATACGTAGATTTATAATGTTGAAACTATACAATATATCCCTGTTATCTGGTGTTAAAATGAAGCACCACGCAGGGCCGGGGGTTACTCAGTGCCGGGCCTTTCAGGCTCTTTTAAGGGGGAAGCATGTCACGGTGGTGATTGGGACCCGGTCCGTGGCCCTGGATGTCCAATAAAGTAGATGACAGTTCAGATGAGGGGGAAGATGGTATGATAATTAACTTGGAAAAAGTGGATCATGACCCCACCCGTGGTACTCGGCTAGGGTAGCCGACGTTGCAATGCAGATCCTTTGGGCCGGTATTAATGCAGCCAAGATGATGAAGCTCTCCACGGGCAGAGCTGTATCCCAGGGCAGTTGAGATGGTGTTTGTGAGCCGTTGACGGTGATGGTGAGTGTAGAGTGTGTAGCGGGCGAGTTGGAAAAGACACGAAGGACACACTTGGGTGCATTTTCTGAGTTTTTACTCAAAAGTTTTGTGCACCAGATGACCCAATTGGTACTGTGTCATCCGAGGGAGGGGTCCGGCAAACTCCAAGGTAGATCAGGAACACCTGTTCAAGACTCCTCCTTGTGTATCTTTCTAGGCCGTGTCTCTGCGCTGATCTCTCCCTTCCTTCCTGCTGTGTGCCTCCGCAAACAGTGTCCCAAGTCGGCAGCCACGGATCACACTGGGCGACGTGAGTCAGGCTCCGGGGTCCTTTATTCCAACTGCTGCCTTTTTGAGTATTGAATACAGCTGCGACTGAGGCATTTAAAGTTACCTCAGCCTCCGTCTTTCTAGGTGAGCCCTGTATTTCTCCACTACCTTCAGGAGCCACCTTCCCCAATGAGGCCTGGTCCTTCCTTCTCCGGAAACGGGCTTCACAGGTGGCTTATTCCACTTCCCGTGCCCCAAGGACCACTTCCTTCCAGTCTAGGAGCTTGGACAAGATTTTTCTCTCTTCTCTGACCCTCCGCCCTCTCACAGCCATCCTGCTCTTACTCTGTCCTGTCAGTGACTGACAACTCTCTAGAAAGATCCATTTACCTCAGACTAGCTCCACCCATCAACTGTCAGCTTGTTCTCTCTGATTGGATGCCCACAATCACTCCACTACCTAAGCTCCTCCCACTGTACCTACCTTCCACACTAACCCCCAACACCCTTTCCTAGTAAGTCTGGGATGAGGTCATCCTCCCGCCGGGTACACCCAGAAAGCAGTGACTAACTAGTGTGTGTGTTCAGTGCAGGGTTAGGAGTCCTGAGTGGTGATCGCTCCTTACCTGAGGGTGGGATACCACACCTTTGGATGAGGTGCAGTACCTCTGTGGCGACCGTACCCTCAGGGGCGCCATAGTACCCTTTCTCAACTTTCTATATTGTTGTTGGATCCATACTGAGCCTGAGAGCATCTGTGTTTGCCTCCTGAAATGTATACGGAGATTCAGTATGTTTAAACTATACTATATATACCTTGTATCTAGTGATACTGTACCCTTTTGCAAATTTTTATATTATTGTCTAATCCATACTCAGCCTGTGACCATCTGTGTCTGACTCATGAAATATATACAGAGATTTACAATTATCCCTAGACTGTATAGAGCTGTCCGCTTCTGAAAAAGTACCATATATCTGCTGGTATTTTGAGTCCATTTTCACAAAAAATTATTACGTATGGTGGAAGAGGCCGCGGACGTGCATCTGCTGGTAGTGCCAAAAGCACAATAGCAGATAAGGCTGGAGGTGTTGAGCCTGCGTCATCAGCTGGCACAAGAAGGCCTTTAAGGCTCCCTTTTCTGGGAGTAGGTAAACTGCTTTTAAAGGCGGAGCATCAGGAACTGGTTTTGCCTTACATTGCCGAAAAAGCCTCCAGCTCTATCGCCTCCTCTTCTGAAGTTTAAAAAAATGCAAGCACGGAGTCGTCAGTGCAGGCTTCTGGTCAAGAACCACCCATTTCCTTGTCTCCTTCACCCCCACTAAAAGTGAAGGATGCGGCAGCCCACACTTCAGATTACTCCATGGAGCTGTTTTCACAGGCCATGCTTGTGTTATCAAGTGAAATTCTGAATTCCCCAGACCAACATGAATTGGAGATGGAGTGCACTGATGCACAGCCACTGCTAGATGATTCTGCTGGTACATTGACCCACAGCACTACATTCCCCTCGCACTCTACAGAGCCAGAATGTGACACTGATGAAACTCAGGTGCCCCTTCCCGCATACTATACCACCATACACGGTGACACAGAGGAAGGTGCAGATGAAAGTGCCGGTTCGCTGAGCAGGTGAGGGGGGTCCTACTAGTGAGCGACGGCAGTGGCACAGGGCCCCTCATAGTAAGCAAAAGTGTCTCTGCCGGTGGGAGGGCCCACTCACCGTCAGACATACCGTTGTACTATGAGGAGCCCTGTGCCAGTGCCGTCGCCCATGAGTGGGCCCCCCATGCTTGCTCAGGGCCACAGCACTTGCAAAACTTACCTCTCCCTGCTCCACCGCCGTGACATCTTCCGCCTTTCCTGACAGTGACATTCAGGTTAGAGAGCGCGATGACATCACGTCTGTATGCCCTCTACCAAAACAGTACAAGTGCAGAGAGCTTTAAAATGCCAATGCTGAGGAGTCCAAAGTAGAGCAGTGCCCAGCGAGGAGAGGTATTTAATTTTTTTAAATGTTGGGAGCATTTTTTAGAGCGCAATATACACAGGAGAATGATATATGGGGCCCATCATACACTGGAGCATCATCTATTTGGCCCATCATATACTGGAGCATTCCAAATGGGGGACATTAGTCACTGGAGCAGCATTTTCAGGGCCCATTATACACTGGATCATAAGAAATGGCGCCCATTATATATGGAGCATAATTTGGGCCCATAACACACTGGAGTATCATCCATGGGGACCAACATATACTGGAGCATTCCAAATGGGGGACATCAGACACTGGAGCAGCATTTACGGGGTCCATTATACACTGGAGCATTAGAAATGGGGCCCATTATATATGGAGCATAATTTGGGCCCATAACACACTGGAGCATCATCCATGGGGACCAATATATACTGTAGCATTATGTGGAGCTCATCATATACTGTATGGAACATTATATGGGACCAATTATTCTGTATGGAGAAATATATGGGGCTCATTATTCTGTATGGTGCACTAGGTGGTGGCCATAATACTGAATGGAGTAATATACTGTCCGCTTTTTGAGCTATTGTAGAATTTAAAATATATATACCTATATTTCTGTGCCGTATCGGAGCATTATGAATTGTGGTATGTGTTAAAAGGGCGCACTAACACTCTTTGGCCCAGGGCACACGAAAACCTGCCGCCAGCCCTACCCCCCACAACTTGAGCAAAATGACCCCCATTTTTCAATGTGTAACTATTATTATAAAGTAAATTAAGGTTGCCAAGCTTAAGTAATAAGAATTGATGTTGTTGGCATTGAAATGGGCACTGTAGGTGTGTTTACTGTCCTCCACTCCCTGCCGACTTTGCTTCCCTATTGACTTGCATTGGGTTTCGTGTTTCAGTCGGACCTCCGACTTTTCCCTAAAATCAGCCGATTTCGTTCGACTCGACTTTTATGAAAGTCGGGTTTCATGAAACCCGACTCGACTCGAAAAAAGGAAAAGTCGCTCATCCCTACACTTGACCATTGAGATGGGAGAAGAGCGCTGTGTGAAGGGGGCTTTACACACATCCATGATCCACGATGAGCAGACACAAAAATTCCAAGCCAGAAATGGAGCTGCAAGGCCCCTTCACCGAACCTAAAATCTTGAGATCGGGACACCTATCTTAATTCAATTATATTAGTATGTTGTATAGATTTTTCTTTAAACACATCTAAAGACCTTTTCATACATCTGAAAAAACCTCCTTTAATACAAGTCTGCGAAGCATTGGCAGGCAGTAACCACTTAAAGTGAACCTGTCAGCAGCATTTTGCTAATTAAACTACAGCCATTGCCAGATTGGCACTGTTACAGTGATTAAAATGATACCCAGGATGAAGAAATCTGTTTTGTGTTCTTTTGTAATGTTTGTGTGAAGTTTTCATTTAATGATATGCTTGTTCTTTGTGCCAGGCCTTTTCTTGATGCTCTAGGCCAGAACACCAAGAAAAGACCCGCTCACAGGCCTCCCCAAAGCAAGAGCATGTTCTTCATCATAGGGACAGACAAAGAGAGAGAAAGAGAGAGACAGAGAGACTCTCTCTATCTTATAAATCAACCCCTGATATGTACATAGCCCCCTCCAGAGACTCTGCCTCCGCCAGAGCATCTTTGTCTGTCTGTCTGTCTCTCCCTGTCTCTGAGTATCTATTTCTTTCTCTCTCTCTGGGTCTCTCTATGATGAGGAACATGTTTCTGCTTTGGCGTTGCCTGTAGGCAAGTCTCTCCTTGGTTTCTCTAGCTTAGAGCAGAAAGATAAGACTTTGCCTACAGTCCTGCCCCAAAGCACAGACATCTCATTAACTTAAATCTTCTAACTCTGATTACACAAGAACCACAAGACAGATTTCTTCACCCCAGTTATCATTTTAATCAGTATAACAGCGCCAACCAGACACTGTCTGTAGTTTACTTAGCAAAATCCTGCTTACAGGTTCTCTTTAATTATACTGTATGTGGATGCATGTGCTCTGTGAAAATGGAAGTGATATAGACTGCAAGATATGCAAAATGGGAACATCTCAAACATAATTCTGCAAAAAGATGAAAAAGGTGTAATATAGGAAGAAAGAAAGAAGGAGGGAGGGAGAAAGGAAGGAAGAATAGAAGGATGGAGGGGAGGATGAACAGAAGTAAGGGAGGAGAAAAGAAAGAAATAGGAAGGAAAGAAAGGAGTTAAAGAAAGAGGAGGGAGGGAAGGAGGGAAGTGAGGGAAGGAAGGACAGAAGGAAGAAAGCAAGAGAGGAAGAAAGGAAGGAAAGAAAGAAGATAAAGAAAGAAGGAGGAATGCAGGAAAGAAGAGAAACAAGAATGAAAGAAAAAGACAGAAAGGAGAAAAAGGAGAGAGAGAAAGAAAGAATAAAGGAAGGAAGGCAGGAAGGAAGGAAGAAAGGAAGGGAAAGAAAGAGGAAGATTGTGAGGGAAAAAGAAAGATAGAGATAAAGAAAGGGAAAATGGAAGCAATAAAAGAATATAGAAAGAAAAAGAAAAGAAAGAGAGAGAAAGGAAGAAAAAGAGAAAGAGAAAACGTAAGAAAGGGAAAAAGGAAAGTTAAAAAGAGAGCGAGAGAGAGAAAGAAAAAAGAAAACAAAAGGGAGAGATGAAGAAAGAAGAAAGATAGAAAAAAGAAGAGAGATAGATAGCAAAGTAGCAAAAACAATAAGCCCCAAGTTTTACAGAGGCGACTTTCAATAAAACTTAGATAGGAATTTTTTTTTGTTGCCCAAGGAATGCAACGTTTTGGCTCAAAGTTAGAGCTGATGTGTCGCATATCTTGGCCAAGGAATAAATATCATTCTAAGCTTTATTGAAGGATGTGCTGCCCCCAATTTTGCTACTTGCATTTTGGGATCTGATTGCCTATGGATCTGGAAGTTTTCACCCGCATTGGAGCAATGGTGCTTTGTTGTTTTCTTTTTATTAGATATTCAAAAGTGGGCAACATCGTTCCAAACTTTTTCTGGTAAACTCTCATAAATTGATTTGAATGCTAATCAATTGGTTGATAGAAAAATATAAAAAAGTGTTTTTGACAGGATGGCAAAAAACTAATTAGGTCCCTTTAATTGTCCTTTGGTCACAGCGTCCTAGATATTTTTAAAGGCAATTTGCTTTATCTTCTGTAAATACGGTATAAAGTGAAGTATATGAGCAGATGGCTTTTTGTGCTTTGCTGCCCTGATAGGACAGAGTGCATTTCCATCAGCAGCAGTGAATTGTAGGCCATAAAACTTGGTAAATTGTTTGTCTTCTCATAAAATTTACCCAAGACAGCTGAAAGGGTTTTTCCTAACTTAGGCAGAGTTTTTTTTTTATAAGTGTCAGAGTTTCAACTTTTCGAATAGGACTGCATCTATTACAAAAATTGATGGTCCAAGGTGGCCTACATAGTGATGTGTCCATGGTGGGGTGGTATTGAATGTTCACCTTTCTCCATTGAATTATACTCTATGGGAGTTAGAGAAGCTGTAGAGCAAGCTATATTTGGATATGCCAGAGTTGAAAGTTGGAAATCCCCTTTAAAATTACTAGGGAGTTTTGAACCAGAAGTAATTGCATCTACTGAAAACATATTACTTGTAAAGTCGAGACTTTACTGAAGACCACAGGTCAACTAGCACTATTGTAGCCTTTATGGTAAGATTATATATAGCTGTTGGATGAATAGCTGTATGGCCGAAAGCTATAATCTTTGATGCTCTAATATCAAACATATTGTTAGGGACGGCGGAACGCACCAAATATAAATAATAGGAGGTGCATTCGCCGCCCGGGGTCCACCGTGCGGTAGGTGACTAGACCGCTGCTGGACAATGGCAGATGCACCAGAAGGTGCCGTAGTGTGCACGGGTTAACGTCACCCGAACGCTAGGAGCGGCTCTGTTCAGACACAGAGTCGCTTGGCAAAAATATATGCAAAGGCGCTGGCCCTGTTAACGTCACAGGAGCCGGCGTGTGGCGTCGCAGCCGCGAACACCAATAGCTGCTGGTATTGCAGCGCAGCGGCAGCTAAAGCCGCAAGCGTCGGCGCAGAGAACCGGGCACCGACGGACGCTAGTGTAGGCGTGGATCGCACAATGGCATGTAGCTTGCCACAACCTGGAGCTGACTAACCCAACACACAGTCACCAATCGTATTATCCAAGGGAAGGGGTTTCATAATAAGTCAGTCACCAGTCCATGCATCCATCACCATACACACACAGCATAATATGCTACACTAGCGCATGGCCGAGCCGCCATGCGGGCTTTTTATAGCCATGCGCTTCCGGGACCTTCCAGTACCCTGGAAAGGACCAATCAGATCCGACGCAGGACCGGAGCATGTGACCCCTGCTCTCCAGTGAGAGGTCACCTTGCGGGCATGCCCAGTAGCACGGCATGAGGACTTAGCCTCTGGAGCGGTTCCCTGCAGAACAGGATGCGCTACCATTGCTGCACCAGAGGTGGCAGCAACATCCCGTCTGTCAGAGCAAGTCTGAGTAGCACGCCAGGCTTGCCGTGATTGCTGAGCAGCACCTGGAGCGGTCGGAGGAGAATGGGAGACCGCTGGATGTCTGGCTCTGGATTCCCGCTGTGCAGTGTCCGGAATCCGACGCCTAACACATATGATTAGCAAGAATGAAAACACAGGATCAGCCAAAAAAAACCCAACTTGGCCAATTATCATATGGATGGCTGGAAAATCCAACCTAGATGGACAGTGGTCTTCTGAAAAATGTGTTCCTTTAGAAAAGTTCTCTTTAGCAACAAAATGAGAATAAAAGTGATCTTTTTGAAAGTGAAGATCAGAGAATAAAATTGAGTTATTTGATCAATATAAATTCCCACATTAGACCCTACCAGTTGACCACTTTTGACCACCAATGTCTATGAAAAGTTAGTCATCCTAATTGATAGACAATGGGGTTTCTTTGGTTAATCTGTAGACGCATGTAAGAAAAGATTTGGTCTCTTAAAGTAATATGTAGAAGGTTCAAACTTACCTAAAGTAGCGAAAAATAAAGTCAAGAAGGTGCAAACTTGATTGAGACTCATCTTTGGTTGGAAAATGATGTTCTAGTGTAAGGAGCTTCACAGCATCCAAGGTTTTATATGGCAACTACTTGTAAAATGTTTAATAATTAACTTGACAGCCTGGCTGCATTCACTTTTTCCTGTGATAAGCTTCACACTATTGCAACTAACTAATACAATATCTATGAGAAACGACTTATCACACAAGTTGACCAATCGTGATGTCATTGGAAGCACATGCCATTTTGCTGCCATTAAAAAATATCTTAAATTTAAGCAAGTAAATTATTTTCCAAGTGAATTTATCTGGCTCTGTTGAAATTAAATTCATTATAAAATGTGAAAACATTTTTTTAAATTTCAAAATTAAAAAATAGTTAAAGGACACATTTTTTTGGTTGTTTAATCATTTGGCCTAAGTAGAAGTAATAATATCAGCTAAAATAATGCAAAACTAACACACCTGGCTGAGATATACAGTAACTAATAAAGTTAATATCATTTTTAAGGCTACATCACAAAAGGTAAAAACTCATGATTTATACAGTATTTAATGGTAAGCCTATTTTCTTTTAAAAAATTGGTGAAAACCTTTTTTCCCATGGTTTTTCTCACTAGTAATCATGATGTTTGATTCTACTGCTGTTTCTTGCAGCATTTTAACTCATGCCTGCGACATGAATGCTGCTTCACAGGGCACAGTCTGCATTCTCTCTTGGGCATTAATGGTAAAGCTACTAATTTCCAGGATCCACCTCAAAGTTTGGATTGATCTATATAATTATGGTCTCTACTTAATGTGATTTGGCCAGATCTATCATCTGGCCTACGTGATTCCTGGATAAAGAATTAAGTTGTTAAAATGTGGATGAGGGTGGTAATGCATTGGTCAAGAAAATCAGAAAGTCATAATTTATCATAAAAAAGGGACTTTACTGCAAAGGGAGGCACCTGATCTTTAAAGGGGTTGCCCTGGACTTTAACATTGATGCCTTGTACTTAGAATAGGTCATCAATACCTGATCGATAGGGGTACTACACCTGACAGTCCCACCGATCAGCTGTTCCTGTTGTCGACAGCGGGTAGAACAGCTCAGTTACAAAGCTGCAGAGCTCCGTTGATAGACTAGTTGCCGCGGCCGGGAACTTCACATCCACCCTATATTGATCTGAATAGAAGGCAGATGTGCAGTACCTGGCAGAGGTTGTTATATAGCTCTGTCCGACACCGGGAAAAGTTGATAGGCAGAGATGTCAGGTGGTGCACCGCCACCGATCAGACACTAATGACCTATCCTAAGGATAGTCCGTCAATGTTAAAAGCCCAACAAATCCTTTAAAATTTGTATAACACAAGAACCTGATGACCCAATGAAAAAATACATTTTAAGTTTATCAGGCAGCCAACTTATATTGATATTGTGTCTACTTCTGACCCCACAGTGTCTCCATAAGACTTGCATCTTTAGTAAGTTTTCTGTGATTCAATCTGAAGAGGCGATTCCAAGCTCCTTTTGTAAAGTGCCCAAAAGGAACCCTCTTGCGGCCTCTACCTCAGCTAAGTCCAAAGTCAGGCATCAAAAGTTCAAGTATACAGAACTCAAGGCATGGGAGAACAAACCTCACAAGCTGAATGTAGGTCTGGCAGTGGTTTGGGAGAAGCAGCTCAGTTAAGTAGCATGGCAATCACCTGGAATAATGAGCACTTGGAGACAGTTCCCAGTCTCAGATTGGATAGTTGAGCTGTCATTCAACACACTGACAGCTCAGCACACCCCTGTACTGGATTGGACAGCTGAGCTGTCAGTAACTGCATCCCAGACACTCTGAGGGGTGGAACCATGACATGCTACTCCTTTTCATACAACTGGGCTACACAGGCATTGTAGTTTACCATGCACACCCACTTACTCTGGCTCCATTTATCAAATTCTCTATCTCTATCAAACACCAAAAAGTGAACAACCTAATGGTGTCTTCCATCTTGTGACTGCCAAGATATACAAAATACTAGCGCCAACAAGGTACTTGAGTTGTATCCTCCTCAGTGCCATCTTGGAGACTGCCATGGCTTTAAAAAGAAGAGAACCGCCACCTTGATAATATATTATGCACAAGAGTAACAAGTGGACATGTTATACAAACTCAATTAGATAACACAACTGTCACATCTCTACCTGCATCTGCTCCAGCGATGTCTACATCAGTCACCAGGTGCTACTGTATTCACTCAGTGAGTAACACTTTTGATAGAAGAGTCATTATAGTCAGTGTGTCTGAACAGTGCGTATACTGTTCAGCCAAGATTTTGTTTAGTACTTGTGGTTCCACTCAGATAGGGTTATGGGTGTGGGTGCTGCCCAGCAGCTCAGTATGTGTAATTATCTGTGCCAAAAGGACAATACCACATCCTACTTAAACTCCCAGAATTTTGCTGATGCTGCTAGATATTGTGTCCGGAAATTGCTTGGATTTTTGTATTTTGTCTGTATTCTGAATCCTGATATAGACTTCGTTTGTTCTTCCGACTCTGTAATTATCTTGTATCCGGAACTAGGCCTGTTTGACTACATTCTGACTGACTACATGGTATCTAACCCCGACCATCCCTGATATTTTGGCTTTGGTTTTCTGATTCTCTCCTCATTCTGTCACTCAAGTTACTGATGACTCGCCCCCAGAGGCCGTGGGGTACTCTGTGCCGGGCCTGTTGATTTCAATGAGAGATGTCACAGTAGCAGGGACCCGGTCCGTGGCCTCAGGCAGTCAATGTAAAAGGGGTAGAGTGATGGGGATAAAGATAATGAGATGATTTGTGACACCACAAGGCACATTGTAAAAGACTTCACGGTAAAACAACAACAATTCTTGCAAGTGCTGGAGCAGAACTTCAGGTCTGAGGTAGTCCTTGTTGAGGTTAAAGTAAAACCAAGAGAGAGCACCTTAAGAGGCGCAAACTATATACAGAGAAAGTTTGTGAATCACTCCCAGTTCATGATCACGGCAGTTCTTAAACCTTTAGTGCAACAAATGCCAAATTGAGGCACAACTGAAGAAAAACAAATGCAAACGTTGAGGGCACAACGGTGCCCATACCCTCCTGGGTAACAGTTCAGTTAGTTAGAGTACTTTAATTATTTGAAGTGGAAGCCGGCTTTTTCTTAGGCTTCCAGGGAAGGTTGTCTGGGTGTCCACCTACTGGTGGATTAACAAATTGACAACATTCTTCCTCCCAAGAAGTTGGTTGGATGGCTGCCCGTGCTAATGGAGTGGCAGATGATGGTTGAGCAAAGCTACCTGCGAGGGTAGCACAGCAGCTTCAGGTGGTATCTCTGCTACCCTGATTTTGGGTCTGGCAGCCGGTGAAACTACTGCCTGTGGCACAGCAGGGGTTGCGACATGTGCAGGAGGGTGGATGACCACTGTGGAGGTGGCCTTGGTGGTCATGTAGATCACAGAAGGGACTGCCTCTGCTGGAGGTATATAGGCATTACCCTTCTCATAGGCAACCATAAACTCCGGGATGCGGCGAACATTTAGGGCGTACCAGCCACGTAGCCCCTCATGGCAGGTAAATGTCACATAATCCCCCGGTGTAGATCACGGGCGGGGTGACCCCTCCGGAGGTGAGACTCTACATCCCTCTGGCTTACAAAGAGGTCTGAAATTCGCTGGGGGTCCAAGATGAAGCCAAACCCCCTCTCCAAGTTAAAATTCAGGACCTAACCCCATCCGGGAGAGTCCCGGGGATCATAGTGTGTGGCACGGGCCTTTTGCTTCTTATCGAGGTCAGGGCCCAGCACTGCCAGCCTCCGTTGCTCCCGCTTCCGCTGTTCCGCTGCCAACTTGCGAAGCTGCTGCTGGCAGTAAGGTTCTTCCTCCTCCACCTCTTGGGGCCGGCCTCTGCCAACAGTAGACAGAGGTACCACTGCCAGGGGCTCAGGTGTTTCCCCCCAGGGACTGGTGTCTCGGTCCCAGGCCAGATCCAGCACAAACTGCCCAGACGTTGGGGCAGACGGGAACTCAGGGGTCTCCCCGGCTGCAGGGGCGGCGGTCATACCTGACACTTCCAGGTGGTGTCGCGGCTCTGGTGCAGGCACTGGATGGCAGTCGGTGGCAGTTGGAGCTGGTGCTGGTTCAGGGTCTACTGAGGTGTTCGATGGGACCTGCGTGATCGTGCCAGGTCCAGGCAGCAACACAGTCTCTGCTTCATAGTCGTCTCCCTGGCCCTCAGGTAACTCCTCCTGGCAGCCAGCGTCTGGCAGCGGTATCATGGTGACGGGTGCCGCTGGTGGCATCACAGCGGCCGCAGGTTTCACAGGTGCTGCCTGGGGTGGAACTGGTGCAGTGGCAGTGGGTACCAGTGGTGGAGGTACCATTTCTGAAGGCCCCTCCTGGGTGCGCTGCCGGTCCAAGGTCTGCAGGGCCTCTTGCCTCAGCCGCAGACGGCGACTCAGCATCGTGATCTCCTCTTCCAAATGCCGGCGGTCCACGGCAGAAACAGGGCCGGAGCCTTTGACTACTGCGCTGGGGAAAGCAAGCTCCTCTTACTCGTGCACTTCAGGACTCTGTCCTTCTCCTAACATGGCGTCCTGGCATTCTCGCTTCTCTCTGGGCTCCCTTCCCGCCACAGCGCTTTGCTCCTCCTTCCTGGGGTGGCGCCTCCTTCCTCTTCCTCCGTACCAAGCCAGTATACGAACCCCTCTGGGGGTGGGCCATGTCGCTGTTGCATAGAAGTTCAGGCAGGGGAGGCCCAGGACAGCGCTCTTTTCTTAGGGCCACCCATGTTGTCACGCCCTTCTTCACCGCTCCAGCGGCCATTTTCAGAGTCCATTTTACAGTCTATCATTTTGGTTGTTCTGCACATTTTCAGCAATTTTAAGTCCAATAAATCTTCACCACACAGGACCCGGAAGTACGGGGCTTTGTCATCCTGTTCGTGATGCAAAAATTGACTCGCCCCCAGAGGCCGTGGGGTACTCGGTGCCGGGCCTGTTGATTTCAATGGGAGATGTCACAGTGGCAGGGACCCGGTCCATGGCCTCAGGCAGTCAATGTAAAAGGGGTAGAGTGATGGGGATAAAGTTACTGAGATGATTCGTGACGCCACCTGTGGTTTCTGGTCAGTTTGACCAGCGCTGCAGGGTTGCTTCTCTGGGACAGATGGTGTGGTGCAGCAATGATGTTAAAGCTCCCCACAGGTGGAGCTGTAGTCCCAGGGCAGTAGTAATAGGTGTTGAGGGAAAGGGTGCAGTGCTGGCACAGGGATGTAGCAGTGCTGAGTGGGTTGGTGCAGGAAAAAGGCAAGGAGACAGCTGAGTGCAGTTCCGGTTCTTTTACTCACGTTCTTGGCACAGACAGGTCTCTGTGGTCTCCAGATCAGGGGCTCAGCCAACTCCCAGGCAGATGGAATTACCCTTTCCAGCAATTGACGTGAGTGTTCTACTGCACACACAGCAGAAGGGACATTGTAGTTCACCTGTGGGGCACCAGGGTGTTGGAACAGAACAGCAGTTGCCACGACTACCACCCTGGCTGCATTACACATACTCCTGGGCAGAACCTGGCAAGTGGGTGTTACCTTGCTGCATACACTGGCAATACAAGTGAAAGGGAGTAGTTGATTTTTTTAATTCTAAAGAAAATTCCTCATAATCCAAACATTTAAGTGCAATGGTCTACCTAAAACTTGTGTGTGCCACAAACCAATTTTTTTTTGTTTATTTGCTTTACTAGTCAAATTTTGCATCAATATAGTGCCCTATTGCAGATTTTGGCTTTCTAGATGTGTACCTATATAGTATTTATTTGTCATTTTTGGTAAACGGGTTGAATTTTGTAAAAAAAAAAGAGAAAATGTAGACATTTAACTGTGCATGTCTGTTTTTGTACTGCTGCTTTATTAATTAAAGTTACAATACATGTTACACCTACAGTCATGGCCAAATGTATTGACACCCCTGCAATTCTGTCAGATAATACTCAGTTTCTTCCTGAAAATGATTGCAAACACAAATTCTTTGGTATTATTATCTTCATTTAATTTGTCTTAAATGAAAAAACACAAAAAGAATTGTCCTAAAGCCAAATTGGACATAATTCCACACCAAACATAAAAAAGAGGGTGGACAAAAGTATTGGCACTGTTCGAAAAATCATGTGATGCTTCTCTAATTTGTGTAATTAACAGCACCTATAACTTATCTGTGGCACCTAACAGGTGTTGGCAATAACTAAATCACACTTGCAGCCAGTTGACATGGATTAAAGTTGACTCAACCTCTGTCCTGTGTCCTTGTGCGTACCACATTGAGCATGGAGAAAAGAAAGAAGACCAAAGAACTGTCTGAGGACTTGAGAAACCAAATTGTGAGGAAGCATGAGCAATCTCAAGGCTACAAGTCCATCTCCAAAGACCAGAATGTTCCTGTGTCTACCGTGCGCAGTGTCATCAAGAAGTTTAAAGCCCATGGCACTGTGGCTAACCTCCCTAGATGTGGACGGAAAAGAAAAATTGACAAGAGATTTCAACACAAGATTGTGCGGATGTTGGATAAAGAACCTCCACTAACATCCAAACAAGTTCAAGCTGCCCTGCAGTCCGAGAGTACAACGGTGTCAACCCGTACTATCCGTCGGCATCTGAATGAAAAGGGACTGTATGGTAGGAGACCCAGGAAGACTTCACTTCTTACCCCGAGACATAAAAAAGCCAGGCTGGAGTTTGCCAAAACTTACCTGAAAAAGCCTAAAACATTTTGGAAGAATGTTCTCTGGTCAGATGAGTCAAAAGTAGAGCTTTTAGGGCAAAAGCATCAACATAGAGTTTACAGGAGAAAAAAGAGGCATTCAAAGAAAAGTACACGGTCCCTACAGTCAAACATGGCGGAGGTTCCCTGATGTTTTGGGGTTGCTTTGCTGCCTCTGGCACTGGACTGCTTGACCGTGTGCATGGCATTATGAAGTCAGAAGACTACCAACAAATTTTGCAGCATATTTTAAGGCCCAGTGTGAGAAAGCTGGGTCTACCTCAGAGGTCATGGGTCTTCCAGCAGGACAATAACCCAAAACACACTTCAAAAAGCAAAAATGGTTTGAGAGAAAGCACTGGAGACTTCTAAGGTGGCCAGCAATGAGTCCAGAACTGAATCCTATAGAACACCTGTGGAGAGATCTAAAAATGGCAGTTTGGAGAAGGCACCCTTCAAATATCAGGGACCTGGAGTAGTTTGCCAAAGAAGAATGGTCTAAAATTCCAGCAGAGCATTGTAAGAAACTCATTGATGGTTACCGGAAGCGGTTGGTCGCAGTTATTTTGGCTAAAGGTTGTGCAACCAAGTATTAGGCTGAGGGTGCCAATACTTTTGTCCGGCCCATTTTTGGAGTTTTGTGTGAAATGATCAATGTTTTGCTTTTTGCTTCATTCTCTTTTGTGTTTTTTCATTTAAGACAAATTAATTGAAGATAATAATACCAAAGAATTTGTGTTTGCAATCATTTTCAGGAAGAAACTGAATATTATCTGACAGAATTGCAGGGGTGTCAATACTTTTGGCCATGACTGTATACTGTGGTCTGTGGCCAGATGTTGCTTTCTGTATGTTTACCTATCTACAATATCTAGTTAGATCATTCTTGGCAAGGTTTGAAAACATTGGGATTGTTAGCAGTTAATTATAGTGTTGTACAAAATGTATGATAAAAGAAAAAGTGGTAATAGGCGTGGTAGTGAAAATAAAGCTCCATACCGCAGGCAAGAATGTTGTAGCCGCTGGCAGCAACAGAAGCGCCACCAGCAGCGGCATCAGCAATAACGCACATCACTTGTCTCAGTCACAGTCACAAATGACTAAAAGGGGCAATATTTAGATCAAATTTGAATTAAAATGAAAAGTTTGTTAATATTCTGTGTTATTAAATGGAATGTTGGTTACAACCGGGTTACTATTGTTTCTATAGTGAGGACACTGACATTTATAAGGCTTTCTTTGTAATAAAAAGCTTGAAAGGGGTTGGATACAGATTTAAGAAAATTCAGAATGTCACTCACCTCTTTTCAAGACAGTAAGAAGTTGTGCAGTAGATTGATTTGTTGCAAATGAGGTGGGTCAATTTTCCTGCAATAGTAATACTGCAGAAATTTTTCAGCAGTCAAGTATGAGGGTATGTGCAGATGTTGCTGCAGATCTGCAAGAGAATACAGTACAATGTTATCCTATGGAAAAAAAGACGCTGTGCACATGCTGCAGAAAAATCCGCGCGGAAACGCAGCGGTTTATTTTCCGCAGCATGTCAATTTTTTGTGCGGATTTTACACCCATTCCATTATAGGAATCAGCAGGTGTAAAAACGCAGGCCAAATCAGCACAAAATCCTCAGGCTTCCGCCAAAAATAGCAGATTCTGCGTGGAAAAATTCGCACAGCAATCTGCAACGTGTGCTCATACCCTTATAATGCATTTATACTGCTTTGGTTGTGAATCAAAACAAAAAAGCCAGACTTGTTTGGTTAGCAATAGCATTGCTATATTGATACTGTAGCATAAGAAGTCCTTCTGAGGTCGGTAACATTTTCTTAACTTGAGTATATCATGTGTAATTTAAAATGGGCAAGGCACGTGGTAAGGGACAGGTAAGTGGATATGATGCTGATGGTGAGCGCTTTGGTCGATTTGTGGGCAAAATAAAACTGTGCCTGCCGCAGGACCAAAAATAAAACACACACATCATGTTGATCTAGCTTCCTGTCCCACTTTGTAGGATGGCACCGAACACCTGTCTTGAAGCAAGGCCAGTGTGAAAAGGTTGTTGGATAAATATCAGATAACGCTTCCAGTAACCTTGTCAGCACCACCCTGTCTTCCACACTGTCCAGTCTCAGTAGCTGTGATTCTGGACCACATAATCCTCACCCTGATCTTCCTTCCTCCCACCATGCCAAGTACCCGAAGAAAAGTGATCCCATGCTTCGACACTCCGAAGAGCTGTTCAAATTTCCATTTATAGAGTCTGGCCTCCCTCCCTGCCCATTTCAAATGGAACATGAGGAGATCGCATGTAGTGATACCTAAATATTTGAGCAGCCATGCTCACAAGAAGGCAATGGTGGGAAAATGCAATTACTGTCGCAAGAGGTGGATGATGATGAGACACAATTGCTTGTAAGTGGTGTTGCTACATCAGCAAGTCAGGAGGAGGACCAGGGTGTGGAAGTGGAAGACGAACTGGTGACGATTAAGTCAGTGAACCACCCTGGGAATGTGACATGCAGAACAAAGACATCAGCAGACAGGTGGTGGAATTTGCAGCACAACAACAGGCAGGAAGAGGCAGTTGGGTGGCCAGAGACATAAGGCAAGCAATTGTTCCCTAGAGCACCAACATGGGTGAAGTTGCCAAGCATAGGGTTAGGTGTTCCCGAACCTGTTCAGTTAATCTAAAAAAGGCCATTTGCAACATCTGCCATGCCAGCATTAGCAGGGGCAGCACAACTACCAGTCTGGCCACCATTAGTATGCTCAGGCACAGTTTATTTATTTTACTCATTTATATAGCGCTGTTATGATTGAGTCACCGTAGGAGGCAAAAATAGTAATGCTAGCTAAGTCCAGAAAACCAGAGAAGTTGGCAGCTATCGGATTGCAGACCCCTGAACCTATCAACACAACTAGCAGTAGCCGTGGGGGGCTCCTACAATGCCCTAGGCCCCTCGATCACAGCCGGAGGACTACATAGCCTAAAGACAGAAAGGGAAATCTAAACTGCCCCAGAGCAGACCCCAAAGTAAAAGGCAGCCCCCCACATATAATGACAGTGAAGCAAGAAGAAAGAACAAAACACAGACAGAAAGATAGACTGAGCAAAGATGGGGCCCACGCTAGCTTAGATAGGAAAGGACAGGAAGGCTGCTGTCTGCAATCCGTGAAAAACCCTATAAAAATAAGAGCCAACAAACTGACAGTAAAAAAGGCCCTGAAGACGCTAGGCTTCAAAAAAGCTATGTCAGTACTCAGGAATATTCTGAAGACAGAGCAACAGGCAAAAGGAGATTCAGCTAACCCCAGCAGGGAATGGCAGAATCCAGAAAAGCAAGGAAAACAAAACACTAATGCAAAAAGGCAAAGCAGAAATCTTAGCTTTAGATGAGCAGGAATCAGGCTGGTTTCCTAGAAGTCCACAGAGAAATCACCCGCAGGGCAGAAGGGCGTCGGCAGCCTTATATCCAGTCATTAACTCCACTCAGCCAGTCATCATCATCAGCCCCAGGTGTTTGACAATCAGGCTCACTACCTTTCTTCACCAGAAGAGGGAGTTCCTCGGGCCTCAGTAGTGAAGGGGAAAATGAACTCACAACATAGCGCCATTAATTCCACAGCGCTTTCCATACATTATCCCAATCAGTATGTCTTTGGAATGTGGGAGGAAACCCATGCAAACACAGGGAGAACATACAAACTCCTTGCAGATGTTGTCCTTGGTGAGATTTGAACTGAGGACCCCAGCGCTGCAAGGCTGCAGTGCTAACCACTGAGCCACCATGCTGCAAGCAAAGCACTGGACTAGTTGGCCCGAATACCAGAGTCCAGAAACAGACTCTATGGGTGACACCACTGCCTCTTCCCCTGTTCTACATGCACATCAATCCCCTGTCCATGATGTAGGTGAAGATGCCTGCCACCCTGCACCTGTCGTTGCAGACTTGCAACCACCATCAGCGACCACGTCCATGTCCTTGTCCCAGCGCAGAATTCATTTGTCTCTACTTGAAAGCTTGAAAGGGGTTTGGTACAGACTTAGGAAAATTCAGAATGTCAAATACCTCTTTTCAAGACAATAGGAAGTTTTGCAGTAGATCGATTCATTGCAAATCAAATTTTTGAAAAATTTGTTGAACCTGGTAAATCAAAAGATTTGATCATCTCTAGTCCTTCATCATATGTGTATATGTTGTTCGCAGACATACTACATAGATAATATTAGAAATGGCTGCTCTTTGTGTAAAAATATGATAAACATGATTAAAAAACAAAACCAGAATAAAAGAAAAAGCTAAACCATTTTCTTTAAATCTTTGCAATACTTTCAGGTAACTAAATCCCTTTTGAAAGTTAATGTTATAAAGAGAATATCTGCAAATCACATTTAAAAATAATTTTATCTTACCCCCCACACAATGTTTACCTACTCAGCACTAGGTTTTTCTCTTCTGTAAAATGTAATTTCCACTCTCTGTTGTCAAGCTTAATCCAAAGATCCATTTGACCACTTCCTGTTGTCAAGTGTAGTTTCGCTGAAGCAAATTACAGGAAGTGGAGGTGGGCCTTTGTCTCTCCACAGGAAGTGGAAGTGAATTTTTGTCTCCTTAAAAGGAGTGGAGGTGGGCCTTTGTCTCTCCACAGGAAGTGGAAGTGAATTTTTGTCTACTTAAAAGGAGTGGAGGTGGGCCTTTGCCTCTCTACAGGAAGTGGATCTTTGTTGTCTCTTTGCTTCTGCTTTCCTTCCTGGCAATCTACATACTTGCATTGCAAAAAGGTAGACTTTCAGTTCTAAGCTGGCAAGAAGTTTGACAGTGATTAAGGCAGTGCCTACTGGAAAATGAGGTAAAGGATGTTCCATCACTTATAGTGCTGGCAGACTGAAGACAAAAGAGAACTGCCCCCTGAAAAAGGGTAAATGTCAAGTAACACAGCAGAAGCAGAACAGATCCTGGACATGTGAGATTTGTATGGCACCAAAACAAATGTCAACTTTTGGGAGATGAGGGCAACTTGACCATGCTTTACTCTAGTTTTTGGATTAATGATGGATGAGTTTAAAGGAGAACAGCACAATACTATGTCAGTAATAAATATTGGGGTGTCACGGGAAACAATGTTGTATACTAATGACAAAGGTATATACTGCACTCTGGGTCAGTAGCCTAGTTCATGACTTCAGAAAAGCAGAAATTGTGACATAGGAAAGAAGAAGAATACTAAATCAACCATAAAAGATACTAATGTGATAAATGGAATTTTATTGCAGCCTGTTATCTGTTATAATGTTTGGGCGAGGAATGTGACGTATTGGGATGAGGGTGTATCCATCAATAAAGAAAAACAGCTCTGATAATACATAAGATCTTCCTAAGAGATAGTCAGGCAATTGCCCCTGGTCTTTTCTGAACACTCTGTTTCTACACCCTACCTGAAGAATTTCTTACTTATACAGTATGTATACACTCACTGGCCACTTTATTAGGTACACCTGTCCAACTGTGTGTTAAGACTTAATTTCTAATCAGCCAATCACATGGCGGCAACTCAGTGCATTTAGGCATGTAGACATGGTCAAGACAATCTCCTGCAGTTCAAACCGAGCATTAGTATGGGGAAGAAAGGTGATTTGAGTGCCTTTGAACGTGGCATGATTGTTGGTGCCAGAAGGGCTGGTCTGAGTATTTCAGAAACTGCTGATCTACTGGGATTTTCACGCACAACCATCTCTAGGGTTTACAGAGAATGGTCCGAAAAAGAAAAAAAATCCAGTGAGCGGCAGTTCTGTGGCCGGAAATGCCTTGTTGATGCCAGAGGTCAGAGGAGAATGGGCAGACTGGTTCGAGCTGATAGAAAGGCAACAGTGACTCAAATTGCCACTCGTTACAACCAAGGTAGGCAGAAGAGCATCTCTGAACGCACAGTGCGTCGAACTTTGAGGCAGATGGGCTACAGCAGCAGAAGACCACACCGGGTACCACTCCTCTCAGCTAAGAACAGGAAACTGAGGCTACAATTTGCACAAGCTCATCGAAATTGGACAGTAGAAGATTGGAAAAACGTTGCCTGGTCTGATGAGTCTCGATTTCTGCTGCGACATTCGGATGGTAGGGTCAGAATTTGGCGTAAACAACATGAAAGCATGGATCCATCCTGCCTTGTATCAACGGTTCAGGCTGGTGGTGGTGGTGTCATGGTGTGGGGAATTTTTTCTTGGCACTCTTTGGGCCCCTTGGTACCAATTGAGCATCGTTGCAACGCCACAGCCTACCTGAGTATTGTTGCTGACCATGTCCATCCCTTTATGACCACAATGTACCCAACATCTGATGGCTACTTTCAGCAGGATAATGCGCCATGTCATAAAGCTCGAATCATCTCAGATTGGTTTCTTGAACATGACAATGAGTTCACTGTACTCAAATGGCCTCCTCAGTCACCAGATCTCAATCCAATAGAGCATCTTTGGGATGTGGTGGAACGGGAGATTCGCATCAGGGATGTGCAGCCGACAAATCTGCGCCAACTGTGTGATGCCATCATGTCAATATGGTCCAAAATCTCTGAGGAATGCTTCCAGCACCTTGTTGAATCTCTGCCACGAAGAATTGAGGCAGTTCTGAAGGCAAAAGGGGGTCCAACCCGTTACTAGCATGGTGTACCTAATAAAGTGGCCAGTGAGTGTATATTGTTCTGGAAATTAACATTTTTGATTATCCTTGGGATAAGCAAGACAAGCTACTGTAGGTAATAGCAAAATGTTAATATGTACTACCGAGGACAGAGGTATCGAAGCATCTGTCTAGTGTGAACCTTTCAGAATTTTCTATATTTATGTATAAATTTGTCTTAAAACTACATCATATTTTCATATTAGTCTTAAAAGTCATAGACCCAAATCAATTAAATATGTCAAAAATATTAAACTGATATTTTTTAAATGATCCAATATCACATTTCTGTAACAGGCAAAACCTTGTGAACTTAGCTAATGTGAGAAAGGCCTTTTGTTGTTTAGAGGTTACCTTGGGTTCCTTTTGTGACCTTGTAGCCTATATATGCCTTGCTCTCGGAGTGATCTTTAGGGATCATCTACTCCTGGAAAGGATAAAAATTGTTTTGAATTTTGCACCATTTACACACAATGTATAGGAATGTTGACTGGTGGAGTCAAAATTTTTTGAAGATGGTTTAGTAACTTTTTCCAGCTTGAAAATCAGGAACTTTTCTTCAGGGGTCTTCAGAAATCCACTTTGAACCTGCAATGATATGCTTCCACAAAATGTGTTGTTAGGATCAGATTTTTGTATACCCCTGTCATTTAGAAAAACAGGTCACCCACTCACAGCTGATTGTCATCCCGTTGATTGAAAACACCAGACTCTAATTTCACCTTCAAATTATCTGATAGTCCTAAGGTTTGACATACTTTTGCTGCTCACAGACATGTGATAATGAATCATTTTCCTCATTTGACAAAGTGACAAAGTTTAACACTTTGACTCATTTGATTGATTATTCTGATAGGTTTACAAACCTCCAAGTACCATTGTACTTCGGTATGGCCACGTATTATTCCTGTCAGCACATGACTGTAGGGCATCCTGTTACATGCTACCCTTTTCTAAGGGCCTGATATCTGTACTGAGATGGTAGATCTGATGGTTATTTTTAGGCCGCTGACTATCATAATATGGTAACCAGGCGCCATTTATAGTGCATTTGCCATATCAATTCCATTTTTCCCTAATGCATACTGCATTTTCTGTGAGGCACCTGGCTTTGCAGAAGTGGTCAAGTCTAAACGTATTGCACTTGCTTCTATATAAGGGCATACAATGAAAGGTTTGTGGCATTAAACTGTTGTCACTTGATGCATAAGTCTGAATGACTCCTATGGGATTCAGCTTTGGTCATTTTCCTTTGCTTACAGCTTGTGATAAGTTTCTTCCTGTCAGCTCTTAGCAGTGTGTAGCTAAGTCTCATATATATATATTTATATATATATATATATATATATATATATATATATATAGTGAAGGAAATAATTATTTGATGCCTTGCTGAGTTTGTAAGTTTGCCCACTTACAAAGACATGAACAGTCTATAATTTTAAGGGTAGGTTAATTTTAACATTTAGAGATAGAATATCAAAAACAAAATCCCGAAATTCACACTGTATAAATTATATAAATTTGTTTGCAGTTTGCAGTGAGAAATAAGTATTTGATCCCCTACCAACCATTAAGAGTTTTGGCTCCTACAGACCAGTTAGACGCTCCTAATCAACTTGTTACCTGCATTAAAGACAGCTGTCTTACATACTCACCTTTATAAAAGACTCCTGCCCACAGACTCAATTAATCAATCAGACTTTAACCTCAACAACATGGGCACAACCAAAGAGCTTTATAAGGATGTCAGGGACAAGATCATAGACCTGCACAAAGCTGGAATGGGCTACAAAACCATAAATAAGGCACTGGGTGAGAAGAAGACAACTGTTGGTGCAATACTAAGAAAATGGAAGAAATACAAAATGACTGTCAATTGACATCGACCTGGGGCACCATGCAAAATTTTACCTCGTGGGGCATCCTTGATCATGAGGAAGGTGAGAGATCAGCCAAAAACTACACGGGGGGAACTTGTTAAATGATAATGTGTGCAAAATGTAAAGCGCTGCGGAATATGTTAGCGCTATATAAAAATAAAGATTATTAAATGATCTCAAGACAGCTGGGACCACAGGCCCCAAGAAAACCATTGGTAAAACATTACGCTGTAAAGGTTTAAAATCCTGCAGTGCCTGCAAGGTCCCGCTGCTCAAGAAGGCACATGTGGAGGCCCGTGTGAAGTTTGCCAATGAACACCTGGATGATTCTGGGAGTGACTGGGAGAAGGTGCTGTGGTCAGGTGAGACAAAAATTGAAGTCTTTGGCATTAAATCAACTTGCCATGTTTGGAGGAAGAGAAATGCTGCCTATGACTAGTGTTGAGCATTCCGATACTGAAAATATCGGGTATCGGCTGATATTCAAGGTATCGGCATTCCGATACTGAGTTCCGATACTTTTAGCATATTGAATACCGGAATCGGAAATTCCCATAATGCTATGAGCCAGTTTGATTTGATTCAGCCAATCAGGAATCCTAGGAAGTGTGGGCACATCCTCTTAGGCATGTAGGCATGTTAACTAATGGCATGGCTGTGATTGGCTGCTGAAATGATGTCATGATGCACTATAAAAGCTGCCGCCATTTTGGGTTCACTCTGCTGTGAATTCAGTTAGGGACAGGACGCTGCTCTTCTGACTCTGAGGGACAGTTAGGGATAGCGATTTGCTATACTGTGCTTTACCCAGGCTACTTTAGCAACCCCTGTGAGAAGCTTTCTTTTGCCTTGCAGCGCTGTTCACAGCTGTCTGCAAGGTCTGTGTGTGTGAATGCAGCTCACGGTGTAGTGTGTTCTGCAGCCACCTCTGTTTTTTTTTTTTATTGCTGCTCATTTTTACTGATTTCTCCTATTAGTGTGCATCCATCCGTATCCATCTACATTGGTTGTAAACACTATATAGGAGTAGATAGCGGAGCCTTTCTGAAGCCTTTCAGTGCTAGTGCACAGTTCTCTGCACTGTTCACGGCTGTCTGTGAGGTCTCTGTGTGTGAGTGCAGCTCACGCTGTAGTGTGTTCTGCAGCCACCTCTGGTTGTAGTCTGCTCAGCGTGCGTCACTGCCTCATACATTGTCCTTTTTTGCTGTAGTGCTGCTTATTTTTCCTGAATTTCTCCTATTAGTGTGCTTCCATCCATATCCAGCTAGATTGGTTGCAAACACTATACAGGAGTAGATAGAGGAGCCTTTTTGCTGGCTTGTGCCCTGCAGTCCCAGCCAGATCAGTATTAGCCTATTTCTTGGAGCCTCATCTATTGCATTGTAGGTTATCTTCCTGCATTGTAATAGCTCCAAAAAGTTTGTGATACTATCGCTTTTACATCTTTGATCACATCCTTTTTGCTTTTTTGCAAAAAAACCACGTAAATAAAGTTCACCAAACACTTCACTTTACAGTTGTGTAGGCCACATTAGCTCATATTAAAGTGTAGTCCACACACTTTATAAAATTAGTGTTTCTTATACCTGTTAGCAGCTGTTCAGGAATAAGCACGCTAAGCCCCTAGTACTTTTCTGCCTATCTTTATCAGTCTACCAAGATGAAGAAGGCAGGGAGTAAGGCACGTGGTCGTGGGCGTGGAGTTTCAGCAGGGAGAGGACGTGGGGATTCTGTGCCTGCTGCGGGCACCAGTGACTCAGCATCCCCCAGTTTTAACAGGGAACAGTCCTTTATGCGCAGCTTTGTAGGAGCTCGCCATACCCCACTGCTGTGGGAGGAACAAATTGAAGCCGTTGTCGGATGGATGGCAGCTAACGCATCGACTTCAATTACTTCCACATCCTCTCAGGCCCAGAGCACTGAAGAGCAACCATCTGTCTCTTCACCACCTGCCAAATTGCCCAGGCAGTCAGAGAGCCCTGGACAGGTGCCATCTCATTCTCTACTTCTGTTCTCTGAATCTGTTGGCTAGGAAAGAGGGGGCCAGCCAAGCAGCATTCTAGAATCTGAAGAAGAGGGAGTATGCAGTGATGCCCAACAGCTTTGTCTCTCTGAATCTGAAGAGGCGGGTGGGCCAGTGCCTATGGTCAGCACACCTCAGTACGCATCTGATGATGAGACTCAGGTGCCACTTTCTGGTGCGTACTGTGCTGGCGAGACTACCCAGGAGAAGCAGGTGTTTGAAGAGGGAAGTGTAGATGATGAGGTCCTTGACCCATCATGGCGTGAGGAACAGGAAGGTGGTGGGAGCAGCTCTGAGGAAGAGATCCCCGAACGGCCAAGACAGGAGGGAGAGGGAGGGGGCAGACTTGTTTGCCTGTAGCCTCCACTTCGCACCCATTAGGAGCATTCCTCTTCCAAAACCCAAAACGGGCGCTCCCAGAACTTGCAGTGCGTGGTCCTTTTTTGACACAGTTGCAGATGACATTTGCTTTGTCAAATGCAAGCTGTGTAATCAGAAAGTCAAAAGAGGGAAAAGTGTCAGCAACCTCAATACCACAAATATGTAGAAACATGTGAGGACCAAGCATGTGGTGGAGTTACAAAGACAAACTGAAGACGTTGGCCAACCTACAGCACCACCTACCACCTCTTCAGCTCGTGTTGTAGCCTCTTCCTCTAGCTCACACACAGCTGGTTCGACTTCCTCACAGGATCGCCATGGAAAAACCTCTGGCACTGTTGTACAGAGACCCAGTGTAATTACACCCACAGCACCACGCTCCCTGTCATCCTCACACTCCCAGGCCACTGAACAGCCATCGGTAGCAAAGGCATGAGAAAAGGTGGCCATACTCGGCAAACCATCCCCGAGCACAGGTTCTGAATGCTGGCATTGCAAAACTATTGGCCCTTGAAATGCTCTCATTCAGGCTGGTGGAGACTGACACCTTCCGTAACTTCATGGCATTGGCAGTCCCACAATGCAATGTGGCCAGCCGCTTTTATTTCAGCAGGCAAGCCGTCCCTGCACTACTAAACGCTGTCAGTAGCAAGGTCCACCTGACCACCGATGCGTGGACCAGTAACCATGGACAGGGACAATATCTTTCCCTCACTGCCCATTGGGTAAATGTTGTGGAGCCAGGTACAGATCTTTTGAGTGGCGCTGTACGTGTTCTGCCAACTCCAAGGAATGCAGGAATCCAGTCTGTACACATTGACTCCTCTTCATACTCCAGTTCCTCAGAATCAGCGCTGCAGGAGCCGTCACGGTCTACCTCCACATGGACCCGTGAACGCTTACCTGTTGTGACCGATATGAGCACAGCCGTGGCCAAACGTCAACAGGCCGTACTGAAATTAATTTCTTTGGGGAATCGAAGCCACACAGCGCAGGAGCTCTGGAATGCAATCAAGCAGGAGAGCGACGTGTGGTTTGTGCCAGTGAATCTCCAGCCAGGCTTGGTAGTGTGTGACAATGGCCGAAATCTGGTGGCAGCTCTGGGCCTAGGCAACCTCATTCACATCCCATATCTGGAACATGTGCTCAACTTGGTCGTGCAGAGTTTTTTGAGGGACTATCCGGATCTTGATGTACTGCTGCACAAGGTCCACATAGAGTGCGCTCACTTGTGGTGTTCCAGCATGGCAAGATCGCGCATTGCAGCTCTACAGCGCTGATTCCGCCTTCCGGAACATCGCATCATATGTGACCTACCCACCAGGTGGAATTCAACGTTACATATGTTGGACCGGTTGTGTGAGCGGCAGGCAGCAGTAATGGAGTACCAGCTGCATCAGGCACAAACAAGTCGCACTGTGCGCCGTTCACACTTCACCACCACTGAGTGGGCCTCTATGAAGGACATCTGCCACGTTTTGCGTGCCTTCGATGATTCCGCGTGGATGGCGAGTGCAGGTGATGCACTAGTCAGCATGACTGTCCCCCTTATCTGCCTGCTTCAAAAAACACTGCAAGCACTAAGGGAGGAGGTTTTGGAAGAGGTGGAGGATGAGGAGTCACAAATGCCATCTGCTTCTGGACAGTCTGCGCAACGTGGTTCCTCACAAAGGCCTAGGCAGGGGACACTTTGTGAGGAGGATGAGGAGAAGTCAACGGAGGAGGAAGACATCTCTCCAGTGGAGGGAGGTACACAATGCTTTAGTAGTCAGTACGTAGAGCGAGGGTGGGGTGATGCAGAGCAGGCAGAGATGACGACTCAAGCTGGGGACAGCGTTTCTTTGGCAGTTTGGAGTCTGCAGCACATGGTTGATTTCATGCTGCAGTGCCTGAGAAACAACCACCGCATCGCCCACATTCTCAACACGGCTGATTATTCTGTGTACACCCTCCTAGATTGTCGCTACCGGGACAACATACAAAGCCTCATAACACCGTTGAACCGGGAGCGTAAAATGCGGGACTACCAAGACAAACTGGTGCATTCCATCATGTTCTCCATTCCACCCGAGAGCAGTGCTGCTAGTGCTTTACAAAGCAGCTCTGTGCGTTGAGGCAGTGGAGGAAGCTCTGCACAAAGAGGGAGCAGAGGCAGCGCCTCAGCACAAGGCAAGACCAGTATGGCCCAAATGTGGCAAAGTTTTGTGTGCCCGCCACAGATGTCTACACCATCACAGATGGCGCCAGTCAGCAGGAGGCAACGCTTCCGTCAGATGGTGAAAGACTACATGTCTTGCCCTCTCAGTGTACTCCCAGACGGCTCTTCCCCCTTCAAGTTTTGGGTCTCTAAGCTGGATACATGGCCAGAGCTTAGCCAGTATGCATTGGAGGCGCTGGCTTGCCCTGCTGCTAGTGTATTATCGGAACGTGTCTTTAGTGCCGCAGGTGGTGTACAAACAGACCGTCGCACATGACTATCCTCCGATAACGTTGACTTAAGACCTTGTTCTGAAAATGAACAAGGCCTGGATCACGCCGGAATTTGCCAGTCCTCTTCCAGAATAAATACTTGGTTGGCAACAATATCCAGGTCTGCTGTTGTGTTCATGTTTCTACCACCTGAACTGTAATCCCTGTGCTCCAAGACTGCCAGTTGTTGCTCAGAAATGCAGTCTGCACAGAGAAAAACACTAGCTCCTGTGTTAGTGGGATTCAGTAACGCCAGCTGCTACCCTGCTGTGTGTCCATCAATATCTCCTGCTCCCTCCACATTCACACTAAAACTGATTTTAAACTTGCTCCAATTAGGCCTCAGCCTACTCCATGATTGACCCTGGGCTCCAACACCGCCAGTTGCTGCTCAGAAGTGCCGTCTGCACAGAGAAAAACACATGCTCCAGTGTTAGTGGGGGTTCAGTAACGCCAGCTGCTCCCCTGCTGTGTGTCCGGCAATAACTCCTGCTCCCTCCACATTCACACTACAATTGTTTTTAAACTTGCTCCAATTAGGCCTTAGCCTACTCCATGATTGACCCTATGCTCCAACACCGCCAGTTGCTGCTCAAAGGTGCCATCTGCACAGAGAAAAACACTAGCTCCTGTGTTAGTGGGGTTCAGTAACGCCAGCTGCTCCCCTGCTGTGTGTCCTGCAATATCTCCTGCTCCCTCCACATTCATCCCAATATCACATATTAAACTTGCACCAATTAGGCCTCAGCCTACTCCATGATTGACCCTGTGCTCCAACACCGCCAGTTGTTGCTCAGAAGTGCCATCTGCACAGAGGAAAACACTAGCTCCTGTGTTAGTGGGGTTCAGTAACGCCAGCTGCTCCCCTGCTGTATGTCCGACAATATCTCCTGCTCCCTCCACATTCATCCCAACATCAGATATTAAACTTGCTCCAGTTAGGCCTCAGTCTACTCCATGATTGACCCTGTGCTCCAACAACGCCAGTTGTTGCTCAGAAGTGCCACCTGCACAGAGAAAAACACTAGCTCCTGAGTTACTGGGGTTCAGTAACGCCAGCTTCTCCCCTGCTGTGTGTCTGGCAATATCTCCTGCTCCCTCCACATTCACACTCCAACTGATTTTAAACTTGCTCCATTTAGGCCTTAGCCTACTCCATGATTGACCCTGTGCTCCAACACCGCCAGTTGTTGCTCAGAAGTGCCATCTGCACAGAGAAAAACACTAGCTCCTGTGTTAGTGGGGTTCAGTAACGCCAGCTGCTCCCCTGCTGTGTGTCCGGCAATATCTCCTGCTCCCTCCACATTCATCCCAACATCAGATATTAAACTTGCTCCAGTTAGGCCTCAGTCTACTCCATGATTGACCCTGTGCTCCAACACCGCCAGTTGTTGCTCAGAAGTGCCATCTGCACAGAGAAAAACACTAGCTCCTGTGTTAGTGGGGTTCAGTAACGCCAGCTGCTCCCCTGCTGTGTGTCCGGCAATATCTCCTGCTTCCTCCACATTCATCCCAACATCAGATATTAAACTTGCTCCAGTTAGGCCTCAGTCTACTCCATGATTGACCCTGGGCTCCAACACCGCCAGTTGCTGCTCAGAAGTGCTGTCTGCACAGAGAAAAACACATGCTCCTGTGTTAGTGGGGTTCAGTAACGTCAGCTGATCCCCTGCTGTGTGTCCGGCAATTTCGCCTGCTCTGTCCACATTCACACTACTCCAGATTTTAAAGTTGCTCCAATTAGGCCTCTGGCTATACTGTTTCTACTGTAATCCCTGGGCTCCAACACCGCCATTTGCTGCTCAGAAGTGTCTTTGGCACAGGTACTCCCTCCTGCCCAGCCTGGTTCAAGCACACCAGCTGTTTCCGGTATTTTCAATGTCACTTTGGCACCAATACATTGTCCTGTCGTGTTGCGGTTGGGTTAGCCGACTCTATGGTGCCTGCAGTTTAGGTGCTTCCTATGTGGGCTGCGGGATCTGGCAATTAAGGCTGATTCCGTAGTGCCAATAGGACAAGCACCCCCTGTAGGACTGTGGGTTTCGGTAACTGCGGTCGGCTCGCGGCCTTGCAACTTTGTTTTTCAGGGGTAGCTTCTGCTACCCATCCGGGTTCCACCACCGTCAGGTGGTTCTTGGCAGTGCCTTTGGCTTAGGTGCCTCCTTCTCGGTATCCGAGTTCCAGCAACGTCTGCTGGTCCTTGGTAGTGCTTTCTGGCACAGGTACCTCCTGCTTAGTAACCGGTTTCCAGTACAATCAGCTGGTCCTCGGTGCTGCGATTGGCTCTTGTTCCTTCTGCTGCCCCTCTGGGTTCCAGTACTGTCAGCTGGTTCTCGGTAGTGCCTTTGGCTTAGGTGCCTCCATCTCGGTATCCAAGTTCCAGCAACGTCTGCTGGTCCTTGGTAGTGCTTTCTGGCACAGGTACCTCCTGCTTAGTAACCGGGTTCCAGTACCATCAGCTGGTCCTCGGCAGTGCCATTGGCTCTTGTTCCTTCTGCTGCCTCTCTGGGTTCCAGCACCATCAGCTGGTTCTCGGCAGTGCCTTTGGCTTAGGTGCCTCCATCTCGGCATCCGAGTTCCAGCAACGTCTGCTGGTCCTTGGTAGTGCTTTCTGGCACAGGAACCTCCTGCTTAGTAACCGGGTTCCAGTAGCATTAGCTGGTCCTCGGTAGTGCCATTGGCTCTTGTTCCTTCTGCTGCCTCTCCGGGTTCCTGCACCGTCAGCTGGTCCTCGGTAGTTCCATTAGCTCTTGTAGTTTCTGCTACCCATCCGGGTTCCAGTACCGTCAGCTGGTTCTCGGCAGTTCCTTTGGCTTAGGTGCCTCCTTCTTGGTATCTGAGTTCCAGCAATGTCTGCTGGTCCTTGGTAGTGCTTTCTGGCACAGGTACCTCTTGCTTAGTAACCGGGTTCCAGTACCATTAGCTGGTCCTCGGTAGTGCCATTGGCTCTTGTAGCTTCTGCTACCCATCCGGGATCCAGCACCATCAGCTGGTTCTCGGCAGTGTCTTTGGCACGGGTACTCCCTCCTGCCCAGCCTGGTTCAAGCACACCAGCTGTTTCCGGGTAGTGTCGGCGTCACTTTGCCACCAATACGTTGTCCTGTCGTGTTGCGGTCGGGTTAGCCGACTCTATGGTGCCTGCAGTTTAGGTGCTTCCTATGTGGGCTGCGGGATCTGGCAATAAAGGCTGGTTCCGTAGTGCCAATAGGACAAGCACCCCCTGTAGGACTGTGGGTTTCGGTAACTGCGGCCGGCTCGCGGCCTTGCAACTTTGTTTTTCATGGGTACCTTCTGCTACTCATCCGGGTTCCACTACCGTCAGCTGGTTCTCGGCAGTGCCCTTGGTTTAAGTGCCTCCTCAGTATCCGAGTGCCAGCAATGTCTGCTGGTCCTTGGTAGTGCTTTCTGGCACAGGTACCTCCTGCTTAGTACCCGGGTTCCAGTACCATCAGCTGGTCCTCGGTAGTGCCATTGGCTCTTGTTCCTTCTGCTGCCCCACCGGGTTCCAGCACCGTCAGCTGGTCCTCGGTAGTTCCATTAGCTCTTGTAGCTTTTGCTACCCATCCGGGTTCCAGTACTGTCAGCTGGTTCTCGGCAGTGCCTCTGGTTTAGGTGCCTCCTTCTCAGTATCCGAGTTCCAGCAACGTCTGCTGGTCCTTGGTAGTGCTTTCTGGCACAGGTACCTCCTGCTTAGTAACCGTGTTCCAGCACCGTCAGCTGGTCCTCGGTAGTGCCATTGGCTCTTGTTCCTTCTGCTGCCCCTCCGGGTTCCAGCACCATCAGCTGGTCCTCGGTAGTTCCATTGGCTCTTGTAGCTTCTGCTACCCCTCCGGTTTCCAGCACCGTCAGCTGGTTCTCGGCAGTGCCTTTGGCTTAGGTGCCTCATTCTCGGTATCCGAGTTCCAGCAATGTCTGCTGGTCCTTGGTAGTGCTTTCTAGCACAGGTACCTCCTGCTTAGTAACCGGGTTCCAGCACCGTCAGCTGGTCCTCGGTAGTGCCATTGGCTCTTGTTCCTTCTGCTACCCATCCGGGTTCCAGTACCGTCAGCTGGTTCTCGGCAGTTCCTCAGCCTTCTTGTACCTTCTGCTACATTTCCAAGTTCAAACTTTTTGAAATGGTTTTTGGTAATCACTCTGGATCTCCCTGACGACGACCCTGATGACGATGACCCAGAAGACCACCCCGAAGAAGACGACACCTAAGACGATGACCCTGAAGACGTCGACCCTGAAGACCACCCCGAAGAAGACGACGACCCCAAAGATGACGACCCTGAAGACAACGACCCTGAAGACCACCCCAAAGAAGACCAAAAAGATGACCCTGAAGAAGATGACCAAGAGGACAAAGAACATGAAGACAACCACCAAGATGCAGAACAACAAGAGACAGAAGACCAAGAAGCAGAAGAACAAAAAGCAGAAGAACAAATGCAGAAGAACATTAAGCATAAGACTAAATATCAGAGCAAAAGATATTATCTAAATTATAAGCAGAAGAAGACTAAGCAGTGTATGGGGGTGAGTCCGTTCCTCCTCGTGGTGCCCCTGGAAAATGCCTGCTGCTGCAGGCCAAACTGAACGCGGACAAATCCTGTTGTAAATATTTTGTGACAGGCAGAACGGAAGATGTAATCTTCAAACTTTTATAGATAACAACTGCAGGAATGCCTGTCACAAATAAGAATATGATGAAGAAGAATATGAAGAAGATGAAGAAGTAGAATATGAAGAAGAATAGTTGAATAAGAAGAATATGAAGAATGTAAAAAAAAAGAATAATAGGAAGAAGGTGAAGAAGATGAATAAGGTGAAGAAGAAGTTGATGAAAAAGATGCTGCTGCTGAGGATCATGAAGGAGAAAGTGTGGGAGAAGTAAAAAAGAAGGTGAAGAGCATGGATATAGTGAAACATACATATCTGACAAAATATAAAAAAGGTTAACATAGTCAATATCTTTGTAACTCTGAACGTCTTAAAAAAAAAATTATTCCTGCTATTCCATTTGATTGGGCTAAACCTCTATGCCTTTAATGTCTCCTCCACCTCCCCCAATACATTCTACATTATTCTTAGTTGTTTTTCTTCATGTAGAATTAACCTACAAGGAAAGAAAGGGTTTATTTTAATTCCGATATTTCTGCCCCATTGACTTGCATTGGTTTCCTGTATCGGAATCGGCGATATCAGATACTTTTTTTTTTGTATCGGTCCAATCCAATCCGATCCGATATTTCACGATATTGGAAGGTATCGCTCAACACTACCTATGACCCAAAGAACACCGTCCCCACTGTCAAGCATGGAGATGGAAACATTATGTTTTGGGGGTATTTCTCTGCTAAGGGCACAGGAATACGTCACCGCATCAATGGGAGAATGTATGTAGCCATGTACTATAAAATTCTGAAAGACAACCTCCTTCCCTCCACCAGTATATTACAAATAGGTCGTGGCTGGGTTTTCCAGCAAGACAATGACCCAAAAAATACAACTAATGCAACATAGGAGTGGCTCAAAAAGAAGCACATTAAGGTCATGGAGTGGTCTAGCCAGTCTCCAGACCTTAATCCCATAGAAGTCTTATGGAGGCAGATGAAGCTCCGAGTTGCCAAGAGACATCCTTAAAGTCTTAATGATTTAGAGATGATCTGCAAAGAGGAGTGGACCAAAATTCCTCCTGACATATGCGCAAACCTCATCTTCAGCTACAAAAAACGTCTGACTGCTGTGCTTGCCAACAAGGGTTTTGCCACAAAGTATTAAGTCTTGTTTGCCAGGGGATCAACTACTTATTTCTCACTGCAAAATGCAAATAAATTTATATAATTTATACACTGTGATTTTCTGGATTTTATTTTTGATATTCTTTATCTCAATGTTATAATTAGCCTACCCTTAAAATTATGGACACCTCATGTCTTTGTGAGTGAGCAAACTCACAAAATCAGCAAGGGATCAAATAATTATTTCCGTCACTGTACAGTATGCCAAAATTCTGCACACACAGGACTGTAGGTATAGACAAGCAGTGTGAGGAATGGAAGTTTTATAACTTTAGCTAATCATTAATGGCTTCATCAACTTTATTACTGCTGTGTTATATTAATAGGAAATTATTTCAACAGCTTAGTGGGAGGAAAAAAGAAGGTGAACCTGGGTGGGTCGAAATCTGGGGAAAGTTGAAAAGTTGTGAAGTCATCGACTAGTTTACAGGAGTCACCCCATCGACAGTCGCTGCCCACAATGAAGGTTTCGGAATATACGAATGCAACGTAAAGAAATTACACAGCTAGAATTTTTCTGATGAGTTTAGAATAGTTTGAAAGAAATAATTCGATCATACCCTTTGTATTTATGTTGCCCTAATAATTCTTTGTGTCGGAATTGTGCCTTGTGCAAATCTTTATGACTAGATGCAGTTATTTTGCAATACTTGAGCGGACTTATGCCAACTGTACCCTAATCTGCCAGGTTGGCAAAGAAAAACTTGACCATGTTGGCCATTAACAAAATATGAAAATATGAGTAATGTGACTGATGAAGAATAGAAAAAAGAAGAGACTATTAGTACTAGAGATGAGTAGAAAGAGGTTTCCTTAGGAGATAGGGATAGATAAAGGGTTAAGGTATGCTGAAGAACAGTCAGTAGAGTTAGAATCTCCGCCATACCACCGGGCAGAGAAGGATCCTTAGATACATCAGTAAAGACGGTACAAGGAGCAGTTCTGACAGTGAAAGGTGGATTCGTTCTAGACCATGCCCCAGTGAAACTGTTGATAGATGCTAATGGAGTGAGAAGGTTCTCAGCGCAACCCGGAGAGGGAGCTGCAACAGTGATTGTCAGAGTACAGGTGGTACAAGTCCAGGCACACTCCGAACCATGGAAAGGGAGAGGTGACTTATGTGTTGTCTTAAAGTTCAAGTTCTGAAATGTTGTGATGTTCCTCCGTATTAGAAGATCTGTAAAAAAATCAACCTGCTTCAAAAAATTCTAAATTTGAAAAGTGTCTCCTGTACAATGTCGTATCTATGTTTCCTACTGATGTCAGATGCGAAAGATTCGGCTTTCTCACCCTTAAAAGTTATCATTACATGGGGTACCTTAAAGGAATATCACAGTACAAAGAAACTTAAGAGTTTCCCCCTTTCAGAAAACTTTATTCCATAGAAGAAACCTTCTTCCAAACCTAGTTTTTCTTACTCTCAATGGGTACAGGATGCAGTCTCCACCACTGCCCTGGTCTTTTTTTGTTTGTCTGCAGGGTTGACATTACTTCAATATCACTGCAGCCAATCAGTGAAATGAGCTTAGTGGCTCTGGCCGTGAGGATGGCACGAGTCGCTAAGCTGACTAGTTGGCTGTAGCACTGTCGATGTGACATCAGCGCTGCAGACAAACAGCAGAGACAGATCAGAAGGGAAGACCTGCAAAGGGTACATAATACTCAGTTTCTTTTTTTTATAATTATATATAATTTATTGATTATAGAATAATGATATTTTAATATATTAGAATTTATAATACATTTATTATTCACAAAGAGAGTTAGAAGATAAATATTTTTTCTCCTCGGACCTTACTGATGGTATTATCTAGGTATCCCATGAACGACTCATTTAGTAACTGATGTACATGTGTTAGATGGGCAGAGAACTGAATTGTCTCCTCTCTTGGATTCTGTTATACTAGCATTGCACCATTTTGGCAGGAGATGCATGTGACGTTATTGTTCCTTGATTATTGCAGGGCGAGTATAGAGTGATCTCCATTACTACTGCAGAGAAAGAGAACAATCCCTGTTAATCATTATCTGTAATAAGTGATATCATAAGCATAAGTTTTATTAAAGGGACTATTCCGTTTCTGAAAACCCCACTTTTCTGGTGCACTTTGTTTATAAAAACAAACAAACAGTACTTTACTCCCCCTCCTCAGGTCCAACATCAAGTCTCAGCTCCTGGTACTTGCTCGTTAACACTGTCATTTCCACAATCTTTGCATAAATCACTAGTACAGTAGTTTTTCCACTTATGAGCCATTTTTACGCTTCCTTCTGTCTCCTGAACTCATTACTTCCTCAAAATTGCTGCTAAATAAGTTTATACTATTAAAAGGACTCGGGCCCCCGAGCGACGTCGGGGTGGTCCAATCTCCCGTACGCCACATTTCCCGACGCCCGTCGGGCAGACGGGGATTCGACGCTGGGCTCTTTCCTCTTCACTCGCCGTTACTGAGGGAATCCTGGTTAGTTTCTTTTCCTCTGCTTAGTAATATGCTTAAATTCAGCGGGTCGCCACGTCTGATCTGAGGTCTGCCACTATTAGAAGGACTCGGGCCCCCGAGCGACGTCGGGGTGGTCCGGTCTCCCGTACGCCACATTTCCCGACGCCCGGCGGGCAGACAGGTATTCGGCGCTGGGCTCTTCCCTCTTCACTCGCCGTTACTGAGGGAATCCTGGTTAGTTTCTTTCCCTCCACTTAGTAATATGCTTAAATTCAGTGGGTCGCCACGTCCGATCTGAGGTCTGCCACTATTATAAGTTTATAAAACATAAAACCTGCAAAAGACAAAATGAGCAAAAACCCTGCTGTAACTAAATAAGTAAAGGCAAAAGTGCATCTATATAATACAGAGTTTTTAGTAATACTGTTTTGATTAAAAGTAGCATGAAAGCCATCCCACCACGACATGGTAACTCTGTTCGGGATAGTCCTACACTGTCTAATATTAAAAACCTTGCCTTGTGTCAAAGTTGACCTCAATGTGTGAACAAGGGCAGACAAAAGGACTGGGTCCCAAACAGTATTATAAGTTTATAGTTGGCTATTGAACTATTTTGAAAAGGATTGGGGAGATAGAAACATACAGATAGACACAGGGATAGCGCTTCAACATTCTTGTAAGTGTTTTATTACATCTCAGACCTGAATTCACATCTACACTGCTTAGTACAGATCTTAAATGGCATCCACACTGCTGCTTTTAAACATATGCTAAAGAAAGACAGGAAAGCAGATGTCACGGGTATGTGAGGGGTGCTGGCACTCATCCTGGTTCCGGCTGTAGAAGGTCTTTGCAATTAGCTCAAGCACCTTCTTGATCTTTGTATCTCTGTTGTGGAGCGATAGCCCTCTCTTTTTAGGACCCAACAGTAACCTCCACCTTCTGCTGCTAATTAGAGACCATTGCTGAAGGTTTATATTCATTCCGTGTCTGTAGCATGTTGCTGGTGTTAGCTCTTATCTGTCTCTGTCTAGTTGGAAGTACCAACAGTCGGTTAGTTCCTTCTCAGAGGACTCTTGGAGGATTGCTGGTGTGACATCTCGGTTGTCTTCTCAAGCTAAGCGCTCCCCTCGTTTGTCTCCCCTCTCTCTAATGGAAGCCAAGCACTGAAGAGATCCATTAAAATACATTTTATTCATTAACAAGTTTTAAAAAATCCTAAAAAGCAAAATGTCCAACAGGGAGCGCTGGTGTGGCCACATAAAATAAATTGCACAAATACATAGAGGTACAAGGAAGGAATGTGAAATATTTGCAATGTCAAAAAATATCCTTTTTTTGGCTTGATCACTTTACTCAGGTTTGATTACTTTACTAAGAGGAACTGAGGTGTGGGTGGCATAATGCAGGTGTTGGGACTGATATGAAAGTTACCGATTCAACAGAAAAGTTTACATTTAAGCTAGTGCTGTACAGTATGTATCAGACCAGCTGTGGAATCAGTAAGTGCAAATGCTTTGAATGAAGATATAAGGTAAGTATCCAGTGAAGTTCCCATCCAGCTACACTCCCATAAGTGATCCCAATTGCAATGACATTAAAGAAGGAGTAACTTAGTCATACCAGGTGAGAGGTGAGGGATCGCTCATGTGGCACCACTGATACCAAGACTTCATTCAGGTATGACTAAGTTACTCCTTTTGATACATACAGCTCAAACTTAAATATAAACTTTTCTGTTGAATCGGCTACTTTCATATCAGTACCAACCCCAGTATTATGTCACCCATACCTCAGTTGCTCTTAGTATTGTAGGGTTGAGCAGGTTCTCAGGATGCAGTGATGAGACACGAGACAAGGTATGACTTGTGAAATCAACTTTTATAACTTGGAGCCGCTGGGGCTTTGCTGAACAAGTAACAGGGGTAACAACAATCTGTTCTCACAGGGACTCAACAAAATAAACAATACTTTTCTTATATTCAGTGTGACTAACCCGGCTAGTCCGGGTGTCGAAGGCCACGTATGGCACAAACTATGGGTCCTTATTTCCTATAATTCACTTATCCTTCCAGACGTCGCTCGGGTTCACAGGTGCGGCCGCTTAGAGGTCGCTGAATGCGGCTGCCTTGACGCCTCGTTGTCCCGGCATGATTTGAGCTCGACAGGCCCTGAAGAAACTGTGCTGATGGGGCACAACAGGCCCTGAAGGGTCTGTGCTGGTGGGGCACAACAGGCCCTGAAGGATCTGTGCTGATGGGGCACAACAGGCCCTGAAGACTCTGTGCTGGTGGGGCTTTCAGGACATCTTTTACCGGCTCTCGTCTCACAGTGCAGTGATGACGCAGTTCCCCAAATGACGTTCGGTCGGCCTCTGCTCAGGGTCCCCTTGTAGACGGGACATGGGCCTCTATTGCCACCTATGGCGAGGTGGCGTCCACTGAGGCCGGTGATGGCAGGGCCGCAGCTGAGGAAGGAGACAGGGGGGCAGTATCCAGGCTGCTGCAGCCGTTTTACGTGTTGTTGCAGCGGCGACTTGAGGTAACGGACCTGTCTCAAAAGGGCGGGGGACCGCCGGCGTGGCTGTGTGCGACCGTGGGCGGGGAGCGGCCTCTGGTAAAAGTCTCTCACATTTCTCTTGTCGGTGAGTGTGTAGCTTTCTCCTCACAGACTCCTGACGGTGTCCCTTACACACACCGCTCGTCACCCCGTCTCTCTCTAAGTCACTTGGCTTCTCTCCTCCTGTCACACTCTCTGCCAACTACCACCTGAGCACGCCCCCTCCTCCCTTTGTCCTCACCCCGCCCCAGTTGCCCTGACTCCTTCAGTCGTGTGTCTCCCTTTGTTGCCCCTCCAGTGTTGTTCCTTCAGGAACCCTGATGGCGGTCCCCTGGGTTCCGGCCCAGTCACTGTCTGGGAGTCCTCCTCCCCACATTCCTTCACCCTGTAAGCTCGCCAGTCCTCGGGCGAGGGCCTTAGTCTATTGAGATCAGTCTGTAGGGGTTTCTATGTTCGTTGCCATATGAACTGATCTTGTTCATATCGTTCAGGGGGTTTGCCGGCTATTGACCGCAAGGAGCGTCTCAGTTCAACTGGGGTGGAGTCTTCTGGGGTGGTGGAGATTGGTGGGCTGATTGTGTCAGCTGGTTCATTACTGAGTGGAAGGCCTCTGTGTTCTGGGGGAAAATCTTCGTCATCGTCCGGGTCCCAATATATAGATGATGGTTCAGATGTCGACGGGGCAGGCTCCAGTTGCTTCGGGTCGGTGGAAGTACACGGGCGTAACATATTACGATGCACAATACGAGTGGGCAGTGTTTCATCCTCCTTGGGTCGTATTTCGTACACAGGTCCTTCTGGGTGGATACGGCGGAAGACCCGATAAGGACTCTCTTCCCAACGCGCCTCTAGCTTGTTCTGGGGGCATTGATGTAGTACAAGCACACGGTCCCCGCTTTGAAGGTGAGGACGTGGGGTTGCATTTTCCCTGGGTGCTCCCAGTCTCGGAGCTTGGTGTGTACAATTCGGTGAAGAGTCTGCAGCCGATGGCGATGATTTCGGACCCAAGACGACACTCCGGTCCAGGGCTGAGGTTCTTCGGAGTCCAACTCCACCTCCGTGATCCCTTTACCCTCTCATCCAAACAACAGGGAGTTGGGGGTATAACCAGTAACTCGATGTACCCGATTGTTATAGACCCATACTAATTCAGAAACATATTCGGGCCAACGGGCCTTCTTGTCACTCTCCAGAGTACGCAACATCTGAATCAATGTCCGATTAAATCGTTCACAAGCCCCATTTCCTTGCGGGTGATATGGTGTGGTCCGGGATTTGTCAATTCCACAGAGGTGATGTAGTTCTTCCATAACTTTTCCCAAAAAACATGCTCCCTGATCAGAATGGAATGTATCCATTGAGGACAGCCGTATACTTTACTATAAAGTTTCTACAAATTGCGGAGGCAGCTGACTCTGCGGTCTGATCCCGAGTGGGGGTGACCACAGCGAACTTGGTGAAATGATCTACCATAACGAGGCAGTGTTCGTATCCCTGAAATGCAGGCCCAATGGTCAGGTAGTCCACCGTCAGGAGTTCAAGAGGCGCTGAGGTCACAATAGTCTGTGTTGCGGCTCGCTGAGCGGGTGGTTTGGCCAATTCGCATAAGCGGCAGGTCCGGCAAATTTCGTCCACAACAACTGGCAAGTGCGGGTGGTAAGCTTTCTGTTGCAGCCATTGCAAGGTCTTTTTTGTTCCGAAGTGGGCCCCTTTTTCGTGAGCCTCCCGAGCCAGTATGTGAAGTTGGGCTCCTGGCGTAACCACCTGCCAAGCCATCATTGAGGTTGCTTGTGATGTTATTTTACGGTACAATAGTCCCTTTCGGATAACCAATCTTTCCCATTGTCTCAACATCACCAACAGGTCTTAAGTCAAACTTTGTTGTTGGGAGTCAGTGGGTAATTGCCCAGCGGTGACCCACGTCCTGAGAAGGCCAACCTCTTCGTCTTCTTGTTGTTGTTGTATCCACTTATCCAGGGATTGTTCTAACATGACCCTTGGGGTCTCGAGGGAAGATATTTTTTTTATTGTCAGTTGTGAGCACGGCAGCAGTGAAAGCAAACGGTATTTCCTCTCCTTCTAATTCTTCGTCTCGGTTCTGTCCTGGAGTTGTATGTCGTATCCTGGAGAGGGCGTCTGCATGGACATTCTCGGCCCCTCTTTTGTAGATAATCTTATAATTGTACTTCGCCATCCGGGCCACCCATCGCTGTTCCAGAGCCCCAAATTTGGTGTTTTCCAAATGAGCCAGCGGGTTGTTGTCAGTTCGCACCACCACCTCGGAGCCAGCTAGGTACTCTGCGAATCTCTCCGTCATGGCCCACACCACTGCGAGGAGCTCGAGCTTGAAGGAGCTGTAATTGTCAGGGATACGCTCGGAGTCATGGAGTGAGCGGCTTCCATACGCGATCACCCTCTCCTGGCCATCTTGAACCTGCGACAACACAGCCCCCAGCTCGTGAAGACTCCCGTCAGTGTGCAAGATGAACGGTTGTGAGAAATCTGCATAAGCCAACACTGGGGCATCCGAGAGCGCAGCCTTGAGGTCTCGGAAGGCCTCTTCCTGAGGGTGTTGCCACTGGATTCTTCGCCCATTGGCCCCAGCGGGAGCCCCCTTCAGCAGGTCGTGCAGGGCTCGAGCTCGACATGCAAAATTCTTTGCAAAACGACGGTAATATCTGGCTAACCCCAGAAAAGCCTGCACATCTTTTACCGTCTCGGGGGTAGGCCATTTCTGGATAGCAGCAACCTTCTCCTGGGATGGCCTCACACCCTCTGCCGAAACGACATGACCCAGATACTCAATCTGGGAGCGAAATAGGTGGCATTTCTGAGGCTTCACCTTCAACCCGTACTTTTGCAACCGGCTGAGTACCTGTCCCAACCGCTTTAGGTGGTCCTCGAAGGTGGCGGCAAAGACGATGATGTCGTCCAGGTAGATCAACATGGCCTCAAAATTGAGATCTCCCAGACACCGCTCCATCAATCGCTGAAAGGTCCCGGGGGCGTTGGCCAGCCCAAACGGCATTCGATTAAACTCAGTCCCATGGGCAATATGAACGCCGTCTTGGCTCTATCTTCTTCTGACATGGGCACCTGCCAGTACCCACTGGCCAAATCCAAGGTCGAAAAATGTGTTGCCTTCCCCAAGGAGGACAGGGATTCTTCTATGCGGGGCAGTGGGTATGAGTCTTTAATAGTGCAAGCATTCAGTTTACGATAATCCACTCAGAATCGTAGTGTACCATCTTTCTTCCGGACCAACACGATTGGAGCCGCCCAGGGGCTTTGACTTTCCCGTATCACCCCTTTTCGCAGCATCTGGGCCAGCAAAGTTTTCACCTCTTGATAGAGTTGTGGCGGAATCTGTCGATATCGTTCCCGGATAGGGGCCGCTCCCGCTGTGGGGATTTCATGAGTGATGGCGGTGGTACAACCAAAATCGTCCTCATGACTAGCAAATACTTCATGGTACTGTCCAAGCAATGTTTTTATCTGTGAGAGTTGGGCTGCAGTTAACCCAGAAAGCTCAGCTCGCATCTGCTCTAAAATATTTCGACCCTTTTCCTGTGCCGTGTCTTTGTGAGCCTGTAAGGTTCGAATTGTTACTTCCCAAGGATCCTCGGGGTGTACTCGCAATTGAACCGCCGGATCTGGCAGCACTTCTTCTAAAGACCTCACTAGTTTGTCCAGTTCAGTCCGTGCTTTCAGAACGGTGTCTCGGTCTTCAAGGTTAACGCAGCATACCAGGACGATTCCTTTTTGCACCGTAGCCAGGGAATGGGCCACCAGTATGCCAGGAGGTAAGCTCTCCGAGTGACTCGGCTCCACCTGCACCTCCACGCCCTCCAAAGGTATCGGGCTCGAATTGGCAGGGCCACCACAGTCTGTCCAGGAGGTAGCAAAAGCAGGGGAGCTGCTGACACGATGACCTTGCCCAGAGCCTCGCCCTCTTGGCAGTCCTGATGCACCCGCGCACCTCACACCAGCTGCTGGAATGCCTGTCCCTGAGCTGTGCGAGAACCCCACTGCTTCAGAATCTTCTGTGTGGGATCATTTAGTAGTAAGTTGCCGAATTCTCGTAAAATATTCATGCCTAGGGTGACGGGGTGCCGTTGATCAGCTTCTCCTTGAGTTAGCACCACCCCTCTGCGACCAAGGGATTTACTGCACATCGTCACCTGCACCCACACTACCCCGGCAACCGGGACCGGCAGTTGGTTGGCGGCTATTAGTCTGATCATGGGCCCCCACTGAGGTCCTGCTGCCTCTGGGAAGTTTTGTTGAAAGTACGTTGCGGGCATGGTGGTTACTTGTGACCCCATGTCCACCAGACACCGGACGGCCCGGCCCTCCACTTCTGCCCATACCACCGGACACTTTGCTACCAAATCTTCGCGACTTCTACCACCCCTAGTTGTGGTTTTTGGCTCCGAGCGGTGTCCACCCAGCCCAGAGCCCTTTAGTTTAATGGCCACCGGGGTGGGTATCTCCCACGCCGCGGACACTCTCGGGCGAAGTGGCCTGGTTCTTCACACTCAAAACATCGGGCCTGTGTAGGCTGACCACCCCGCGGGGGGCGTGATCCCCAGGGGCCGGGGCTAATACTAGGTCGTCCCGTCCCGGTCTCGGTCCTTCTCTTTACTTCGGCCAACTCGCCCTTAATTTTTTTCAACTCTTGCTTCATCTCCTCCACTCACTGAGCCTCCTCGTGCGTTCGCGGAGGCCTCCACACCTTGGACTTTCCCCACGGGGACCGCCATCCCCTGCTCTTGCTCTCGAACCCGTGCCTGACTTCCCACCTCTGAAAAGTCTATTCGGGGATTCATTCTGATCTGCTCCCGCAATGCCTGCTTTATTAATGGATCTCGCAAACCAGTCACCAGTAGGTCACGTAGGGTAATGTCAACAGGTCCTACCCCGTCCTTTCTTTCAATAGCCGTATGCAATTCTTGGAGGACATTCATGTACTGAGTGATTGTCTCCCCCTCTGCCTGCATCCGACTAAACAAACGGGTTCTTAACTCTCCCACATCAGTAGGGTCCCCATGGGTCTGTTCTACTATCTGTAACACTTTTTCAAAAGTGTTGCGGTGCCCCGGAGGTTTCAACATCACTGACCTCTGCACCTCCCCGTCTAGTGCCATGAGTGCCACATCAACTTCCAGATCAGGGGTCATTGGGTGCATCCGAAAGAGCCCCCGCATCCGCTCTGTCCAGCTCCATAGCATAGTATTGGAGCCGGAAAATCTAGGCAGGTTTTTCAGCATGGCCTCCAATTAAATGCTGGAGGGGGGACCCTCATTATTTGTGGAGTTGACAGCTCCACCCTGATCGGGGGCACCACTGTCCGTGCTCGAAGACTGCATCCTGCCGACTACGCCAAGTGTAGGGTTGAGCAGGTTCTCAGGATGCAGTGACGAGACACGAGGCAAGGTATGACTTGTGAAATCAACTTTTATAACTTGGAGCCGCTGGGGCAATGCTGAACAAATAAGAGGGGTAACAACAATCTGACCTCGCAGGGACTCAATAAAATAAACAATACTTTTCTTATATTCAATGTGACTAACCCGGCTAGTCCGGGTGTCGAAGGCAACGTATGACACAAACTATGGGTCCTTATTTCCTATAATTCACTTATCCTTCCAGACGTCGCTCGGGTTCACAGGTGCGGCCGCTTAGAGGTCGCTGAATGCGGCTGCCTTGACGCCTCGTTGTCCCGGGATGATGAGTTTGACAGGCCCTGAAGAAACTGTGCTGATAGGGAACAACAGGCCCTGAAGGATCTGTTCTGGTGGGGCACAACAGGCCCTGAAGACTCTGTGCTGGTGGGGCACAACAGGCCCTGAAGACTCTGTGCTGGTGGGGCACAACAGGCCCTGAAGACTCTGTGCTGGTGGGGCTTTCAGGACGTCTTTTACCGGCTCTCGTCTCACAGTGCAGTGATGACGCAGTTCCCCAAATGACGCTCGGCCGGCCTCTGCTCAGGGTCCTCTTGTAGACGGGACGTAGGCCTCTATTGCCACCTATGGCGAGGTGGCGTCCACTGAGGCCGGTGATGGCAGGGCCGCAGCTGAGGAAGGAGACAGGGGCAGTATCCAGGCCGCTGCAGCCGTTTTACATGTCGTCGCGCGGCGACTTGAGGTAACGGGCCTGTCTCAAAAGGGCGGAGGACCGCCGGCGTGGCTGTGTGCGACCGTGGGCGGGGAGCGGCCTCCGGTAAAAGTCTCTCACGTTTCTCTTGTCGGTGAGTGCGTAGCTTTCTCCTCACAGACTCCTGACAGTGTCCCTTACACACACCTCTCGTCACCCCGTTTCTCTCTAAGTCACTCGGCTTCTCTCCTCCTGTCACACACTCTGCCAACTGCCACCTGAGGGCGTCCCCTCCTCCCTTTGTCCTTGCCCCACCCCCTGTTGCTCTGACACCTTCAGTCGTGTGTCTCCCTTTGTTGTCCCCCCAGTGTTGTTCCTTCAGGAACCCTGATGGCGGTCGACTGGGTTCCGGCCCAGTCACTGTCTGGGAGTCCTCCTCCCCACAGTATAGTGATCAAATCTGTCGGTTAAGTACTCAATAGGAAGGATATTTTTTGACATTGCAAATATTTCAAATCCCTTCATTTGTACCTCTATGTATTTTTGCAATTTATTTTATGTGGCTACACCAGCATCCCCTGTTGGACATTTTGCTTTTTTAAGATTTTTTAAACTTGTTATTCAATAAAATTAATTTTAATGGATCTCTTCAGTGCTTGTCTTCCATTATTCTAAGCCAGGGTTGGTCTGGCCCACCAGAGAATCGGAGGATTCTCAGGTGAGCCAAGGCACTGACACCTGCTGGCATACTGACCAGAAGCTGCCTAGGGCTCCCACTGCTCCAAGGGTCCCCACTGCTGCAGGGGCCCCTAGCCAGTGGCTATGGGGCCCCTGAGTCAAGGGGGCTTGCTCTGTGCAAGCATAGCAGCAGCTGGAGACAGGATCCTGTCCCTGCTGCTAAAGCGAAATGAATATTCACGCTTCCCCATGCCCCTATGGGCGTGGAGAGGCGTGAATACCATTTCTCTTTAATAGCGGGCACTCCGTAGCCGCAGCACATCCCGGCTTCCTGCTTTCTGCCCAGCGCTTCCTATCTGAGACAGTCCAGCTGGATGACATCATCATCCAGCGCGCTGTCTCAGACAGAAAGCTGCCGGCGAGGAAGAGGCTGCTGAGATGTGCTGCGGCTGTGGGGAGGTGAGTTGTGCTGTGTGTCTGTGTGCCTGTGTGTGTATGTGATGCTGTGCTTTGTGTGTGTGTGTGTGACAGAGAGGGGTGGTGGGAAACGACAATAATATCGGTGGCTGGAGGCAATGAGGGAGGTGATGGGAAATGATGGCGGTGGGTGGAGGCAATGATGGTGGTGGGGGGTGGCAATGATGGAGGTGATGGCAATGATGGTGGTGGGGAGGCAATGATGGAGGTGATGGACAATGAAGGTGATGGGGGAGGCAATGATGGAGGTGATGAAATGGACAATGATGGTGGTGGGGGAGGAGGAAATGATTGAGGTGGTGGAATGGGCAGTGATGGGGTGGTGGAGGAGAATAATGGGGGTGGTGGAGGAGAAGGCAATGATGGAGGTGGTGATGAGGACAATGATGGGGTGGAGGGGGAGAACAATGATGGAGGTGGAGAGGGGCTGCATTATACTTTATGAGGGGACTACATTACATTCTGGGGGGCTACATCATACCATATGAGGGGGCTACAGTATACTCTATGGGGCGCTGCATTATATTCTGTGGTGGGGCTGCATTATTCTCTCAGGGGACTACATTATATTCTGGCGGGCTACATCATACTATATGAGGGGGGCAGCATTATGCCCTATGAGGGGGCAACAGTATACTCTATGGGGGGCTGCATCATATTCTGTGGTGGGGCTGCATTATACTATATGAGGTGGACTGCATTATACCCTATGAGGGTGCTACATTATATTCTATGGTGGGGACTGCGTTATACCTTAAGAGGGTGCTGCATTATATTCTATGAGAGGGGGCTGCATTATATTTTATGAGGGGGGCTACATTATATTCTATGAGGGAGGCTACATTATATTCTATGTGGGGGCTACCCCTCTATGATTCTACCTAAACCCGTTACATAATTAAGACGTGTACTACGTTATATTATCCCCTGATATTAGCGTGTTTTACCACACAGTTGGTGATCTTGTATTTATTTCTATGTAGCTACATAGTGGGCCACAACAATGATTTTTTCTGGTGGGCACAGGGTGCTCCAGTCCAACGCTGGGTCTAAGCTGTGTGTTGAAATTGTTAATAGAAGTGCCTTTCAATATATTACGTATATAATTGAGTATAAACCGACCCGAGTATAAGCTGAGGCCCCTAATTTTGCCACAAAAAACTGGGAAAACTTATTAAATCGAGTATAAGCTGAGGGTGGGAAATGCAGCAGCTACTAGTAGATTTCAAAAATAAAAATGGATACTAAGAAAAGTAAAATGGTGGCCCCATAAGATGCTCCATATTAATATATTCCTCATATAATGCTGCAAAACGGTTAATGGTGGCCCCATAAGATGCTCCATATTAAAATACACCCAATATAATGCTGCAGAAAGGTTAATGGTGGCCCCATAACATGCTCCATATTAATATATGCCCCATATAATAATGCTGCTGCAATTTAAAAAAAAATGACATACTCACCTCTCATCGCCAACCGCTGCTCCTCAGCGTCGCCGGCTCTCTGCAGTGACTGTTCAGGCAGAGGGACTCAGTAACCCAGTCATTGTGCCCTCTGACCTGAACGTCACAGCCAGAGGACGTGGGAGACTGAGCGCAGTGGTGGAACGGGGACAGGTGAATATGGCATGGCTCACCCTCCCCCAGTCCTACTCACCCTCCTGGCATCTGTATATCAGGCTCTTCCACATATCAGTCCCAGCATCTCTCTTCCTGTACGGTCACATGGTACCGCTCATTAAAGTCATGAATATGCTCTCCAGTCTCCACCCCTATAGGAGTGGAGATGCATCCATATTCATGACTTTAATGAGCGGTGTCACATGACCGCAGAGGAAGAGCGTGTTAGCCGTTGGATTCCTGCCTCTGCACAGGAGGAATCTCAAGCCTTGCCTTCTGCGGTCTCCCATTCAGTCCCAGCCACAGGGGAACCTGCTCAGCAAAGACATCATCCTCAGCGTCTTGCTCAGGCTAGTGCTGTCAGGTTGGTTGCTGCTGCCACCTCTTGGTCAGCTTTGGCAATCCGCACTAGCCAGCAGCGACCAGCTCCAGAGGCTAAGTCCTTTTTGCAGCCTTCTGAGCATGCCTGTGGGATGATCTCTCATTGGAGGTCAGGGGTCACACTCTCAGGTCCTTCAAGTTGCTCTGATTGGGCCATCAGGAAGGTCCCGGAAGGCTGTGCCTATAAAAGGATCACACGGCCGTGCACTAGTATAGTCTGTAATTTGTAGTGGTGTGTGTGATGATGGATGTTTGTGAACCGCTGACTGAATCATTATGAAACCCCTTCCCTCTGATACGCATATTAGTAGGGTTTAGAGTTTAGAGTCAGCGCCGAGTAGAAGCACTGCCTAGCGCCGCAGTGCTCCCAGCTCCTATCACATGTTAGCGCCAATGTGCGCCACGCTACATTAGGCACTACAGTACCGCATGTTCAGCAACATCAGTCAGAGCAGCGCTGTACGCCATTAATGCGCTTTCCAGACCAAAGCTTAGGCTGGTTAGTGGCGTCCACCAGAGCTGCGCTGTACATACTTCGTGCGGTATTCATCTATCAGCTGCACCCTGTGACTGTTAACAGGGCACAGTGTTCAGTAAAGGTCTCTCCCTGGTGTCGCAGTTGCGGCGCCGAATGATAGTGGGTCTAGAGGGACTCTAACCCCATGTCCTTGGGGCATGGTCCTGTGACCAAAACATTAGCGTTCATTCTACGGTATCGTGGCCCTGTGAAGCAACAGGGTCTGCCTCCTATTCACCGGGTGAAGTTAACCCGTGTGTGTTTGCTATACCGCCAGTTTCTGTCCGCCATTACCGAGCAGCAGTCTACCATCTCTGCACGGTGGACCCCGGGCTGCGAACGCACCTCATTACCATCTTTTATTATTTGGTGCGCTCCGTCAGCCCTAACAGAGAGATGCAGATGCCGGGACTGAGATGTAGCAGAGCCTGATATGCAGATGCCAGGAGGGTTAGTGTGGTGCCCCTGAGGCTCAGTCGCCACAGAGGTACTGCCCCTCTTCCTGAGGTGTGGTGCCCCACCATCCAGATAAGGTGGAAGCTCCTAACCACGTTCCAACACTCGCACCCCACACAACAGGGTAGTTCTGCAAAGCCACATTGCGGCTCTTTGCTTAGAGTGTAGCAGAGCACCTTTGGTGGCTCTCTGCTTGGAACACGAAACGTGCTGGGAGGTGGGTGGAGTTGAGAATACATACAAGAGCGGGAATGTTGAGGATTTTAGATCAGTCTGACAAGTCAGTGAGTGAGTAGGTCAGAGAGTCAGAGAGTAACTCAGGGAGGAGTGAGGTCCCTGGAAGAGGGATGGAGGAAGGAGTGCTGCAGCTGCCTCAGTGATTTGAGCCAGCTGGCACAGGAAAGGAAAGAAGGAGAAAGACACTGAACTGAAACCTGAGCTTCCATAGGAAAGAAAGACAAGTACGGAACGTAGGAGAACAAGGGAACACAGAGGACGTGGGTTAGAGGAAGAACCCTGCCTAGAAGTTCAAAGCGCAAGGCAGGGGCCCGGTCCCCGAGGTTGTATGGACACTAATGGTTCTGCAGCAGACACCGGTGGAGTAGTGAGCTGTAAATGCACTACTCCCATCTAAGACTTGGGGGCACAACAGCAACACGGATAGAGAGCCGGGACTCAGGAGTAAGGAGTCCCCGAAGCAGGCTACAGCTGTCTGCCATACAAGTAGAGTTCTTGCGAGCATCAGTTAGGAGGAAATCCAGTGTAACTCAGTACTAGGAGATCTTCACACTAAAAGGTGCTATAAGAGGAGATATTCAGAAAGGCACATGTTGGCGGAGCGTGGGAAGGGAGCATTCCATCTTGCCTGGAGGTTGACTGAGTCCCTGACCTGGAGGACACGGCACAGAGGCAGGCACCTGTGTGTACTACAGACTGTGTAAAGCTTTGGAACTACAAGCCCTGGTGTCCTCCATTGATTCCTGCGCCAACACACTCAGCACTGCTACATCTGGGTACCATCTTCTACACCGCCTGCGCCTCTCCTCTTCCCCTACATCTACACTGCCCTGGGGCCACAGCTCCACCTGTGGGGAGCTTCACCATCTTGGCTGCAACACACCACCAGCCCCAGAAGATCTGCAAGCAGCGTTGGCCTAACATCTCACTTGCCGAACACCACAGGTGGCGTCACGAACTATTCATCTAATTACATTCCACCATTCAATTTCCCCCATTAATTGTGCGCCCAGGGCCACGGACCGGGTCACTGCTGCTGTGACACATCCCGCTGTTACCGGCCCGATACTGAGTACCCCACAGCCCTGGGAGGACAACCCATTAGTATGAGGTATTCTGCTACCCCGCTCCCCCTCCCCCGCTGGCTTCTGGTGTATGACTCATGTATAAGCCGAGAGGGTCTTTTTAAGCCCAAAAAAGGGGCTGAAAAACTCGGATTATACACAAGTATATACGGTATGTGGATATTAAGGAACTATCTCTCTGTCTTTAGTTGTAGTGGGGACTGACTAGTGCACACAGGGCTGCCACTAGGAATTTCGGGGTCCCATACTGGCAAAATTTTGGGGGCCCCCTTAAGACTCCACCCAGGCTCCACCCCAGCCCCGCCTCTATCCCTCAAACTGTCCACAGTCCCACAGCTGTCTCTTTGAAAAACTCCACTTCTCACTTATAGCCTGGAGCTTTTGTTTTGGCCAAACGATTTTTTAAGCCGCCACCACAGCAAGGTAGAATCTTTTGTACAGGCCCTACTCTGCTCTAACCTATTAAACATTTGTTAAAATATCCAATACAATTTAGGTATATTTTTATTTATTTTTCAATTTTTCAATTGACCAATAATATCACATACAGGGGACAAATACCACCGCACCATGACCAGACATCATATTACCACCACATAGTGACCTATAATACCACATACAAGGAACAAATACTGCCATACCATGGCTGGACAACATATCACCACCACATAGTGACTGAATACTACAATACTGGTCAGTAATCTACAATCCTGCCCCCGTGTCTCCATTCTGCCCCCTGTCTCCATTCTGCCCCTGTGTCTCCGTCCTGCCCCCGTGTCTACCATCCTGCCCCTCATGTCTCCCATTCTGCCCCCTATCTCTCCAGCTATCGCCCAATATCGCTGCTCCCATTGGCTTCCAAACTCCTGGAGCAGCACGTCCATGCTGAACTTTCCTCCCACCTCTCATCAAACTTGCTCTTTGATAATCTACAATCTGGTTTCCGCCCACACCACTCCACTGAGACAGCCCTGACCAAAATTACTAGCGACCTACTTACAGCCAAAGCTAACGGACAATACTCTATACGCCTCCTTCTAGACCTGTCCTCTGCTGTCAAGACTGTTGACCCCTGCCTCCTACTACAGATCCTCTCCTCCTTTGGCATCAAAGACCTCGCTCTATCCTGGATTTCCTCATACCTTTCAAACCACACATTCAGCGTCTCCCACACTACCTCCTCATCCCACCCTCTCTCTGTTGGAGTCCCCCAAGGCTGTGTTCTAGGGCCCCTACTCTTCTCAATCTATACACTTGGCCTGGGGCAACTCATAAAGTCCCATGGACTCCAGGATCACCATTATGCTGATGACACACAGATCTACCTCTCTGGCTCAGACGTCACCTCTCTGCTGTCCAGAATCCCGGAGTGTCTATCAGCCATATCCTCGTTCTTCTCCTCTCGCTTCATCAAACTCAATGTGGACAAATCTGAACTCATCGTTTCTCCCATCTCACAGATGTTCCTTACCTGACCTATCTATCACAATTAATGACACTACACTTTCCCCTGTACCAGAAGTCCGCTGCCTCGGAGTAACCCTTGACTCTGCCCTGTCCTTCAAACTGCACATCCAACCTCTTTCTACCTCCTGTCGCGTCCAGCTCAAAAAAATCTCCAGAATCCGTCCTTTTCTCAAACCTCAATCTACTAAAATGCTTTTGCATGCCCTCATCATCTCCTGCCTCGACTACTGCAACATCCATTTTTCTGGCCTCCCTGCTAACACCCTCGCACCTCTCCAGTCCATTCTTAACTCTGCTGCCCGACTAATTAATCTCTCTCCTCGATACTCCTCTGCTTCTCCCCTCAGTAAATCTCTTCACTGGCTTCGATTCCATCAGCGTATCCTGTTCAAATTACTAATACTGACCTATAAGGCCATCTATAATCTGTCTCCTCCATATGTCTCTGAACTAATCTCCCGATATCTTCCCTCACGTAATCTCCGGTCCTCCCAAGACCTCCTTCTCTCCTCCACCATAATCATGGACCAGGAGCAAATAATAAATAGAGGTAAGTATTATAATAAACTAGTAATGGCATATAACTTACAGGGTAATAACAGCTGCTGGTCTCCTGGGCGCCCACCCATCGCGCGTTTCGGCACGCAGCCGTCGTCAGGGGGTCCTGGTCCATGATTATGAGATGTGGATACACTAACATCTGGTACTATTTTCTCTTTATTGTGTTACCTAATATGTATCGATAACAATGCATACACTGAGCTTTTTGTAGATACACTGACACCTGGTGGTTTCCTTGGTTACTGCACCGTATCACTTTTATTTTTTGGTTTTCTACTTACCATACCCCTTATGCAAGTTTTTCATACTTACAGTGTTTGTTCACACTATTTTTGCACTTTTTTACACATTTTTTGCACCTTACTTTGATATTAGATTTTTTATATAATAAAACGCTTTTTGCATTCTTTACTTTTGTATATGTTCACATTTGTGTACTTTATTTTTACTCACTAATTTTTAATTATACATATGTACAATTTTTGAGAATTTTTGTATATCCTTGCTATCTCTGTGGTATCCACATCAAATTTTACATTTCTGGTTTTTTGCACCCCATTTTTTGTACAGCATACAGATTTATATTGTTATTTATATTCATGTAATTGTGACCATATACCAATTTTTAATCCTGATTTATTAAATAAAATTGTATTTTATATTGAGAATATTTTGGACTTCTGTCTGTGTTCTTTGTCTCTAGGTTTTGATATAGTGTATAGTGTAAAGGTAATACAGTGATCACTAGTGACATTGTACACAGGACCGCTGTATATAGTGTACAGTGTATAGTGTCAGTGTACAGGTAACACACTGACTCACCAGTGACATTTCTAAGTGAAGTCCTTCATTTTTGCTTTTCATCTTCGTCCAGCACAGACCGACATCACTTCTTCCAGCCAGGGCTCGTCTCTGCAGGAAATAACACATTACTTGTTTTTTTCCCAAATTCTAAACTACACCAGATGAAAAAAAAGGTGACAGTGTCACTCTGCACAGTATCAGGACTGCCTCCCCCATTTAAAACAGTATCCTCTAAAAATAAAACAAATACATCACTGCAGTAATAATATCCCTTAATTAGCCCCTATGGTAATAATATCCCCCATTCTGGCCCCCGGGTGTCTCATTTCTGGCTCCAGCTATATGTTCTCCCATCCTGGCCCCATATGTTCTCCCATTCTGCTCTCATGAGTATTCATTCTGCCCCCATGTGATGTCCCATTCTGCCCCATATGATCTCCCCATCCTGCCCCATCTGTCCCATGATCCTGCCCTCTCTGTCGCATGATCCTGCCACATCTGTCCCATGATCCTGCCTCATCTGCCCCATGATTCTGCCCCATCTGTCTCCATTGTATCCATCCTGCCCCATGATCCTGCACCTTCTGTCTCCATCCTGCTCCCATGATCCTGCATGAAATGCGCTCCAATCGACAGAATACGGCACTTTTATCCCAATTAGGCCAGGTTCAGACTTGCGAGAAACTCGCACGAGTCACACACGTCAATACCCGACACTGTCGCCGGTACTCGGATTGGAGCGTTCAGCTGCATATATTTCTATGCACCTGAACATTTCGGTCCCGAGTGCCGGCGGCAGTGCCGGGTATTGACGTGCGAGACTCGCAAGTCTGACCCCGGTCTTAGAATGATGCCGCAGTGAAAATGCTTGAACACACTTCATTATTTTTTATAGAGCTGGTAAGTTTTTTTCAAGCGGCTCCATAGAAAAGGAATGGAGCTGTGCTCAAGCACCACTATTATAACAGGGACAAAAGTTCCCTGTTCTGCCAAGTTACGAAAAAGGAACACATAGTGCATAAGCACACCATCACCATTTTTATTTTACAGTAAGCCCAATCAGAAATATCAATGAAGCAAATTAGTGTTCAAATACCACAGTTTATAATACCAGTATGATGCGCCTTTCATGTTTCAACACCAAGTATGATGCACCAACAATCCCCATGCACAGCATAATACCCCCACACTCCCCATACTCATTATGATGCCCACACTCTCCCCATGCACAATATAATGCCCCCACACTCCCCATATACAGTATGATGCACCCACCCCAAACACAGTATGATTCCCCCTCACTCCATATACACAGTATGATGCCCCCACTCTCCCTATACACAATATAATGCTCCCACACTCCCCTTACACAGTATGATGCCCCCATACTCCCCATACACAGTATGATGCCCCCACTCTCCCTATACAAAATATAATGCCCCCACACTCCCCATACACAGTATGATGCACCCTTTCCATACACAGTATGATGCCCCCACTCTCCCCATATACAGTATAATGCCCCCACACTCTCCATGCACAGTATGATGCACACTCCCCATACACAGTATGATGCCTCCACACTCCCCATACACAGTATGATGCCCCTACACCTCATACACAGTATGATGCCCCAACAATCCCCATAAACAGCATAATACCCCCACACTCCCCATACTCATTATGATGCCCACACTCTCCCCATGCACAATATAATGCCCCCACACTCCCCATATACAGTATGATGCACCCACCCCAAACAGTATGATTCCCCCTCACTCCAAATACACAGTATGATGCCCCCACTCTCCCTATACACAATATAATGGCCCCACACTCCCCATACACAGTATGATGCCCCCACACTCCCCATACACAGTATGATGCCCCCACTCTCCCTATACACAATATAATGCCCCCACACTCCCCATACACAGTATGATACCCCCACACTCCCCATACACAGTATGATGCCCCCACTCTCCCCATATACAGTATAATGCCCCCACACTCTCCATGCACAGTATGATGCACACTCCCCATACACAGTATGATGCCTCCACACTCCATATAAACAGTATGGTGTCCATACACTCCCCATACACAATATGATGCCCCCACACTCCCCATACACAGTATGATGCCCCCACACTCCATCTACACAGTATGATGCCCCTACACCCTATACACAGTATGATGCCCCCACACTCCCCATACAGTATGATGCCCCCACATTCCCCATAAACAGTATGATGCCCCCACACTCCCCATACACAGTATGATGCCCCCACACTCCATCTACACAGTATGATGCCCCTACACCCTATACACAGTATGATGCCCCCACACTCCCCATACAGTATGATGCCCCCACATTCCCCATAAACAGTATGATGCCCCCACACTCCCCATATACAGTATGATGCCCCTACTCTCCACATGCACAGTATAATACCCCCACACTCCCCATACACAGTATGATGCACCTTCCCCATACACAGTATGATGCCCCCACTCTCCCCATATACAGTATAATACCCCACACTCCCCATGCACAGTATGATGCACACTCCCCATACACGGTATGATGCCCCCACACTCCATATATACAAAAAAATAAAAAAACAAATCTGAACTGAGAAAAGTAAGTTAATGTGTATGCACAATGTAAGTGCATATTATCACATGACCATTAACCAGAGAAAACAAAAAGCAAAAAACACAAATATCCTGAACTAAGAGTAAAAAATATACTGCAAATAATGCATAAAGGTAATAATAATAATAAGGGTGTTTAGTAAACATAATTTTGATCAAAATAATGTACAAGCCATCCCGCCATCCCGATTTGTTTTTTTATTCATTTCATTGTGCATTCAGTGCATATATGGGTGTGACCGCCCTCTTTCTGAGCTGGGAAAGCCATCCAGTCTGGCCTAAGCTGTTACTAGTGGTTCAGCCGCTCGACCCTTATTCACATTCACGCCACTTGGCAAGTGAAAAGGTTTTAAATACTAGAGTAGGGACTGTCCCACAAGGGTTGCCGTGACGTGGCGGGATGGCTTGTACATTATTTTGATCAAAATTATGTTTACTAAACACCCTTATTATTATTATTACCTTTATGCATTATTTGCAGTATATTTTTTACTCTTAGTTCAGGATATTTGTGTTTTTTGCTTTTTGTTTACTCCATATATACAGTATGATGCCCACACTCTCCCCATATACAGTGTAATGCCCCCACACTCCCCATGCACAGTATGATGCACACTCCCCATACACAGTATGATGTCCCTACACTCCACATGCACAGTATAATACCCCCACACTCCCCATACACAGTATGATGTACCTTCCCCATACACAGTATGATGCCCCCACTCTCCCCATATACAGTATAATACCCCACACTCCCCATGCACAGTATGATGCACACTCCCCATACACGGTATGATGCCCCCACACTCCATATATACAGTATGATGCCCACACTCTCCCCATATACAGTGTAATGCCCCCACACTCCCAATGCACAGTATGATGCACACTCCCCATACACAGTATGATGTCCCTACACTCCCCATACACAGTATGATGCCCACACTCTCCATACACAGTATGATGCCCCCACATTCCCCATAAACAGTATGATACCCCCACACTCCCCATAAACAGTATGATGCCCCCACTCTCCCCATATACAGTAAAATGCCCCCACACTCCCCATGCACAGTATGATGCACACTCCCCATACACAGTATGATGCCTCCACACTCTCCATACACAGTATGATGCCCCCACACTCTCCATACACAGTATGATGCCCACACTCTCCATACACAGTATGATGCCCACACTCTCCATAAACAGTATGATGCCCCCACATTCCCCATAAACAATATGATACCCCCACACTCCCCATAAACAGTATGATGCCCCCACTCTCCCCATATACAGTATAATGCCCCCACACTCTCCATGCACAGTATGATGCACACTCCCCATACACAGTATGATGCCTCCACACTCCATATAAACAGTATGATGTCCATACACTCCCCATACACAATATGATGCCCCCACACTCCCCATACACAGTATGATGCCCCCACACTCCATCTACACAGTATGATGCCCCCACACTCCATATATACAGTATGATGCCCACACTCTCCCCATATACAGTGTAATGCCCCCACACTCCCCATGCACAGTATGATGCACACTCCCCATATACAGTATGATGCCCCTACTCTCCACATGCACAGTATAATACCCCCACACTCCCCATACACAGTATGATGCACCTTCCCCATACACAGTATGATGCCCCCACTCTCCCCATATACAGTATAATACCCCACACTCCCCATGCACAGTATGATGCACACTCCCCATACACGGTATGATGCCCCCACACTCCATATATACAGTATGATGCCCACACTCTCCCCATATACAGTGTAATGCCCCCACACTCCCAATGCACAGTATGATGCACACTCCCCATACACAGTATGATGTCCCTACACTCCCCATACACAGTATGATGCCCACACTCTCCATACACAGTATGATGCCCCCACATTCCCCATATACAGTATGATACCCCCACACTCCCCATAAACAGTATGATGCCCCCACTCTCCCCATATACAGTAAAATGCCCCCACACTCCCCATGCACAGTATGATGCACACTCCCCATACACAGTATGATGCCTCCACACTCTCCATACACAGTATGATGCCCCCACACTCTCCATACACAGTATGATGCCCACACTCTCCATACACAGTATGATGCCCATACTCTCCATAAACAGTATGATGCCCCCACATTCCCCATAAACAGTATGATACCCCCACACTCCCCATAAACAGTATGATGCCCCCACTCTCCCCATATACAGTATAATGCCCCCACACTCTCCATGCACAGTATGATGCACACTCGCCATACACAGTATGATGCCTCCACACTCCATATAAACAGTATGATGTCCATACACTCCCCATACACAATATGATGCCCCCACACTCCCCATACACAGTATGATGCCCCCACACTCCATCTACACAGTATGATGCCCCCACACTCCATATATACAGTATGATGCCCACACTCTCCCCATATACAGTGTAATGCCCCCACACTCCCCATGCACAGTATGATGCACACTCCCCATATACAGTATGATGCCCCTACTCTCCACATGCACAGTATAATACCCCCACACTCCCCATACACAGTATGATGCACCTTCCCCATACACAGTATGATGCCCCCACTCTCCCCATATACAGTATAATACCCCACACTCCCCATGCACAGTATGATGCACACTCCCCATACATGGTATGATGCCCCCACACTCCATATATACAGTATGATGCCCACACTCTCCCCATATACAGTGTAATGCCCCCACACTCCCCATGCACAGTATGATGCACACTCCCCATACACAGTATGATGTCCCTACACTCCACATGCACAGTATAATACCCCCACACTCCCCATACACAGTATGATGTACCTTCCCCATACACAGTATGATGCCCCCACTCTCCCCATATACAGTATAATACCCCACACTCCCCATGCACAGTATGATGCACACTCCCCATACACGGTATGATGCCCCCACACTCCATATATACAGTATGATGCCCACACTCTCCCCATATACAGTGTAATGCCCCCACACTCCCCATGCACAGTATGATGCACACTCCCCATACACAGTATGATGTCCCTACACTCCCCATACACAGTATGATGCCCACACTCTCCATACACAGTATGATGTCCCCACATTCCCATTAACAGTATGATACCCCCACACTCCCCATAAACAGTATGATGCCCCCACACTCCCCATAAACAGTAAAATGCCCCCACACTCCCCATGCACAGTATGATGCACACTCCCCATACACAGTATGATGCCTCCACACTCTCCATACACAGTATGATGCCCCCACACTCTCCATATGTGGTAGGGGGGGTGGACCACTGCTTACCCTGTTCGGACGCCACAGACACCAAGCGACTCAAAGGATGAGGCGGAGACAGATTGCACGTGTAACAGTTCCGGATTTATTCGTCGTCCTCCTGACGACCACCAAACACGCACCGCAGCTTCTTCACACTGTCTCCTGGCCCGGGTACCTGCGCCTTCGTTCCATTCACAGTAACGCACCTCACGGATCTTTCACTGGGGGCTGTCCTAGACCACTCTACCCCCAGCGCTTCACCTGTCTGAGTTCATCGTCCAGTCGGTACCTCCCGGGGCCTTGATGGTCCTGCGGTCAGTCGGGTCAGGGCCACCCCCTGACTGTCTCTTCTCTGTCCGTCCCCTGGCCGAGCTCTTCTCTCTTCCCTGTCTTCTTCTGAGCTCCTCCCGAGACTAAACTCCTCTCGAGCCCCGCCTACTTCTATTTATCCCCTCTCTCACAGGGGAATTCCCCTCCCGGGCTTCCATCTCCCCGCCCCCACGACTAAGCATATCCTGAGCCATAAGCTGATGTATAGTCCTGCACTACTCTCCCCTGCATCTTGTGGTCACTTGTCGGTACTACACCCTTCTATCCTGCCTTTCCTAGCTGTCACCCTTCTATCACGTCAATCTCCGTCTCTGGTGTATAAATCGTCCCCTCCTACTGTCAGTCACGTCTGTCCATCAAGTCACCTTTCCCACACTCTCCCTCCCTTTGTCCATTGTCGTCGCGCAATCATACTACCTACGTCGTTCTAAAGCTTATCCACAGTCTGTTGTCGGACCGGTCGTTGGCTGCACCCACCACCCACGGGGGCCGAACTTAACCGGGAGCACCATGCTCCGAGCAGCCTACCGCTACTCGCCAGTGCGCAAGCCACGTGACAACTTCTTTCGGGTTGGCGAGGTCCACCCGGACTACTCTACGGCCGTGAACCTCCCACTGCTCTCCCCTTCCACTACCTTCAGTTGTCCGGAACGCCATGACCGAGGCCATTCGCCTACCAGGTCATCGACGCCCGCTCGTCCTTTTGGGGTGTCCATGGTGTTGGGGACCTGACTGGCAGACCACTGTCTGGCTCAATGTTCCTCGTTTCTTCGTCTTCCACTTAATAGAGTCATGGTTGGCGTATTCGTCACCTCTACCTTGTACCCGGAACCTGTTACATATACATTTTTGCCAAACACATTACTCACTAAATCAACTCTTAACAGACTATTACTCTTACTTTAATAACATAAGGAGTTACTCAACTGAAGTGACCCCTTTTCCTCTTTTTTTTTGTTTTTCTTTTTTTTTTCCAAGCCACATCAATATATTTTTCGAAAACATTTTCCGTACAGCATTCTTAAAATAAAGACTCCCCCCTCCCTTTAACGTTAGTACTTCCTTTTACGCATCCCCGCTATGTCAGGAAAAACAAACAGCCATATAAAAAAAACATTTTCTTTCAACATGGATGAACACTGTCCTCGTGGTCTGCACAACGGTGCAACGAAATCCCGACAGTCCAAGCCATCTCCTGGTGGCCGGTAGTAAGGGGCCCCACAGCTGTGGAGCTCCCAGGATGCAGGGAGTGTCTTTAGGGGTCCTTTCTTCGGGGGCTCGTGAGCTTTGGGTTCAGCGATTACGGCCACCGCGTAGTAGCCGCGGGGACAGTAATCCTTGTAGTATGACTCCATGTCCTCCTTTTGCAACATCCGGCCGTGACGAATGGAGGTCACATTGATGTAGACCTTCTGGCCGGTTGCGAGGTCTCGGATGAACCTGTAACCTTTCTGCAAGTTAGTATACACGAGCCGTCCCATAGATCGTGTGGCCGCCATGCCAGCCTCCCCTCTCTCGTGGAGCAGGTTCCAGACCTCCTGCTCCCTGCCTTTTTCTTCTGGATGACCTCCACGACCCAAACGGAGGGTCCGGTGTAGGCTCCGGAGACCGATGGGCGGGACACCACCGGGGTTGAGAGCGGGGCAGGGGCGGCCATAGATGTCGGCGGCCCGGCAGCTGCTGGGGCTGGGTGGTGGGTAGGGGCAGCCGTAGTTCCTGATGAATATGCCACAGAGCCCAACAAGCAGGCCGCGGCGGACTCTGGCGATGACACAGATGCGGCCGCGGGGCGGGCCGCAACCGGAGTTGCAAACGGGGCCGGAGTAGCAGCCAGCTTCAGGGACGGGGCTCCCACCTTCCCCGGCGCCGTGGCCTCTGTTCTTCACCCTGCTGTCCGGCAGGGCTAGCCTCCAGGCTCGGGGATCCCGCGGGGAGGCTCCCCGGTGGTGTCTTCGGCGGCCGCTCTCGCGGGGCCCGCTGTCGCTCCTCTTCTCCGCCCGAAGTCTGGAGGACTGTCCGTGACTCCAAGAAGCTAGTCTCCCAGCGAGACTCGATCTCCCGACGACATTGCCACTCCAGACGTCTGAGGCCACGGCAGCTGCAGCGTCGCATCCCGTCCGATGGGCAACAGTCGAATGGCGCCAAGCAGCTGCAGCCAGCCTTCTCTCCCTGGCCAGTCCCGCTCCTGGGTGGGACGATGGGTGACTTCTCCACCCAGTTTCCCGGGTTCAGTATGGGGGGGCGGCAGTCAACAAGAAACATACCGCTCCACCCAGGGGTACGTTGGAGGGAGCCCCAGTCCGTCCAGAATGACGGCAAATGCCCGGGACTCTTCCCAGTGCTGGAGTACCACCGACATATTGGACGGAATCTGGTGCCGCCCTGGATCCTCTGATGGCAGCGATGAACTGGAGCAGCGTCCCCAATTTATAATCCACAGGTATTTGTAATCCACCGGTACTTGCAATCCACAGGAGAGCAGTCCAAGTCCTTCTAGCTTCTCCACTCGCAGGGCTGCCGGGGAAGATGTTGTATTAGCAGCGGCGATCCTGCCGACTACGCCAAATGTGGTAGGGGCCGGGCTGGGGGGTGGACCACTGCTTACCCTGTTCGGACGCCGCAGACACCAGGCGACTCAAAGGACGAGGCGGAGACAGATTGCACGTGTAACAGTTCCGGATTTATTCGTCGTCCTCCTGACGACCACCAAACACGCAGAGCAGCTTCTTCACACTGTCTCCAGGCCCGGGTACCTGCGCCTTTGTTCCAGTCACAGTAACGCACCTCGTGGATCTTTAACTGGGGGCTGTCCTAGACCACTCTACCCCCCAGCGCTTCACCTGTCCGAGGTCGTCGTCCAGTCAGTACCCCCTGGGGCCTCGTCGGTCCTGCGGTCCGTCGGGTCAGGGCCACCCCCCTGACTGTCTCTTCTCTGTCCGTCCCCTGGCCAAGCTCTTCTCTCTTCCCTGTCTTCTTCTGAGCTCCTCCCGGAACTAAACTCCTCTCGAGCCCCGCCTACTTCTATTTATCCCCTCTCTCACAGGAGAATTCCCCTCCCGGGCTCCCATCTCCCCACCCCCCATGACTAAGCATATCCTGAGCCATAAGCTGTTGTATAGTCCTGCACTACTCTCCCCTGCCATCTTGTGGTCACTTCTCGGTACTACACCCTCCTATCCTGCCTTTCCTAGCTGTCACCCTTCTATCCCATCAATCTCCGTCTCTGGTGTACAAATCGTCCCCTCCTACTGCCAGTCACGTCTGTCCATCAAGTCACCTTCCCCACACATACACAGTATGATGCCCCCACACTCCATATACACAGTATGATGCCCCCACACTCCCCATGCACAGTATGATGCACACTCCCCAAACACAGTATGATGGCCCCACACTCCATATACACAGTATGATGCCCCTACACTCCCCATACACAGTATAATACCCCCACACTCCCCATACACAGTATGATGCCACCACTCTACCCATGCACAGTATGATGCCCCCACATTCCCCATACACAGTATGATGCCCCCACACTCAGTATATACAGTATGATGCCCACACTCTCCCCATATACAGTATAATGCTCCCACACTCCCCATGCACAGTATGATGCACACTCCCCATACACAGTATGATGCCCCCACACTCCATATACACAGTATGATGACCCTACACTCCCCATTCACAGTATGATGCCCCCACACTCTCCATACACAGTATGATGCCCCCACACTCTCCATACACAGTATGATGCCCCCACATTCCCCATAAACAGTATGATGCCCCCACACTCCCCAAACACAGTATGATGCCCCACTCTCCCCATGTGTGGCGCCCCCAGGAGTATGGTTACCACAATGGCATTGCCTTCCTCCTAGGGAGTGTGATGTCATGCTTGAAAGCAATGAAGGGTCTCTCTGGCAGCTAGCTCCCACTCCAGGCCAGCAGAGGGAGCTCTGAACCCAAAACTGGGGGAAGAGTTGCTCTCTGGGGGCCGGGAAGGGAGAATTAGGAGTTTGTGTGAGGAGGGCAGCGTGTGTGGAGGTGAGGAGAAGAGCTGGAGATTGAGCAGAGAGTTCAGGCTCATTCCCAGCTATAGCGCATGAGCTGGAGCCCGGTCTCCAAGGCTGTACGGACACTGATGGTCCTGCAACAGAAACCAGAGGAATAGGAAGCTGTAAATATTCTATTCCCACATAAGACTCGGAGGCACAACAGCGACGTGTGAGCCAGAAGAGAAAGGCTACAGCTGTCTGCCATACGAGGGAATTCTAAAGAGAATAAGCAAGTGGAACTTCAGTGTAACACAGTACTGCAAGTACCCAAAACTAAGCGCTAGGAAGGAGACTAGACAACCCATCTGCCTAGAGAGATTCCTAAGGTGCTTCCAGGCTAGCCAGCTCCTGTGCCATCTGTAATCTGGACCCAGGACTGCATTTGCCAAGCAAAGTAAAGGTAAAGAAACTGCACCCTGTTGTGTCCTTGCCTTCTTCCTGCAACCTCTCCAGCACTGCTATATCTCTGTGCCAAACACTACACCCTCTTCCTCAACACCTTCCCTCTTCATCTACTCTTCCCTGGGACTACAGCCCTGCCTGTGGAGGGCTACAACATCATTGCTGCACCACACCATCTGTCCCATAGGATCTGTCTGCAGTGTCGGCCTAACACCTTCATTGACGAACACCACCGGTGGCGTCACAAATCATTCACTCATAAACTTTATTCAATCACTTAATCCCTTTTACATGGGCACCCAGGGCCACGGACCGGGTCACTGCTGCTGTGACATTCCCCTCTGAGAGACCGGCCCGGTACCGAGTACCCCACAGCCCTGGGAAGGCGACACACATGCACAGGGTAATACCCCCATACTCCCCATACACAGTATGATGCACCTTCCCCATACACAGTATGATGCCCCCACTCTTCCCATATACAGTATAATACCCCCACACTTCCCATGCACAGTATGATGCACACTCCCCATACACGGTATGATGCCTGTTATGAATGGGTCACCGAGGAGAAAAAAACAAAACAAGCTAAGTCACAGAAAACCAGAGAGGTTGGTAACTATGCAGATTGCAGATCCCTGATCCTAACCACAGAACTAGCAGCAGCCGTGGAGCGTACCTACGATGGTCCTAGACGCTTCGTCACAGCCGGAGGAATAAATAAGTCTGAAGCAAGAAAAGGGGAAAACTAACTGCCCCAGAGCAGACCCCAAAGGAAAGACAGCCCCCACACATGTATTGACGGTGAAACAAGATGAAAGCACAAATACAGGCAGGAAAATAGGCTGAGCAAATGATGGGGCCCAAACTAACTAGAAAGGATAGGACAGGAAAGTCACTGTCTGCATCTTCAAAAAACCCTACAAAAATAAAGTCCAACACTTCTGATAGCCAAATTAACCCTGAAGTCACTAGACTTCTCCCACTATATCAGCACTCTGAAATATTCTGAGACAGAGCAAAAAGAGGCCAATCTAATAAGGGACAAAAAGCAAATTGGCAAATACAGATAAATAAGAGTGGAAATTTAGCGCATCCCCAGGCGGGGCTGGCTGACCACACAAAAAATTGAATAGACCAACAAAATCAAGTGTGAACATTAGCAGAAAAACTTAGCTTTAGATGACTGGAACAGAGCTGAAAACCAAGAACTGACAAGCCAGAAGGAATCACCAGCACCAGACTAGGGCATCGGCTGTCTTAAATCCAGTCTGAGATTCCTGAGGTCCAATCGTCATCCTCATTATCAGGTGGCAAATTTCTACTGATTAAATCAGCCTCACTGCCTCCAGTTACCACCAGAGGGAGCCTGGAAGGAGAACTCACAACTGGTGGAGCGACCCCTTGAGGAGGGGTCACCGAACCCTCATCCACGCCACCAGTCCGATCAGGATGGGCCTGGTGAAAAGCATGAACCAATCTATTGGCATGAATATCAGAGGCAGAGACCCAATAATTATCCTCCTGGCCATAACCCTTCCATTTGACCAAATACTGGAGTCTCCGTCTAACCAAACGAGAATCCAAAATTTTCTCTACCTCATATTCCATATTGCCTTCAACCAACACAGGGTCAGGAGGTGCTACCATAGGAACCACTGGCTCAACAAAACTCTTCAACAGAGACTTGTGAAATACGTTATGGATCTTGAACGTAACTGGAAGAGCCAATCAAAAAGAAACAGGATTAAGAATCTCCAAAATCTTATAAGGTCCAATAAATCGTGGCTTAAATTTTGGAGATGCAACCTTCATAGGAATATTCTTAGACGACAACCAAACCATATCACCCACTTTAAACCGGGGACCAATGGTCCTATGCCGGTTGGAAAATCGCTGGGCCTTTTCCTGAGAGAGTGACAACTTATCCACCACTTGGTCCCATATCTGCTGCTTTCTCACAATCACAGTGTCCACACCTGGGCAAGACGAAGATTCCACTTGCCCTGAAGAGAATCGAGGATGAAACCCAAAATTACATAAAAAGGGTGACATCAAAGTGGCAGAACTAGCTCTATTGTTCAGCGCAAATTCGGCCAAGGGCAAAAATGAGACCCAATCATCTTGATCAGCAAATATAAAACATCTTAAATAAGACTCCAGGGTCTGGTTTGTTCTCTCAGTCTGCCCATTGGTCTGGGGATGAAACGCGGAGGAGAAGGATAACTGAATTCCCAGATTGGAACAAAAGGCTTTCCAGAATCTGGAAACAAACTGAAGCCCTCTATCGGACACAATGTTCTCAGGAATCCCGTGTAACCGAACCACCTGTTGTAAAAACAAGGGTACCAACTCAGCGGAAGATGGCAACTTTGGGAGTGGTACAAGATGGACCATCTTCGAAAATCTATCACAAATCACCCAGATAACAGTCATTCTCTGAGAGACAGGAAGATCAGAAGTAAAATCCATTGAGATATGGGTCCATGGCCTCTTGGGCACCGGCAGGGGCATCAGCAACCCACTAGAACGAGAACAGGGTTTAGACCGAGAACAAGTCCCACAGGACTTTACAAAATTCCTGACATCACGAGATAAGGCAGGCCACCAAAACAACCGACTCACCAAATTTCTGGTACCAAAAATACCCGGATGACCAGCCAATGCGGAGCAATGGACTTCAGACATCACTCTCTTTCTCCACTGGTCAGGAACATACAATCTTCCCATAGGGCAACGCTCAGGTTTATCCTCCTGATATTCCTCCAGGGCGCGTCTCAAATCAGGCGAAATGGCAGAAAGAACTACCCCCTCACCTAGAATAGTAGTAGGCTCGGTCACATTAGGAGAATCAGCAAAGAAACTCCTAGAAAGGGCGTCTGCCTTAACATTCTTAGTGCCCGGAAGAAAAGAGACCACAAAATTAAAATGCGTGAAAAACAAGGCCCATTTAGCCTGTCTAGGATTCAAGCGTTTGGCTGACTCCAGATAAATCAGATTCTTGTGATCGGTGAGGACCACAAATTGATGTCTAGCTCCCTCCAACCAATGTCTCCACTCCTCAAATGCCCATTTCATGGCCAACAATTCCCGATTCCCCACGTCATAGTTGCGTTCAGATGGGGAAAACTTTCGAGAAAAGAAGGCACAGGGATTCATCTTAGAAGTCACAGGGTCTTTTTGAGACAAAACAGCTCCTGCACCAATCTCAGAAGCGTCTACCTCCACTTGAAATGGAAGTGAGACATCAGGTTGCCGTAAAACTGGAGCTGAAGTAAATCTCCGCTTAAGCTCCTGAAATGCTGAGACAGCCTCAGGAGACCAATTCAGCACATCAGCTCCCTTCTTGGTCAGATCAGTCAGTGGTTTGACAATACTAGAAAAATTACCTATAAATTTACGGTAGAAATTAGAAAAACCCAAAAACTTTTGGAGAGTCTTCAAAGAAGTAGGCTGAACCCAATCATAAATGGCCTGTACATTTCAATAGTCGATGGAGACAAGATAAATCCCAAAAATGAAATCCTCTGTACACCAAAAAGGCACTTCGATCCCTTAACAAACAGGGAATTCTCCCTCAAAATCCGGAACACAGTCCGGACATGTTCCACATGGGAATCCAAATCACTAGAAAAGATCAAAATATCATCCAGTTTAGATTTCCCCTTTCTTTCTTTAGGCTTATTTAGTTCTCCGGCTGTGAAGAGGCATCTAAGACCACCGTAGGAACGCTCCACGGCTACTGTTAGTTGTGAATAGGATCAGGGGTCTGCAATCCGCTAGCTACCAACCTCTCCGGTTTTCTGGACTTAGCTTGCATTTTTGTTTTTTCCTCCTCTGGTGACTCATTCATAACACACAGTCTGCAATCTGCCAAAAAACCCTACCAAAAATAATGTCCAACACGTCTGATAGCAAAATTAACCCTGAAGTCACTAGACTTTTCCCACTATATCAGCACTCTGAAATATTCTGAAACAGAGCAAAAAGAGGCCAATCTAATAAGGGACAAAAAGGCAAATTGGCAAATACAGATAAATAGGAGTGGAAGTTCAGCATAGCCCCAGCAGGGGCAAGCTGACCACACAAGAAACTGAATTGACCAACAAGCGCAAGTGTGAACATTAGCAAAAAACAAACTTAACTTAAGAAGACTGGAAGAGAGCTGAAGTCCAAGACCTGAGAAGCAGACTGAATCACCAGCAGCAGGATAGGGCGTCGGCTGTCTTATATCCAGCCTGATACTCCAGAGATCCAATCGTTATCCTTCTCATCAGGTGGCAGATCACTACCACTTAAACCAACCTCACTACCTCCTGTCACCACCAGAGGGAGAACGGAAGGAGAACTCTCAACTGGAGGAGCAGAAAATGAGCTCATAACAACTGTGCAGTCCATGCAAGTGTCCTCAAAGGAGAAGATCCAGCTGGCCTCCAGTCCAGAGGATGTCCCGTGGCTACGGAAGAAGAGAATCCCGCCACTCCGAGGGAGAGACAACGATCGCTATGACCAGGACGGGCGTCCCATCTGTCGTCACTGCCGCAAGGCAGGCCACATCGCAAGATTCTGTTATTTAAACAAGCAACCCCTGGGGCAGAGGGCCAACTCCCAGGAATAGGACCACAAGGCCCAAAGAACTGGCGAGCCAAGTATGTTGGAGGGCGACCGGTCCTCCCAGTGGTGATTGACGTCATCCCCATGAACGCTTTGCTGGCTGGACACTGGCTCTCAGGTGACAACTATGCTATATATCCTTTACAAGCGGTATTGGGCTGACTCTGAACTTACTCGCGGCCCAAGTGATGAGCTGACAGTAGTTGCCAGCAATGGTCAGTTTTTGCCGCAAGTAGGATGTAAAGAGATTACCATTAAGGTGGGGCGAGTGGAGTTAAAATCTCAAGGTCTGATAGTTGTAGACGTTGATCAACGAGAATGTAACCCAATGATGACCTTATGTACTAATGTGATTGAAAATTGTCTTGCCGAGGTTATTTTTTTGTTGCAACAGGTAGCCGAGACTGCTGGTTCCAGTGACCAACAAGTCCTGCAGAAGGAGATCAAGGCCCTGATGCAAAGACAGCAGGTAGAACTGTCTGGCGGAGAAATTGGCAGAGTGAGTGATTCTTTCCCAATTGCGATACCCCCCAGACGTGAAATGTTAATTTGGTGTCGGGCAGCCATAGGCCTCAGAGGAAAAGATTACCAAGCATTGGTAGAGCCAGTGTAGTGCGATAGCCGGCCCACTGTCCTGACAGCCAGAGGGGTAGTTGATGTCCGCAAAGGGAGAGTACCTGTACGCCTCATGAATTGTGGGGAAGAGGAGGACACAATACCTCGGTATGCCACAGTTGCTAAGCTGTTTACTGTCAGTAACAACGCAATACAGGCAGCAGAGCCCTTGGTCTCATCAGACCAGGCAGGGGACAATGGCTCTGTAAAGCAGCTGGAGGAGTGGTGTCAGCAGCTGCATGTGGGAACTGACTCCACCCCGTCATACCAAAAGAATGGGGTTTACCGAGTGGCTCAGGAGTATGAGTGGGTATTCAGCAAACACCCTCTAGACTTTGGGAAGGCAAAAGGGGTTCAACACCATATCCCCACTGGAGATCATCCACCCATTAAAGAAAGGTACCGGCCTATACCCTCAACACAATATCAATGTGCCAAAAGTATGTTGTGGGAAATGAAGGAAGCTGGGGTGATCAGAGATAGTTGTAGTCCCTGGGCAGCCCCAATAGTCTTTGTGAAAAAGAAAGATGGTGCCATGAGAATGTGTGTTGATTACAGAAAAATTAACAGCATTACACATAAGGATGCCTACCCACTACCCAGAATTGAAGAGTCATTAGCTGCACTTAAAACTGCTAACTATTTTTCCATCTTAGATCTCACTAGTGGGTACTGGCAGGTTCCCGTGGCAGAGGCAGACAAGGAGAAAACAGCGTTTACTACACCAATGGGCCTCTGCGAGTTCAACTACATGCCGATCGGGCTCTGCACCGCCCCAGGGAAATTTCAACGGTCAATGGAGTGCTGTCTTGGACACAAGAACTTCGAGACATTTCTGTTGTACCTTGATGAAGTCATTGCTTTCTTCAAGACTTATGAAGACCATCTGGAGCACCTGGCTGAGGTGTTTGAATCCTTGTCCAACTTTGGCCTGAAAGTGAAGCCATCCAAATGCCACCTCCTGAAGCCCAAGGTGCAGTGCCTTGGTCATGTAGTGAGTGCAGAAGGTGTGGCACCAGATCCTGACAAATTCACTGTCATCCGGGACTGGAAGAAGCCCAGCAACCTCCATGAGGTACGTCAATTCCTCGGGTTGGTAGGCTACTACTGAAGGTTCATCAAAGGCTTCACTGAGATAGCCACGCCTATGCAAAATCTTCTGGTGGGCCAGCCCAAGAAAGCCAGGAAGAAGAGTCCTACATTTGAATGGAATGAGGAACTGGAGAGGTCCTTCACTCAACTGAAAATGGCTCTCACAGGAGATGACGTTCTGGCCTACCCAGATTATGACCAACCATTTGTTCTGTATACTGATGCCAGCAACGTGGGACTGGGAGCAGTACTGTCACAGGTACAGAATGGCAAAGAAAGAGTGATCTCCTACGCCAGCAGGAAGCTTCGTCCCACTGAAAGGAACCCTAACAACTTCAGTTCCTTCAAACTGGAGTTCCTCACCATAGTCTGGGCTGTGACTGAACGATTCAAGCATTACCTAGCTTCAGCCAAGTTTACCATCTTCACGGACAACAACCCGCTGACTCACTTGGAAACTGCAAAACTAGGTGCACTGGAGCAGCGATGGATGGCCCGGCTGTCTAACTGTGAATTTAAAATCAAGTACCGAGCGGGGCACAAGAATGCCAATGCTGATGTGTTGTCCAGGATGCCCAGATGGGGAAGAAGACCTGCCTTCCACCGGCCAATTGCGGCCCAACGTGCCGGAGTGAGAAACAGATGATCTATCGTGAAAGAGGCCAACCTAAAACTATTGCCTCATCATGACTGGGCAGAAAGGCAGGATAGCGACCCCACAGTCCGCCTGGTAAAGGAGCTACTGTCACAAGCTGACTCACGCCCAGGTCCAGATCCTACTGAAGAAACCCAGCAGTTGTGGAAGGAAAGAGGCAGGCTGTTCATCTATGAGGGAAAGCTATGTCAGAGGAGTATCAATGCCCGCACTCATGAGTTGGTCTGGCAGGTGGTAGTCCCAAAGAGGGAGGCATCAATGGTCTTGGAAGCATACCACAATGGAGCTGGATACTTCGGATGGAAGAAGTTGGAGGCCTTGCTCCGGGAGAGATTCTATTGGGCTGGTATGAGGAAGGCCATTGAAAATTGGTGCCGGGAGTGTGGACAATGTAACCTGCGCAGGAAGGACCGTAACAGCCAGCGAGCTCCTCTGCAGCCAATCATAACTAAACAGCCACTCAAGTTGGTAGCCCTGGACTGTGTGAAGCTGGTCCCAAGCTGTTCAGGCTATGTTTATGCTCTTACCATCGTAGACCACTACTGGAGATTCCTGGTAGTCGTGCTTGTCAAAGATCAAACAGCCAGGACAGCAGCCAGAGCATTCCAACAGCACTTTTGTCGATCACATGGATATCCCGAGCGAGTGCTTACAGATCAAGGTCCAGCCTTTGAGGCAGAAGTGTTCCAGGAATTCTGTAACTTGTACGGTTGCAAGAAGATCAGGACAACACCGTACCATCCACAGACCAATGGCATGAGTGAAAAGATGAATCAGGTGGTGATCGATCTACTGAAGACCTTGCCTTTGGAAGAGAGGAATCTGTGGGCAGAGAAGTTGTCAGATCTGGTAGACCTCTACAATCACATTCCTGTGAATTCCACCAACTGCACACCAGCCTACCTAATGAGAGCGAGGCCTGGCAAGTTGCCTATTGATTTGGATATGGGAGTCCTGACACCTGAGGTGACATCACCTGATGCTGACTGGGATACAAAATGGCAGAAGCAGTACCGTAAAGTACAAGAGTGCATAGAAAAGAGTCTAGCTCAGGTGAGACAAAAGCAGGAAAAGAACTACAATCAACATGCACCTGCGGTTCCCTTGTCACCAGGAGAACAGGTCCTAAAGAGGAAAAGGAGGATGCATAAATTGGATGACCAGTGGGAGGCTGAACCCTACACCGTCCTACCATCAAACTTTGACAACACCAAACTGTGCCTTATCAGTAAGGATGGAGGAGAAACCTCATCAGCAGTGTCGAGGGATCATCTGAAACTGTGCCCTGACCAACTAAAGGACACGATGGAAGAGCAAAACAACCTTCAGCCCATAGAGGAAGAAGAAGAAAAGGTCAGCACTGTACTCGGAGAATTCCCTGCAAATTGGACTAGAGAGAATCAGGCCATAGTGGTGCTAGTTTTGACCTTTCCCCAACTGGTAGTGCAAGAAGAAGTGACTCAAGACCACCCTGAAAACCAGCAAGTACAGGCAGCGGATGCCACACCAGCAGTGGAGCAAGAGAATCCTCACCCTGCCAGTGGTGAATCTGTCATGCCCACGGTGAGTAGAAGTGGTCCTAGGAAATCTAGTATCCCTGTGCTACGCAGAACCACCAGTAGTGTAACCAGTACAACACACTACACCAGTAGTAGTTAACACAAGGCATCCAGTAAGGTCCCCAACAACACCAGTGCTACGAAGGTCTGTCGGTAGTACCCAAGGTATACCAGCCCTAAGGTTTCATATATAAATAAGTTATGTAAATGGTAAAATGTAAATATGCAACTTTTCAAGCTTATGTGCCTACAGAGACTCTGTAATAACCTTTTGAAAATCTTATTTTGTTTTGATGGACAATTGGGCCACAGGACTATGTGTGGCCAAAACTACCCTTGCATATAGTTACCAGCTGCTCAGGAATTGGACCATGGACATTGACGCATGGACTAATCATCACAAGGACTATTTTTTGAGCTTTGGTTTTTGTAATTTTTCATTTTTGAAATCTTGTAACAGTTACAATTGTTCATTTGCTTAATATGTTTGCATGTTTTCTCAGTCCACAGTGGCATTACCTTCCTCCTAGGGAGTGTGATGTCATGCTTGGAAGCAATGAAGGGTCTCTCTATTAGGTATATCTAGCACACAGCACAGTTCCAACTCCAGGCCAGCAGAGGGAGCTCTGAACCAAACTGCTGAGGAGCTGCTCTCTGGGGCCAGGAAAGGGAAGTTGGAGGAGTTTGTGTGGAGAAGGTGAAGTGTGTGGACTTGGGAGAGAGGAGCTGGAGGATTGAGCAGAATTCAGGCTCACTTCTAGCTGAAGCGCATCGTCCGGAGCCCGGTATCCGAGGTTGTATGGATGCTGATGATCCTGCAGCAAAAACCGGAGGAACAAGGGGCTGTAAATGCTCTGTTCCCAACTAAGACTCGGAGTCATAGCAGCAACGTGTGTGAGCCAGAGAAAGAGGAGGCTACGGCTGCCTGCCATACGAGGGGAGTTCTCAAAGAGAGCAAGCAAGAGGAACTTCAGTGTAACTCAGAACTGCAAGTACCTTAGATAAGCGCTAGGAAGGAGACTACACAACTCATCTGCATAGAGAGATTCCTAAGTTGCTTCCAGGCTGATCAACTCCTGTTCCATCTGTAATCTGGATCCTGGACTGCACTTACAAAGCAAAGTAAAGGTAAAGGAAACTGCACCCTGTTGTGTCATTGCCTTCTTCCTGCAACCCCTTCAGCACTGCTACATCTCTGTGCCTAACACTACACCCTCTTCCTCAACACCTATTGCTACGGCCCTGGGACTACAGCTCTACCTGTGGGGAGTTATTACATCTTGCTGCCTTATACCATCTGTCCCAGAGGATCTGCCTGCAGCGTCGGCTTAACCCCTTCATTGCCAAGCACCACAAGTGGCGTCACGTATCATCCAACTATAAACTTTATTCAGCTACGTTTCACCCCTTTTGCATGGACGCCCAGGGCCACGAACTGGGTCACCGCCACTGTGACACGTCCCTCTGAGACACCGGCCCGGTACCGAGTAACCTCACTGCCCTGTTAAAATTACAACAAAGACATATTTCACTTCTCATGTTTCCAACACCGTCCTCATCCTGCTGATGCCCAATGCTTTTTGATTACTGCAGCTGCTGTATGGCACAAAAACAATGCTCTGCTTAGTGCCCCACATATTAATGCCAACTACTGTGCCCCTTACATAGTAATAATGCCTCTTTTGTGTCCTCTAGATGTTAAAATGGCCCCCTAGAAACAATTAATGCCCACATTTTGCCCTTTTGATGGCCACAATACTCTGAGTGCCCCTATAGCAATAATGATGTTTACAGTAAGTGCCACTTAAAATGTAATATTGTCACCTGAATCCCCCAATGTACAGTTGCCCTGTACACAGTAAGATGCTCCCACGGCTCACGGATAAACAGTATGATGTGTCCACAGTTCCCTTATGCAGAGTATGATGTCCCCACAGCTCCACTATGCACAGTATAGTGGGCGCACAAATCCCCTGCATTAGCCCCCTAACTGTTTAATGGTCCCAAATTAACCCTCAAACTATATAACAGCCCCCCATTAGCCACCAAACTGTATAATGCCCCCTGCATTAGCCCCCAAACTGTATAGTTGACTTTACATTAGACCACAAACTGTATAATGGCTCCCACATTAGATTGTGTCTTCCTGCACTACCGCATGGCTTAGTGGATCACCCCCAGGGCAGGTGTGGGGATTACCCAGTACCGGGCTGGTGTCTCAAAAGGGAAGTGTCACAACGGTGGCGGTCACCCGGTCAGTGGCCTTGGATGTCCATGTAGAATAGGTGGAATTGAAATAGAGTTTATAGGTAGGTAGTTCGTGATGCCACCTGTGGTTTCTGATGAGATATGACCAGCGCTGCAGTGCAGAACCTCTGGGACAGATGGTGTGGCGCAGCAAAGATATAATAGCTCTCCACAGGCAGAGCTGTAGTCCCAGGGCAGTAGTAGTAGATGTTGAGGTAGATGGTGTAGTGTTAGGCACAGAGATGTAGCAGTGCTGATTAGGTTGCGCAGGAAGAAGGCAATGACACAGCTGAGTGCAGTTCCAATTCTTTTACTCACGTTTCTGGCAGACACAGGTGCTCACTTCAGTGCCGCAGTCTCCAGGTTAGGGGATCAGCCAACTCCCAGGCAGATGGATTAACTCTTCCAGCACTCCCTTCCAAACGTGCCTTTTCTGAATGTCTCCTTTCTATAGCTAATCTGAAGTACTTGTAGTTCTGAATTACACTCAAGTTCCTTCTTCTTGATGTTAATTAAACTCCACTCGTATGACAGGCAGCTGTAGCCTGCTTCGGGGACTCCATACAATCATGTCCCGGCTCACAAATGTTGCTGCTGTGTCTTCGAGTCTTAGGTGGGAATAAAGTGGTCACAACTTCTATTCCTCCAGTTTCTGCTGTAGGATCATTAGTATCACACACAGCCTCGGATACCAGCGCCCGGCCTTGGTGCATTAAACTTAGGAAAGGGCTCTGCACTATCCCTAGTCCCCAGTCTCTCTCCTCCTCACGTTCCATTCTTATCTATCTTCCTTCTGAACAACTGATCCTTCTTTCTTCCTCTTTCCTTGCTAACAGCTCCAGCTCACAGGAGGCTACTGCATCTACGTCCTTTCCCTCCTTCCCCCGTAGGGGGACTCTCTGCAGAGAGGTCTTCTCCCTGCTTGCCCCTGTGGGGAACTGCCTAACTTTCTGTCAGCTTTCCCCTCTAGTGTTTCTAAGCACCCACCACCCAGCACCCTTCATGAACCAAAGCAGCTGCCATAAAGGGTGCTCTGCTGTTCTAAGGTGTCTGTGCTGGATGTAGGTGCTGGAGTCTGGTCAAGTGTTACCATCTTACCTGGGAAGTGGGATACCACACCTCAGGAGGAGGTGCAGTACCTCTGTGGCGACTGAACCATCAGGGCAGCCACATTAGCACGCTGATATAATTGAGGGTAGCGTAGCTCCAGGTAAGACCCTCATATTGCAGGGCCTATGGCAACCTCCCCCTTTGCCCCCTCCAGTAGTTATGCTACTGGTTATTACAATACAAGTAATAATGCCATAAATGTCCGCTAACAAAAAATGTCTTAATACCCCCTCAATACCCCCCTAAAAGTTATAATGTCCCCTAATTGCTCCTTTAAAAAAGTAATACTATCCTTAAGTTCTTATACATCAAGTAATAATGTAGTAAGTGCTCCTTAACAAGTACTGCCCAAAAGTAATAATACCTGTGCCCTAAGTGTCTCTTAAAAATCAATGCCCCATAAATCCCCAATTAACGAATAGTGTCCCAAGTGGCCAAATAACAGGTAAAATTGCCCCACAAATGCCCCAAAAAGTCCCAAAAGGTATTAATGACTCATTTGCCCTCAAAATCAAATCTTGCCCCAAGTACTCCCAAAAAGTAATAATGCCTTCTGAGTGACTCACAAACAATAATGATGTCCCCCCCTTCCAATAAGTAATCATGCCCCAAATGCCCTTAGAATGCTGCCTCAAATGCAGCAAAAATGTAATAGTGGCCACAGTGGCTGTTAAAAATGGTTAATGCCCCAGGAAAAAGTTACCTAATCTGGATCCCGAAAATCCAACTAGCTGAGTTGTGTCCTACACTGCGAAAGCATAGATGGAGTTATCAGGTGATGTCTTGGCACAGCCTGCCCTACGACGGTTACATTCTGTATGTGCACCTACTCTTCTAAAGGCCACAGGGTGCTTTACATCTATGGTCTACAAGGAATTTATTGTTCTTTATAATTCTTTATTTATGAAGTGTAGGCAGAATCACAAACCGGAAAAGGTTACAAAACCTTATACAAATTGGTAGCCATATGAATGATATAGCCTGATGAAGGGGCCTTTTGAGCCCTGAAAGCTTGCAGATATAATTTCTCTGGTTAGCCAACAAAGGTATCACTCCTTTGATACTTTTCTCATTTTTTTGGGACATAAGTTTTTACATCAACATAAAAAGACATAACAGAAACCAGCACCCTTAGGAAACTTTTGGAAAAGCATTACAGGACACAAAGGGATTGTTCATTCAACTCCAGTGTTTCACGTATGGAGAGGAAAAAAAAAAGAGAAACTTGCACATACGTAAAAGAGAGGAGAGCAGAAGGAGCAGAGAGAAAAGAAAATTAACATCAAAAAGAGGATAAGGCATACATTAGAGCAATGGTAGGTCACACACTGGAGAATTTGGAAAATGAAGACTTCCACCAAGAGAAAGGACCACTCAAGACAAGTTTTGAAGAATATTACAATAATTATTGAAATTGTCAAAACAGTTATAAAGTGAAGACATCAAGTTCTTCATGTACATAAGGTTATCAGTCGTGGAGCCCCATTGCACATATATTTTTTCCAAAGCAGGGGAATACATGCCTGGGAAATGATCATCAATAAATGGAGAAGGGACCACCTTTGTGCTGAGATCATAGTGATGGAGAAGGAAGAGAACCGGATCCAGATCCTTTGACACCACATATTACTCGTTCCACATTTTCTCAAAAGTGTATCGAGCATCACATTCCCAATATGTCCACCAATAGTTGGCATAATAGCCTATGGATGGATGAGACCTCTTTACCAACAAGATAGTCCTTCATATCCCGTTTCTTGGAAGGATTTATTGGTTAGTATGAGTATATGGTGCTTTTGTTCAGAGATGAGTTTCACCCCCAGATATGCCTCGTAAGCAGGATCATTGAATGGGTTGGTCTTGGGGGCATTGAAGAAGGGAGTAAATCACTTTCATAGAATTGTATCAGTAGTTGTTTAGAATCAGTCCAGATGATTAGGATATCATTTAGATAGCGGTCGATGGTCAAAAGTTTGATGGAACAGCTGTCAAGAAGTCTCTTTCCGGTTTGACCATCAAAGGTTGCCAAATTGCGCTGCCATTTTAATGCCCATGGTTGTTCCAAAGTGTTGTAGATATGTTTTGACAAAAAAATATATATTTATGCATAAAGGTTAACATAGTGGAGAGCAACAATATATATTTTACAGGCTAACATGTGTCAATGTTTTTCATTTCAAGCATGAAAACATTTTTCTATTGCGATAGAGGAAAAAAATGTGATTTCAGTGTTGCAACGCAAATGATGGCGCGTAGCCCTAGTCTTACACAAAAATAGATATCAAATTAAAATGATGCATAATAAATAATGTAAAAAATACTGTATAAATGTGTAATTATTACCAACCATGATCAATTCTTGCGACCTGCCAGCACATTGCAGTATAAAGATTCTTCTGGATATTGCATTTGCTGGATAAAAAGAAAAGCACAATAATTAAGTAGAAGGTTCTAATCTAGGGGCCACAGGACCTGCTACAAAGGGAACTGTCAATCCCAGGACTTTACGGCTTTTTTCAGGGCAGAAGTTAAAAAGGACGTGTCACTTGCCAGAAATATGTAATGGTTTTGCCCGGTGTATAAATTGTTCTCTAATATATGGCATTTATTTTTTTGTCCCGTTGCTCTCGGTAGGCGGTATCTGATTACGTTCCAGCTTATGCATTAAGCCCGGTCAATAAAGTTGATAAGGGGGTATTCTGCCCTTCACATTAAAGGGAATCTATCAGGCAATTCTTGCTGCACAAATCATCAAATCATTGGGAAAATGAATCACGGCTGGAGATGAGCGGACCCGTGGATTTTCAGGTTCATTGGGTTCAGACGAACTTTAGTCCAAAGTTCTGTTTGGGTACCAGAACGCTAAACAAAATTTAACCAAAACCCAAATTCCACAGAAGTCAATGTGGACCCGAACTTTGGTGCTGTAAGATGGTGGTAGTAAGGGAAGGGAGCTACCTAAGGAAACAGAGTCTCGCTCTCTCAACACTAAAAGAGACTCATGGGAGCACTCTGTGGTCGGAGTTCATCACCGGACCCTAGGTAAGAACCCCGAACTTCACAGTTTGGGTTCGCTCATCTCTAATCACAGCCTATCAACACGATTGCAGCCACAGAGTTTCAGAGAAAATATACTTTAAAGATCCGACAGGGGACCATAGCCAGAGACCAGTGTTGCAGCTGCTAATTAACAGGTCACGGAAAGAGCTGACAATCAGCAGTAAGAGGAAGGACAAGATTGGGCATATCTCGCACTACCAGAACTGTCACCAATGTTGCAGGGGGAAGACTTTCAGACAAGGACCGACCCTTCCATGTGTCTGCAGTAGGCGGAGCCATGCTAAAAAGTGCTGTGTCCGGGAAAAGGGTCAGAGTCCAGGTGGGAAAGCTAAGTGGACAGTCGGGTGCAGTGTCAGCTGTGAGAGCAAGGCATTCAATGGGCACAGGCCGACTTGACAGATCCCCGGTGTACCAGTCTACTGTGGGTGGATGACGGACTGCCTGGTTCCTGCTTACCTCCGTGTCTGGTGGTGATCCACATTCTCAACCAGAGACTGTAACATGTGCATGGCACAGTGAGAAGCAGGTGACTAGGCCAGAACCCCTTAGCCACATACCTGCACACACCGCTGAGCGGAGCCTCGTTCCGGTGGTCTCTCTTACTGGACTGAGCACATCTTGTGGTGTTCGTGAGTGTGGGAATCTCCCACAACCTTCTAGGAACCTTCACCCTTCCTGTTGACTGGAACCCCGTCTTCTACCGACACTGCTGAGACATCACGTGCCGCTGTTGTCGGTGCCACCGTTGGAGCACCGAGGCGCTGCAATCAAGATGACTACAGTTTGACCTTCTCCCTCCTATCAAACTCTAGTTCGTTCCTGCCCTTCCTCTTCCGAACTCCCTGTCTTGTCCTCCGTCCTAACATACCCCCCCGTGTCCTTACACTCCCTGCACAGAGTATCCCTGTTGTTAATAAATCCCTGCTAACTCTTGATCTGTCTACTGTCTTGGTCGACATTCCACGTTCCTGCGATTTCTACACAGCAGCTGCGGCACTAGGAAGAGATGGCCGGTAATGGCTCCGGACTAATCTGTTCTCTGGTTATGGTACCCGGCTGGATCTTGGATATATATATATTCTCTGAATTGTTGGAATGTGTCACAAAGTAATAATCAATCGTGCAACCAGTCAATAATTCATGGTATACAATGCTTGGGCCATATAAATCTTCCAACAGGTTCCCTGTAAAAGCATATCCACATGAAATGTCAAGTGTTACTCCCATCTCTAGGACCATGACCTTTTCAAAAAACCTTATTAACAGATTACTTTTAAGATCAATTGAAATCTATAGGAGTTATAGAAAGAGACAACTTCCCAACACGTGATGGTCTCAGAAATAAGCAAATCTGGTATTCATGGTGTGCAGCACGAAATACATTGATAATGCCTTAATATTAACACCACTGAGTGACATAATATTAGCGCCACATTAAGCTCAAAGAGCAGTGCTATACAATGACCAGAGGGCTCGGTTTCTGAGATTTCAAGTCAAGCTTGAAAGGAATCTGTCAGCAGGATTTCTTCTCCCAACTGTCTATGTGGCCATGTAGGTCTCCCAAAGACAAGTCCAGCAATACCTTTAACTGGCCAATCTGTTCCTCCTTTACTGAGATATCAGGGTTTGAATTAATATGCAAATGAAGCTTTAGGACTGCGTTAGATCTGAAGCATCTGTCACTCCAGCTCTATTTTCCGCCGAGAGCCGCTTCAATCTGCTAGACTGACAGCCTTTATGCTGTGTGACTTCAGGCAAAGGAGCTGTCAGTCAAGCAGGAGAAGGCGACACTGGGGAATAGAGTTGGAGTGATGGAAGCTTCAGCTCTACCATAGCTTTTCAGCCTCATTTGCATAAAATTTCAAACACTGATTTCTCAGTAAAGGTGGAATGTACTGGCCATATAAAGGTATTGCTGGACTTGTTTGTGAAAGAGCTACATGCTCATATATATATAGTTTTGTTGGTGAAATCTTTCTTGAATGTGATTCTCTTTAAGATACTATTGGTTAGACCCTACTGTACATAATTAGCTGGTGGACTGCAGAGACCCCAAGGAATTTACTCCTTTTGCCCCTTATTATATACAGATTTGGCAGTGTTGTAGCATTATAGAGGTCTATCATACTTGTACTATTCATATGGCAAATCTTACTTATCTCACCTTTGCTCCTGGTGAAGTGTTTTCATAGATGTGCGATGGCGGAGAATTACGTTTTTCGTGAATTAATGCTTTAGGCTTCACTGAAAAAAGGTCACAAAAAAGAACAAGATTGAATACACGTATGGAACGAGAAGACACTTTATTTATCATGGTTTTTCACTATTACGGACCTCAGTAAGCTTATTATTCTAATGATACGTTCTTCATTTGAATCAATTTTGTATCATGTATCTAATGTCTTATCTATAATTATAATATTTAATAATTTATTTCTGGAAAATATCATCAAAGGCTTGAGCTTTTTTTAAATTGATTTCTTACTTTAAATGTATTTTTTATTTTGTTTTTGTTTTGTTTTTTCCTATATTACAATTTTTAATAAAAATATAGAAAAAAATCTAGCACTTGCAATTTTCACACTTGTAAACGGGCTTTGTTAGATTCTTAGACTCTTTGTTCAACCACATAAATTAGCCACAATAGACAGATCCCCAACCCCATCTTTTATATTAAACATCTAATGAGCATGCGCAAAGTCACTGTGAAGTGGTAAGAGCAAAGTCGGCTGTGACATCGCTTATTGTGATTGATTGATCTTGTTTTGTAGAGGTATCATGATTCTGATGATAAAAAAAAACTTCTGTAAACTCTTCCTGACTCTAAAAAAACACAGTGGCTGATGTGAAAATTGCAAGATTATTAATGTTTGTTTGTTTTTTTAATAAAGATCTGGAAAAAAATTGATAATTTAAAAAAAAAAAAAAAAATACATGAAACACAAAAAACTGATTTAAACAATAAGCTATTTTTTATTTTAGCAATCCATTAATTTACTTATTTAATGTCTATTTGCACTGAAATAATATCTGGAATGATTGTTACACGATAATCATGCAGTCTAAATAGACTAACTGACGATCGCCCGAGGAAAACATTTGTTTGCCGCGTGAAACGATCTTTTGTCTTGTGTAAACAGGACTCGAGCTGCCGAGAACAATGACATCCTGTGCACATTGAACGTTCTATTACACATTACTCAGTGCACATGTGAAGTGCTGACTGCCTGTGTAAACAGGCTATTAAACAGCCGTCGACCAGCGAATGAGTAGCTAATTGGCAATTGCTTAATAGACCTGTAGAGTCAGTATTTCATTCCATCTAATAGTATGTAAATCTATAATGGACATTTTTCTATAGGATGCTTCACCCTCTTTACATAGCAATATCCACTTTGGAAGAACATACCCCCTGATGAAGCTGGGTGAAACGCATGTTGGGGCACAGAGACACAAGGCCATATGATAATGTCATTTAAGTTGGTATTTTGTATTTTATTAAACCTGCAGTTAGCCTTCTGTTATTGCCTGTATGTTAAATCCTACTTTTTGAAAATAGTGGCGGATGAGATTTTCTTTTTTGAATACTGTGATTGAATTATAATGTATCTTATCTCTCACTTTTAGGTTTTTTGTATGCAATTTATTTAATTTTTTGTTTATGGCCACATATGTGTGCCTTCAGTTTAGACTACCTTAAAATTACATTTTAACAATTCATTGTTTACAAGCTAATAAAGGGACGGTGTCCACATTGTTTTAGATCCGGTTGAGTCGTCTGCAAAGAATGAGTTTACACTTTTCGAAACCAGACAGCAGATTTATTAATGTTGTTTTAAATTTAGCTTGAAAGTTGACCAGATAGCCAGAAGATGCGGCAAATGTATAACTATTGTTCATGGTGTATGATAAACTTTCTAGATAAGTTGGACACTTTTCCATTCCTTATGCGACCTATGTTTTATACCACAATTATGTAACAATTTGGCTCATTCTGGAGAATTTAAACAATGCTCCCATTCTGAACATTGTCTACTGTTGCCCCCAAAATTGGCTAAACCCATAAATCTGGCACAAGGCATGTACAGCAGTGTTCTGATGCAAATTTATTCAGAATTCTGGTGTATTTAGCTTTTTAAATCTCTCCAAATGTGTATGAAAATGAAATGAAGCTTTTTCAGGGGATTTCTGGATTATACTATTACTGACCCCATTATCAACAAAAAGTAGTGACTATGTTTTTGAAGTGATGTAGAACTTTAAGTATTTAGCGGAACTTTTAGTACATAGCAGAACTTTCTGTACATAGCGGAACTTTCAGTACATAGCAGGAACTTTCAGTACATAGTGTGGCACCCCAGGAGTTCGGTTGCCACAGTGGCCTTGCCTCCCTCAAGGTGGGAGTGATGTCATGAATGGAAGCAAAGAAGGGAATCTCCTTAGCAGGTAGTTAGAGCATACAATACAGTTCCTGCTCCAGGCCAGCAGAGGGAGCTCTAAACCTGACTTCAGGGGAGCTGCTCTCTGGTCAGGAGGAGGAAGTTAATGGAAGGAGTTAGTGCCTGAACAGGGTTGAGACAGGACATGTGGAGAGGAGTTGGGGGACAGGAGCTATAGCTGAGCTCACCCCCAGGCTTGAGCACCAGAGACCAGGCCTTGGAGCCTGAGGCTGTGTGGGTACTAAAGCCCAGCAGCAGAATCTGGAGGGCAGAAGACCGCAGATCCTCTGTCCCCAACTGATATTCGACAACACAGCAGCACATGGGTTGCCCTCCCAGGGCTCTGGGGTACTCGGTATTGGGCCCGATGAACCTCAATGGGAGATGTCACGGCAGCTGGGACCCGGCCCGTGGCCCTGGGCACCCATTGTTTAAGAGGGAAAATATTCAGTGTGCTTATGATGATTAGAATGAATGAGTCATGACGCAACCTGTGGTGTTCGGCAATGAAGATGTTAAGCCGATGCTGCAGACAGATGCTCTGGGACACATGGTGTGGTGCAGCAATGATGTTATAGCCCTCCACAGGCAGGGCTGTAGTCCCAGGGCAGAGTAGGTGAAGTGACACTTAGATGGTGTAGTGTCGGGCGCAGGGGATGTAGCAGTGCCGGGCAGGTTGACGCACGAATAAGTGGAGGACACCAGGGCATGTAGTTCCAAAGCTTTACTCACAGTCTGTGGTGGCACATGAGCCCGCATCCGTGCCATGTCCTCCGGGTCAGGAGCTCACCCAACTTCCAGGCAAGATGAAGTACTCCTGTCCAACACTCCGCCAACATATGTGCCTTTTCTGAACATCTCCCTCTTAGCGCATTTAGTGAAGTACTCACAGTACTGAGTTACACTGGAGTTCCTCCTGTCAGATGTTCCTATGAACTCTACTTGTACGGCAGACAGCTGTAGCCTGCTTCGGGGACTCCTTGCTACCAAGTCCCGGCTCACTATCGTTGCTGTTGTGCCCCCAAGTCTTGTGTGGGAATAAAGTGGTGACAACTTTTATTCCTCCGGTGTCTGTCGCAGGACCATTAGTATCCAAACAAACTCAGGGACCGGACCCCGACCTTGCGCTTAGAACTTGGGAAGGGTTCTCCTCTAACCCTAATCCTTAGTTCTCTTTCTCTCCTCACGTTCCGTACTAATCCTTTCCTTCTTATGGAGAGTCAGTCTTTCTATCCAAGTTCCTTTCCTGTGCCAGCGGACCCAGATCACTGAGGTCGGCTGCAGCAATCCCTTCATCCATCCCACTCCAGGGATCTCCTTTCACAGACTGACCTCGTCAGACTCCTGTGACAAACTGACTGAATCCTAAACTCTTCCCGCTCTTTTGATGCAAAACCTAAACTCCACCCGCCTCCCAGCACGCTTCCTGTTCCAAACAGGGAGCCACCAAAGGCTGCATTGCTACACTACTATGTTGTGTGGGATGCAGGTGTTGGAGCGTGGCCAGGCGTCTCCACCTTACCTGGATGGTGGGGTACCACACCTCAGGAGGATGTGCAGTACCTCTGTGGCGACTGAACCCTCAGGGGCGCCACATACCCCCCGTTAAACACAGCACATCCACGGGCTGTAAAAGAAGCAAAGATAGACAAATACAAGAACATACAAAATTTTTGAATGCTGATAAACAATTCTTATCTAAACTTCCCAATGTGGGAGGCACTCACTCTTGAACGTTGCAAAACAACTTAACAGACTATCTATAATTACCTAATTTTTAAAGTGCTATGGAAGTAAACTCACTACCAGTTCAAGTACTATAACACATTCCTTCCTTTCACATTTTCTATTATTAACCTTTAGTGACAACCGCTAATGCCTGGTTCGTCACCTGCATTTTTCAAATCTTTATCTTTATTCCAATCCTTCATCTCTTTATTAAAACATTCTTAAAAGTTATTGCTATTAAATAGATTCTATATAAAAGCTGTTCTCTAACTATTAATACTTTCATAAGGCACATTATAAAATACTTCACATCAAAACTTCAATAATTCTTGTAAGTGCTGGACACCACTCCCAGTCGGGATCTCTTGCAGTGTCCTTGGATTGGAGCTATGCTCCATGATGAGGTAGTTCTTATCCATAAAATATCTATGTAAAACCAAGATAGGGCACCTTAAGAGGTGCAACTATATACATTACAGTTCTGGATCATTCAGTGTCCATGATCTCCACAGTTCAGTAAGAAAAACGCTGCCAATAAAACTGGGCAACAAAACTGGAATCAACAGGGAAACATCATGATAACAAAAATCGAAAAAACAAGCACAATGGTGCAAATACCCCCCTGGGTAACAGAGTTAGTTTTTGGTATGCTCTTAAATGTTGGTGGTCCCCTCCTGGGGTACTAGAATCTGATGACTTGGGCTGCTTCCAGGGAAGAACTTGTGAACATCCTCTTCCTGCTTACTGTCCACAAATTGCAGTTATTCTTCCTCCGATGTATCTGTCTGTGTAAATGGAATGGCAGCGGGAGTAACTGCTGCCTGTGAGGGTAATACTTCAGCTGCTGCTGGTGGTATCTCTGCTGCCAGTGACTCTGCAGGAGTTGCAGCGGATACCGAAGGATATTGTTCCCCAGTTTCAGGTGGTACCACAGTTAGCAGTGCTGCAACCTGTCGTTGCTGGCATGGGGCGATTTGGATGTTGCCACTTGGTGTCTGAGCAATCACTGGATCATTTCTGTCCAGGGGCACAGTTCCTAATACCAGGATCATGGCAGGGGCAGTGATCCTACCTGGTGATTCCCGGCAAGGTTCTAACTCTGGCACTTGTTCAGGGTGGTGAATGGTGGCAGCTGCAACCTCCGGGACTGCCTGGTGAGTGGTCGGTAGCTGGATCGGAGCTGGTATAGGAGCGACGCCTGCCAAAGCCTCCGGGGCGGGCCCGCGTGGCCACGCCAGATCCATGTAGGGCCTCAGCCCCTGCTCCACCGCTTGCTCTGGGACTCTCATGTATCTCCTCCTGGCAGGCCGCATCCAGTGACAGCATCGGCTTGGAGGCGGAGGTGGGCGCTGTAGCTTGTATCTCAGCAGCCGCATGCCCCGCAGGGGCTGTCTGGGAGCAAGTGGTTTCTCTCCATTGCATTCTCCTGGCCTCCGTCTTCCTTCCATTATGGCGTTCTCTCTTTCTTCTTCCTGTCTGGACTGTTTTCCCGCCACCGGCCCTCGCTCCTCCTTCTGAGGGCGGCGTCTTCTTCCTACTCCTCCATACCAGGCCAGTATACGAACCCCTCGGGGGGTGGGCCATGATGCAGTTGCATAGAAGTTCAGACAGGGGAGGCCCAGGACAGTTTGCGGTCTTTTCTTAGGGCCACCCATACTGTCACGCCCTTCTTCTCCGCCCCGGCGGCCATTTTTAGAGTCTATTTTACAGTCTATTAATTTGGTTATTCTGCACATTCTCAGCAATGTTTAAGTCCAATAAATTCAGGCACACAGAACCTGGTGGCACCGGGCTTCGTCATCCTGTTCATGACGCCAATTTGGGTCGCCCTCCCAGGGCTGTGGTGTACTCGGTATTGGGCCCGATGAACCTCAATGGGAGATGTCACGGCAGCTGGGACCCGGCCCGTGGCCCTGGGCGCCCATTGTTTAAGGGGAAAATATTCAGTGTGCTTATGATGATTAGAATGAATGAGTCGTGACGCAACCTGTGATGTTCGGCAATGAAGATGTTAAGCCGACGCTGCAGACAGATCTTCTGGGACAGATGGTGTGGTGCAGCAATGATGTTATAGCCCTCCACAGACAGGGCTGTAGTCCCAGGGCAGAGTAGGTGAAGTGACACTTAGATGGTGTAGTGTCGGGCGCAGGGGATGTAGCAGTGCCGGGCAGGTTAACGCACGAATAAGTGGAGGACACCAGGGCATGTAGTTCCAAAGCTTTACTCACAGTCTGTGGTGGCACAAGAGCCCGCATCCGAGCCGTGTCCTCCGGGTCAGGAGCTCAGCCAACTTCCAGGCAAGATGAAGTACTTCTGTCCAACACTCCGCCAACATATGTGCCTTTTCTGAACGTCTCCCTCTTAGCGCCTTTAGTGAAGTACTCACAGTACTGAGTTACACTGGAGTTCCTCCTGTCAGATGTTCCTATGAACTCTACTTGTATGGCAGACAGCTGTAGCCTGCTTCGGGGACTCCTTGCTACCAAGTCCCGGTTCACTATCGTTGCTGTTGTGCCCCCAAGTCTTGTGTGGGAATAAAGTGGTGACAATTTCTATTCCTCCGGTGTCTGTCGCAGGACCATTAGTATCCAAACAACCTCAGGGACCAGACCCCGACCTTGCGCTTAGAACTTGGGAAGGGTTCTCCTCTAACCCTAATCCTTAGTTCTCTTTTTCTCCTCACGTTCCGTACTAATCCTTTCCTTCTTATGGAGAGTCAGTCTTTCTATCCAAGTTCCTTTCCTGTGCCAGCGGACCCAGATCACTGAGGTCGGCTGCAGCACTCCCTTCATCCATCCCAATCCCGGGATCTCCTTTCACAGACTGACCTCGTCAGACTCCTGTGACAAACTGACTGAATCCTAAACTCTTCCCACTCTTTTGATGCAAAACCTAAACTCCACCCGCCTCCCAGCACGCTTTGTGTTCCAAGCAGGGAGCCACCAAAGGGTGCTTTGCTACACTACTATGTTGTGTGGGATGCAGGTGTTGGAGCGTGGCCAGGCGTCTCCACCTTACCTGGATGGTGGGGTACCACACCTCAGGAGGAGGTGCAATACCTCTGTGGCGACTGAACCCTCAGGGGCGCCACATACGTGAGCCAGAAACGCCAGATATGAGCGATCCCTGAAGCAGGCTCCAGTTGCCTGTCATGGGAGTGAAGTTTTACCAAAAGTACCTCAGAGAATAGCACTAGAAAGGAGGTCTCACAACCCACCTTAATAAGGAGATCCCCAAATTGCTTACAGGCTGACCGACTCTAGAACCATGTGTAACCTGAGCCCCGGACTGTACCTGCACAGCTCAGTAAAAGGTAAAGTAAACTGCACTCTGTTGTGTCTTCTGAATCTTTCCTGTCCTGCACCACATTCACCTCCAACATTATATTTAATATCCTAATTGCCCTGGGACATAGCTCTGCCTGTGGAGAGCTGAACCAACTCTGCTGCATCAAATCAGCAGGGTCGGCTAACATCTTTATTGCCGAGTACCACAGGTGGCGTCACGAACACTTTATTTCAAACACGTTATTTTTCCCTTTTTCACTATTCCCCTTTTACTGGACGCCCAGGGTCACGGACGGGGTAACCGCTGCCGTGACACTGCCCCTTTAAGAAGTGACCCGGTACTGAGTATCCCCACTGCCCTGGCGGGCGCTCCACATGGCAGGAACTTTCAGTACATAGCGGAACTTTCAGTACATAGCAGGAACTTTCAGTACATAGCAGGAACTTTCAGTACCTAGCAAAACGTTCAGTACATAGCAGAACTTTCAATACATAGTGGAATTTTCACTACACAGCAGAACTTTCAGTATGTAGCAGAACTTCAGTGCAAAGCAGAACTTTCAGTACGTAACAGAACTTTCAGTATGTAGCAGAACTTCAGTACAAAGCAGACCTTTCAGTACGTAGCAGAACTTTCATAGAAATAAACAGGAGCCCAATACTTTCAACAAAACACAATGCGGCAATCCATGGAAATAAGCCGCCATAATAATATTATGTTCCGCTCCATAAACATACAAATTTAGGAGAAAAAAGGGAGCAAACGAATCCAAGTACTATAAAAATATCAAAATCCTTTATTAAATGCGAGCACAGACAATATACAGTATATAAATAACCAGCAAAGTTGCAGATGACAAATAGACACCAATATTAAGAAGGCAGGTGGCGGTGAAAAAAAAAAAACTGCACCTGTATATAACATTAGCCAGGATAGTTTGTAAAATATGCCGACACAAGGGCTGTTACAAATGCCAAATAATCGCCATATAGGCTGGACAAAATATCCTCAGGGCAACCAGCCGATGTGTAATCAGGCAATAGGGCTAATGACGGCAAGCAGAATCCATAACATTCATCATAAGTTACATCATATATCAGCGACAGTCATATGGAAAAAGCTTACCAGGTGGTGCACAGTTACCCCCAGCCGTGGAACAAACCTCCGACGTACGTTTCGCTCTCAGAGGCGCTTTCTCAAGTATTTCAGTATGTAGCTTTCAGTATGTAGCAAAACTTTCAGTACGTAGCGGAACTTTCACTACGTAGCTCAGCTTCACTCTTATCCTTGTGGCTCTGTCTTTTATTACATCTTAGCTAGAGATGAGTGAATATCTTCGGCTCCCTCCTTGTTCGGCAAGCTAAAGCGATTACTTGATAGCTGCATCAGGAACCTGGCTTCCTGGATCACTAATCAGCTGTTCTGTGCCGCAGCTGCATTTGTCGCGGCTGTGTGACAGTCACAGCACATGCATATATAGCCTGTTTGCTGGGCTCTTCATGCATGTGTTGTGACTGTCACACAGCCGCGACAAATGCAGCTGCGGCACAGAACAGCTGATTATCGGGAGCACTCCAGTTATTCGGGTTCCCGATGCAGCTTATTCGGTAAGTGCTATGGCTTGACGAATAAGAAAGGAGCTGAAGATATTCACTCATCTCTATTGTTAGCCACTTGAATTTAACTGAGCGCTACTAGTAAAAGTTATATGTAAATGGATATGTAAGGAAATGGTGTTTAACTATTTAATGACTCCATTGCAAGAGCCAACTAATCTTCAATTAGCAAATTAAAGAATATAATCATGAAAAGACATAAAAAAACTTTAAAAAAATTACAAACCTTTTTTTCTCTTCAGGGTGAAGTATATAACGACTCCGATGATGATAAGTACGATAAGTATGCCAATTACAATTCCAGCTATCGCATCAAAATTCAGTTCTGCGGACAAACCCCCCAAACATATGTATTATTTAATAATTTTTTTTTAGCGATATGGCAATATTAATTTTTTTGCCCTGGCCACAAGAGCAATCTTGACATACTGTCATTTCCTTTTTACTGCAGCTCACTTATCAACTTTACTTTTCTGTGTAGACAGGGACAGGGTCTGCAGAGGACAGGGGATTTAATGCTCAGTTCTACTGCAGTTCAAGAGGCAGTAGTGGTAGCTATTTTCGTGTCATTTTTCAATCAATTGAACCCCATTAATTTCAGCTGATCTAAAGCTCCTACATAATGCTCTACAGTTTGTACAGCTAATACAGGGGATGTACACTGAACCTGTCCATCTTGGTGCTACAGTGCAGAATGTGAGGTCATTATTGTCCAGGACGCTGTTGCCTTCACTAGCTCTCATGTATCAGTCTAGCTTCATTTCTGTGTTAATTTCTCTTTCTACAGCCCATGAGGAATCTCAACATAACTGTAGAAAAAAAAGAAGATGTGGACTGCAGATCTATATATTATTATACTCTGATCTACTGAAACTAAAATTTTTCAATAAATGAACACAATGGATTTCTTTGATCTCTTCTACTGTGTGCTGACAGACACTGATTCTGTTGCATTAGTGATGTTCCCATCCCTCTCCTTGCAGAACATATCATGGGTGCTCTGCTTTCTGTCTACTCTCATGCACAACCTAGGTGATCTTTCCATTATCCGTTTGCAAATTGCCTTGCATATGCCTTTGCCCCTATTTACAGCCTTTGTAATCTGTCATCTCTAAAGATATTTCAATCCGGATTCAATGTTCTTCTAAACGCTCTGGTACTATTACTAGCACTGATAGAAAGGAGAGAAGCAGGAGAAAAAGCCAATATAGTCAAAGAGCAGTGTGCTTTAGAATCTATGCAGCAGGAAAACCAGCTAGATGAAGGAGTTGTACAGATTTTACAGCAGTAAATTGTTTTGAATTTATGGAATAAGCATTAATCTTTATCCATGGATTAAAATTCACTTACCCTGAGATTTCACATTGAGGGTGAAATAGAAGTCTTGGTCACCCATAATATTTTTCACTTTACATAAATAGTTTCCACAATCCATTTTAGTCACCCGTAAGATCTGGAGACTGGAAAAATGATCATTAGTGGTCACTATGAATTTCTCATTATTGTTTATCTGAATGAAGTCGACTTCATAAAACCAAGAGAAATTAGCACGGAGGACCTGAAGAAAAGAGCAATTTTGTGACCGGCGTTCTGGCTGTAAATTCAATGTCAGGACGGCAGTTTTTCCTTCTATTACATCTATTTCTGAATTCGTATCATGCTGTGGGCACTGGGGAGGTTCTGGTGGTGAAGACACAGAAAATATATGTTTAATAAGTAGATATCTTGTGGATCACACAAAAGATGGACAAGAGATATACAGTACATTTTACGTCCTGCTTTTCTTCCACTGAAAAAGTTTTCTTATTGTGTATATGGGTGGGGTTTCACTTTATAGCTAGCCTTAAATGGGTATTCTCAAGTTTTGAAAATTATCCCCTATCCTTGAGTCTACTGTAGATGGTGATCTGACTCCAGTGGTTCTCAGCGATCCAGATAACAGAGGGTCCAAAGAGCCCCGGTTGAACGTAACGGAGGTCCATCTTGCGCACAACTGCTCCATTCATTCTAATTGGAGTGCTGAAGATTGTGTGAGTGCAACACTAGGCAAAATCTGGCACTCCCATTAATAATAAACGACCAACATTCCATACACATGGGAACACATCAGAACCCAAGTTCTTGGGATCCCAGGAGGCCACTTTGGATTCCAAGTGATCAGAAAGTGGATAAGGGATAACTTTCAAACTTCAGATTACCCCTTTAATGTAAACCAGATATAAGCAGGAGCAGGAAAAACACAAATGAGGATAAAGTTACAGAACTTTTTATGACAATGGCCCAAAATGGTGCCACTTTTTCCAATAGTTATTCTACTCTACTTTTTACAATAGTTATTATAATGATATCGATTTACAATCAAAATGGTTTTATGGAGCACATAGATCTGAAGATATGTTGAGTCCAGTCAATGAGAAATATTGATTTCTTACCCAATATTAATATACAGCTTGAGTTTCTTCCCAGTTGGGTGCCGAAACAGGTGAAATTGGATCCTTGGGTAATTTTTGTCCCAGTCAGGTATACTTTGTCTGACAATGTCACAAATGTAGTCGCATTATAGAAAATTGTCACATTTGCTGCAGGGTTTCCTCCTGGCCAAGAACAGCCAACGGTTCCCTCCCCGGTATCGTTTTGGGCAGTACAGAGAATGTTGCCATTTGGATACCCTTTAAGACAAAATATTATTATATCTAATTCTATTAATTATGTTTTGATAGAGCTCTGGGAAACAAGATGTTGCACCTTTTATGTACCGCTTATGCACATTTAACTATTTTTTAAAAAATGTGTAATCAGAAAATGCACTATTGTTTAAATTAGGGTTTTGCGTAAAATGTTTTTTTTAGCCATTTTTGGGATTTTTTTTGCAGATCACAAACTGTATTAAAAATAAAAAAGAAAACTTGCAGATTTCACACTGACCACTAGGCTAACTCTATCCTTTATATTGAAGTATCTAAGGAGCATGTGCAGAATGGAAGAAGAATAGGTGGAGCCATTTCAGCGCCTATTGTGATTGGGGAATTCTGTGTTATCTGCTTCATATAGAGGTGTTACCTGTCATTGTAATCCTTCCTCTGTTGATAGGAAGTTTGCTGAAAACTCTTCAGGAAAGACTAGGAGGATGAATCCAAAATTGTTTAAGTGGCCAATGTGGAAATTGCAAGATTAACCATTGTGTTTCAAAAATACAATGGATAAATTGTGGCAATTTTTTAAAAAATATGAAAAAAAATCCCTGATTAAAACAATAGGTACATTCCTAATAACACATTTCATTTCCATCTTATGTATTTCCATAGAACCGCAAAAAAACAACAAAATTGAAAAGTTGATCTGTGTTTTCATACAAATATCATAAGATTTGAATATCTTTTTTTAGGATTCTTATCTGTCCCATTATGTCCTGGTTCCTTTTTGTTCAATTTCTTGCTGTTAATTATTAATCTAAGTAGGCAAATGATGTCCATTAGTGTTCTTCTATGCTCAGTTGTCTTGCTATATAACTTTTTACCTTTCAGATCTTCTTAATTTCCAACCATGACTGTTGAGTGATTGACAATCTTTAGGTTCTTGCATTTTGCACTGATCTTGAATTCTTGGGTTTGCTCTTCCAGCCCATTTTCACTCAAAATATGCTCAGATTTAGTCTCTTTTCACATTGTGCCATCCCAACATAAATCTCACAGGGTAAGGAGGAAACAACTTCAAGGATAGTCCTGACGCTGTCAGGAGACCGGTTTGAAGAAAAGTTTAATTGAAACAGTACATTTTGGAATTGATCTAACTCCATCAGGTACCTGATGAAGGAGTTAGATGAACTCCGAAGTGCATTTATTTCAATAAAACCTTTCTTTATCAGGTACCTGATGAAGGAGTTAGATGAACTCCAAAATGCATTGTTTCAATAAAACCTTTCTTCATCAGGTACCTGATGAAGGAGTTAGATCATCTCCAAAACATGTTGTTTCAATAAAACCTTTCTTCATCAGGTACATGATGAAGGAGTTAGATCAACTACGAAACACTCTTATTTCAATAAAACCATTCTTCATCAGGTACCTGATGAAGAAGTTAGATAAACTCTGAAATGTGTTGTTTCAATAAAACCTTTCTTCGTCAGGTACCTGATGGAGTAAGATTAACTCCGAAATGCGTTGTTTCAATAAAACCTTTCTTCATCAGGTACATGAAGAAGGAGTAAGATCAACTCTGAAATGCGTTCTTTTAATAAAACCTTTCTTCATCAGTACCTGATGAAGGAGTTAGATCAACTCGAAAACCCATTATTTCAATAAAACCTTTATTCATCAAGTACCTGATGAAGGAGTTAGATGAACTCCGAAAAGTGTTGTTTCAATAAAAAGTTTTCGGACACCTCATGTACTGGCAGTGCCTGGACTTTCCCCAAGTGTTTATTCTTACTCTGTGGTAGTTCATCATTTCTGGTACTAGTCTGAGTCTAGGAATCAGCGGCCAGAGTTGTTTACAGCTGATTTACTCATATCCTCCTACCCTCTCAAGTGTTGTGCCTGATCTGCACAACCTAATCAGGTGAGCAACGTACGATCATTCCTCGAACTTTCAGATCTACTAATCCACACTGTGACATCGGCGGCCGTGCCCGCCGATGCCCCTTCAGCGGCGGTGCCCGCCGCAGCGTCCCCTCACCTGCGCCCTCCTGTCCACGCGCACTTCCGCTCTGGTCTCCGCTCTGCTGCGGGTAACCGCGCCGGCCTTAGGCCGCGCACGCGCGTTCCCCCTCTCCCTTCTGCTAGTAGGGGGCGTCGCTGAGGGGCGGGTCTGTAGGACGTACTTCCGGGTTCTGGATATATCAGGCGTCCGCTCTATTCTGAGGGCGCCTGGTGATTGTGTGTGACTTCCTGCACTCATCGGCCCATACCTACTCTAGTGAATCCTGCCTATCCTTTTGCTGTTTTCCCCTGTGTGCTCTGTGCCCTGCTCCACGTCCTTCTGTCTGTCTCTGCCCTGTTCCCCCTCTCCGATCCTCCTCCTGTGGACTCCTGGCCAGTATTTTCCGCTATCCCATCCTGCTATCCTTGTTCTGCCTGCCTGTCCATCGAGCCGTCCCTCCTGGCACCGGCTGTCGCGGTTCTGCCCCCTGCGGTCCTGCCCCTAACGATCCCTGTACAGGGGTCGGTCTTCACCAGGTGCGCTCGGCCCAGGGGCTCCTGATCCACGACCCAGAGGGTCCACTCTTGGACATATTAGACCAGAATTGTCACAGTATCACCAGGCCATGGATCCCGCCGGTGCCGCGGCCGCTACACAAAAGGAATTACTTTTCCTTCGAGAAAATCAGACCCGGATAATGTCCATTATGAAGTCTATGGACACCCGGCTATCCGCCCTGCAGACCTCAGACCCCGGGCACGCCCCCCTCCTGGTCAGCCTCCAGCAGGAGCTCGCGCAGCAGCGCGACGCTCAATCCCACATCTTAAGTTACATGGCATCCGTGGATGATCGATTGCTTGCTCTGCAATCCTCTGCAGCCGCAGCAACTTCCCCCCGAGACGTAGTCTCTGCCCCGTCTCCCCGTCTGGGTAAACCCCCCAGGTACAGCGGAGACCCTAAGTTATGCCGGGGTTTTCTGAATCAATGCAGGCTACACTTTGAGCTAGCCCCCCTTCAGTATCCTACTGACCGCGCCAAGGTGGCGTTCATTGTGTCCCATCTCGAGGGTGAGGCCCTGTCCTGGGTGAATCCCTTGTGGGAGAGGGATGACCCCGTAGTGTCAAGCATTCAGACTTTCTTGGAAACCTTTCGCAAGGTATTCGATGAACCGGGTCGCTTAGCATCCACCACGGAGGCCCTTTTTAACCTCCGCCAGGGTTCCCTTACAGTGGGGCAATACGCCATCCGCTTTCGGACCCTCTCTTCAGAGTTGGGGTGGAACAATGAGGCTCTTGTGGGAGCCTTTTGGAGAGGCCTCTCCAGTAAGATCAAGGATGAGCTTGCCGGGCGAGACACTCCCACCACTCTGGAGGACCTTATTTCGCTGGCCACTCGTATTGATCTACGCTTTCAGGAGCGCGCTCGAGAGGCGGTCGGAGAGAGAAGGTCCTTTAGGCTGTACCAGGCTCCTGTCCCTCGTTTCCCTGCATCTCCTGTTAGTACCGCTCCTGAGCCAATGCAGATTGATCGTGTCAGACTGTCCGAGCAGCGGCGCAGGGAGAGGATGACCAAGGGACTCTGCCTGTACTGCGGAGGTGCCAACCATTTTGTGCGTTCTTGTCCGGAGAAGCCAGAGAGGTCGGGAAATGCCTCCACCTAGGTCAGGTAAGAGAGGACCCCCTAGGTGATCAAAATTCCTCTCTCCCCCTTACCCTTTCAGCTTTGATAATTGCAGGTCGGGAGCGTGGATCTGTGGAGGCGTATGTGGACTCGGGTGCTGCTGGTAATTTCATCCGCCAGGAGGAGGTTGATAAACTCCGGATCCCGGTGAATGTATTGAGGAACCCTCGCGCTATTTCCTCCGTTGATGGTAAACCTTTACCCGGACTCATCACCACGGTTACCGTCGAAGTAGACCTTCAAATCGGAGCACTCCACCTCGAGAGGATAGCCTTTTATGTCCTGCCACAACTAGCCCATGCTGTTCTTCTAGGGCTACCCTGGCTCAGACGGCACGAGCCGGTGATTGACTGGCGCTCTGGGGAAGTTCTCCGTTGGGGGCACTCCTGCCAGGAGCACTGCCTACAGGCTCTCACTCGTCCCCGTCCATGCTCGAAGCCTGCCGACCTTCCGGGCCTTTCCGCACCCTATCACACGTATGCTGATGTGTTCAGCAAAAAGGAGGCGGACTCCTTACCACCTCATCGCTCCTATGACTGCCCTATCGACCTGGTCCCCGGAGCCACCCCTCCCAGAGGGAGAACTTATCCTCTATCCCCAGCAGAGACCACGGCTATGACGGAATACATACAGGAGAATCTGGCCAAGGGGTTCATCCGGAAATCCTCGTCCCCTGCGGGCGCAGGTTTCTTCTTCGTTCGGAAGAAAGATGGGTCCCTGCGACCCTGTATTGATTACCGGGGCCTGAACAACATCACTGTTAAAAACCGGTACCCGCTCCCGCTGATTCCAGAACTCTTCGACCGGCTGAGGGGGGCCAGGATCTTCACGAAGTTGGATCTGCGGGGAGCTTACAACTTAATCCGAATCCGAGCGGGGGACGAGTGGAAGACGGCCTTCAATACTCGGGACGGCCATTATGAATACTTGGTCATGCCGTTCGGTCTCTGCAATGCTCCGGCGGTGTTTCAGGAATTCGTAAATGAGGTATTCCGGGACCTACTCTATTCCTGCGTGGTGGTGTATTTGGATGATATCCTCGTTTTCTCGGCCGATCTCTCCTCCCATCGGAGAAGTGTACGCATGGTCCTGCAGCGCCTTCGAGAAAATCGTCTTTACGCCAAGATTGAGAAGTGCCTCTTCGAGCAAACAGCGTTACCTTTCTTGGGATATATCATCACGGATTCCGGCCTAAAGATGGATCCGGAGAAGCTGTCCGCGGTACTCCAGTGGCCTCGTCCAGTTGGCATAAAGGCCATCCAGCGTTTCCTCGGCTTCGCTAACTATTACCGACAGTTTGTACCTCACTTTTCTACAGTCACCAAGCCCATCACGGTCCTGACCCGTAAGGGGACGAAGTCTAACGACTGGTCTTCCGAAGCCGAGGACGCCTTCCTTGCCCTGAAACGCTCTTTTGCCTCTGCTCCGATCCTACACCGCCCAGTGGCCAGTAGGCCCTTCATCCTGGAAGTTGATGCCTCCTCCACTGGAGCTGGGGCGGTCCTTTCCCAACAGGCTCCATCCATTCTCCAAATCCTTTTCCCCTGCGGAGTGCAACTACTCCATTGGGGACCGGGAATTGTTGGCCATTAAGATGGCGCTGGAGGAATGGCGATATCTGCTCGAAGGGGCAGTGCATCCCTTTACTATCTTCACGGACCACAAGAACTTGGCCTACCTGCAATCTGCCCAGAGACTCAACTCCAGACAAGCCAGGTGGGCCCTGTATTTTTCCCGTTTTGAGTTTAAGCTCCACTTCCGGCCCGGCAGTAAGAACATCAAAGCTGATGCGCTTTCCAGGTCCTTGCAGCCACCTGAAAAGGAGGAGGATCCATCATATATTATCGAGCCGGCTAAAGTTATCTCCGTGGCCCCTGTGAGATTCTCTACTCTTCCGCCTGGCAAGACCTTCGTTCCTTTGAACAAACGTCTGGAAGTGCTGCGCTGGGGGCATTCCTCCAAGGTTGCTGGGCACGTTGGGATTAAGAAGACCCTTTTGCTTCTCTCCCGGTATTACTGGTGGCCCTCTCTCCACCAGGACGCAAAGGACTTTGTAGCCTCCTGCAGGACCTGTGCTCAGAACAAGGTTCCAAGGACTCTGCCCTCCGGTCTCCTTCATCCGTTGCCTGTGCCAGAGGCCCCTTGGCAGCAAATCGCAATGGATTTCGTGACTGATCTGCCTCGCTCTGCTGGATGTACTACCATCTTAGTCGTCGCAGACCGCTTCTCCAAGATGGCCCACTTCATTCCCTTGTCTGGACTGCCATCTGCTCCGAAGTTGGCCGAGATCTTTATCCACCAGGTTTTCAGGCTGCATGGTCTTCCTCTACGAATTGTGACCGATCGAGGGGTCCAGTTTACCTCCCGATTTTGGAGGGCTCTCTGTCGGCTCCTGGGCACGTCTCTCGACTTCTCCTCAGCATATCATCCGCAAACCAATGGCCAAGTGGAACGGATTAACCAAATTTTGACTACCTACTTACGCCACTTTTCTAACGCCCATCTGGATAATTGGGTCTCACTCCTACCTTGGGCAGAATTCGCTCATAATAATCATCCCAGCGAATCAACGTCCAAGACGCCGTTCTTTGTGGTAACTGGGCTAAATCCTGGGGTTCCGTTGCCCTTTTCCGCATCGTCTGGAGTTCCTGCAGCAGATACTCTCGCCAAGGAATTTTCGCAAATTTGGAGGGAGACCAGGGAGGCGCTCGAGGTAGCCAGCATCCGAATTAAGAAACACGCAGACAAGAGACGAAGGGATCTACCCCCATACCATCCCGGGGACAAAGTCTGGCTTTCTACCAAACATATCCGCCTAAAAGTCCCTGCTTACAAGTTAAGTCCTCGATACATCGGGCCTTTTGAAGTACTTGGGCGCATTAACGAAGTAGCCTACAAATTGAGGTTGCCGGCATCGCTCCGGGTCCCTAACGCCTTCCATGTCTCGCTCCTTAAACCTGTAGTTTTGAATCGGTTCCAACCAACCTCCATGTTCCCTCCTTCGCCAATTTGTTCGGACGATGTCTTTGAAGTAAAGGACATTTTGGCCATGAAAAGGGTCAAGGGTAAAACTCTTTTTCTTATCGACTGGAAGGGTTTTGGTCCAGAGGAGAGGTCCTGGGAGCCCCGAGAGAATGTCGATGCCCCCCTTATCATGAAAAGATTTCTGACCAACCTCAGAAGGGGAGGACATATGGGGGGGGGTACTGTGACATCGGCGGCCGTGCCCGCCGATGCCCCTTCAGCGGCGGTGCCCGCCGCAGCGTCCCCTCACCTGCGCCCTCCTGTCCACGCGCACTTCCGCTCTGGTCTCCGCTCTGCTGCGGGTAACCGTGCCGGCCTTAGGCCGCGCACGCGCGTTCCCCCGCTCTCTTCTGCTAGTAGGGGGCGTCGCTGAGGGGCGGGTCTGTAGGACGTACTTCCGGGTTCTGGATATATCAGGCGTCCGCTCTATTCTGAGGGCGCCTGGTGATTGTGACTTCCTGCACTCATCGGCCCATACCTACTCTAGTGAATCCTGCCTATCCTTTTGCTGTTTTCCCCTGTGTGCTCTGTGCCCTGCTCCACGTCCTTCTGTCTGTCTCTGCCCTGTTCCCCATCTCCGATCCTCCTCCTGTGGACTCCTGGCCAGTATTTTCCGCTATCCCATCCTGCTATCCTTGTTCTGCCTGCCTGTCCATCGAGCCGTCCCTCCTGGCACCGGCTGTCGCGGTTCTGCCCCCTGCGGTCCTGCCCCTAACGATCCCTGTACAGGGGTCAGTCTTCACCAGGTGCGCTCGGCCCAGGGGCTCCTGATCCACGACCCAGAGGGTCCACTCTTGGACGTATTAGACCAGAATTGTCACACACACAAGAAGAGCTTTTCTTTTCTCTTTTTCTTTAAACAGAAATCTGAGACATCAACATTATTTGGAATTTGGTACTGGAAGCCTCAACCGACTGTGCAATTCCATACAACAAAAAAAATGTAAACTCTGACTTCTAGAAACCTGATCACAAGCAAAAGAGAAATCCAGTCGTCAGGTCAAATTAGCAAAATAGTGTCAATTTTATTAATATATATTAAAAAATTGCACAGACAAAGGAGCATACAGTAGGGCTGGAAGATGAAACATAGCTATTGTAACCACATGCAGGAGGCCCAGGGTGGGTCTGTCAGAGATAGGTATGCATAATCATTATATTAGTAGAAGTATAACACATCACTCCTCAAAACATGCACAATGGCAGACATTTTAAAGGGCACCCAAAACAGGTATACATGCCAGCAAAAAAGCCTAACCATATTCACACAATGGGCTCATAGCGCAAATAGCGCACCATAGTAATTAGACTATATATAAATACCTGATAGAGAGTGAAGCAACCTTGCCAGACAGTACCACCCGCCCCGACGCACGTTTTGGCGTACCTTTATCAAGTCCCTTGATAAAGGTACGCCGAAACGCGCGTAGTTTCTCATCAATGTTGAGAGAAGAGGATGAGAATCTTGTCAAGACATGTCCCCAAGTAAGTGTAAGCAGGTGCAGGAATGCAGTAATGCAGGGATTGTGGAAAAAAGCTGTATAACAACATTATTTAATTTTTAACAAAAGAGATGAAAATGATCTCCTTGCAGGGAGTTAATAATCAATAAACAAGAATCAAGGGAAGTAAAGGGTTAATGAGACAGTCTGATATTTGAACGGCATTTATCATAGTCTTCTCTGGTCCTCATTAACATACAGTCAGATGGGAGTTGGAGTATCGGCAACGGCCGGAGTGGTGTCCTCAGATGCATCTCAACACATCACAGTCCAGCTTCTGGCGGCAACAGGCCGTCACTGGTTTTGCCCGCTGAGCCCCTAGTCCATAAATCTGTGCAGCCGAAGTGGGGATCGCTGCAGGAGTCTCTGTTCATCACGGGTGCTGCTGTGCGTCTATCAGCAATGGGGAACGCACCTCAGGATCCTGCACCTGGCCCCCCCTGCTCCTCCGTACGAGCACTGCACTCTGCTCAGCCAGACACACGGAGCTCTGCACACACACTGTCTCACTGGAGCGTCCGTGCAAGTTCTGCCGGGGTATGACTCCGCGCTGCCTCTCTCACTGCGGAGCACGCCACACACCTACATCCGCTCTCACTGTCGGAGGGAAACTGAAAGCTCTTTCCCGTTCTTCCTGCTCACTGCCCGGCTTAGCCATGCCCCTCTTCCTGAGTCATGGAACCTGTCAGGTTCCCCATTCTTTCCCCCGGCAACACTGGACGCAGCCTCGACAGTTTCAGACCCAGCATGACGCAGGTACCCGCAGCTTCGTCTTCCTCCTTACACTCCCGCCCTCCTTTAACTCGCCATTCAAATGGCAAGAGTTCCTTCATCAGGCGTTCACACTCTTCCATTTCTTGAATAATTCGTTGCCAAATAAACTGGTCTTGTTCATAACAAGTGGGAGGTATTCCAGCTGTCATCCTCTCCATACAGCGTAGTTCAGGTTGAGTGGTAGAAGACGGGAGCAGAGCTTGATCCAATGAATCGGCTGTCTCTGGGGTTTCAGGCCTATGCACTTCCCTGGGACTGGCGGGCGGTGGACTATCCAAGTCTGAGAACGAGTCGAGTGTCTCTTCATCATCACAGTCAATAACCGTTGGGATGAAAGTGGTGTCTGGCACTCTCTCTCCTTCAGGACCCTGTGACAGACAAGGACACATCATGCTGCGTTGGACTATTCGGGTAGGCGCTTTTTCCTCCTGTTCGGGTTGAACTTCATACACTAGCCCATCAGACCCAAGTCGGCATTTCACTTGATAAGGGGTTTTCTCCCTTCAATGCTTCAACTTCCCCCCGAGGCCTCTTGTCTTGAATCAACACTCAATCTCCTGCCTTTAGAGCCGTCCCTCGAATAGGCATTGTTTCATGGTGTTGGAGTTCTCGGAACTTAGTCTGCACCAACCGGTGAAGAGTCTGTAGTCGATGTCGATGTTCTCAGACCAAGGAAGACATCCCTGTCCGTGGGTAGTCTTCTTCCGGATCCAACTATAGCTCTGTAATTTCCTGTCCCTTTCACCCGAATAGCAGGGTATACGGAGTGTATCAATTCAGCCACGTACTCAGGCCACCGTATTTTCCGATCTTCCTCCAATGTTCAGAGCATCTGAATCAGCGTCCGATTGAAGCGTTCAAAGGCTCCATTCCCCTGAGGATGATAGGGCGTCGTCCTTGACTTCTCAATCCGGTACAATGTAACTCCTCCATCACTCCACCATGGAAGCAAGCGCCTTGGTCAGAATGGATCCTCTTCGGCAGCCATACACCCGGATGAAGTCTCAACAAATGGCCTGTGCAGTTGACTCAGCAGTCTGATCCCAAGTTGAAGTCACCACAGCAAACTTGACAAAGTGGTCAATCATTACAACGCAACATTCATACCTGAGCTGGGACCACAGTTAAGTAATCGATCATTAATAATTCTAAGGGGGCAGGAGTCACGATGGTCTGCGTCAGGGTTCTCTGCTCTGGCGGTTTGGATAGTTCACAGCTCCGACATTGTTGACAGGCCTCTTCTATTGCAGTCTTCTATGAGGGGGTGATTTACCAGCCTCTGCAACAACTGAAACGTCTTCTCCGGACCAAAGTGAGCCCCTCTCTCATGGGCCTCTACACGGATCAACTTCTCTGGGAGCACCACTTGCCAGGTGACCCCCCACTCCCGCACCAGCTGCACTCTCCTATACAGCAACCTGTCCTCCAACTGGAGTCTCTCTCACTGTCTCAGAATCTGCAGTGCCCCTGGGGACAGAGCATCTCTCTCGCGCTGTCTGAGAAGTCGCTCCAGAGCCGCCCACTGTCTCAACTGGGCCATTTCTTTATCTGCTTGCTGGAGTTGTCACCCCAAGATCGTCCCAGCACCTGTTCTCCAGACATCTCACCGATCTGTCCCTGCATCGCCACCAACGATTTAGCAAGGTCCCGAAACCCAGGAATCTCTTCTGCCTCCAATTCTTCACCGCGGTCATGTTTAGGCCGCTCATGGGTCACTCTCGAAAGAGCATCAGCATGCGTATTCTCGGCTCCGACCCAGTAAGCGATCTTATACCGATACTTCGCCATACGGGCCACCCATCGTTGCTCCAAAGCCCCCAATTTTGCATTTTCCAGGTGAACAAGGGGATTGTTATTCGTGCGCACCAGGACTTCGAACCCCGACAAATATTCTGCAAACTCTTTGATCATCACCCACACGAACGCTAGCAATTTCAACTTAAAGGAGCTATAATTGTCTGGGTTCCGTTTTGAGTCATAAAAAGACCGGCTTGCATAGGCAATCACTTGTTCCTTCCCTTCCTGCATTTATGATGGAACGGCCCCCAGGCCATATGGGCTTTTATCGGTGTGAAGGATGAAGGGCTGCGAGAAATCTGCATAGGCGAGTATTGTGGCCTCAGTCAATTCCACCTTCAAGGCTCTGAAGGCTTCATCCTAGCTACTTCCCCATTGGATAGTCCGATTCTTTGAACCAAATGGCACTCCCTTTAGTAATTCCAGCAGTGAACTAGGGATATGGGTGAAATTTTTCACAAATCTTCGGTAGTACCCGGTAAGCCCCAGAAAGGCCCAAACGTCTTTTACTGTCTTCGGGATGGGCCAGTCCTGAACTGCAGCTATCTTCTCACGTGCATGTCTCACCCCTTCAGCAGATACGATGTGGACCAGATACTTAATTTGTTTGCGGAAAAGGTGACATTTTTAGGGTTTCATTTTCAGGCCATGCTTCTGCAGTCGCTTCAACACTTGCTCCAGCCACCGGAGATGTTCTTCAAAGGTGGCCGCATAGACAATTATATCATCCAGATAGATGAGTGTTGCATTGAAGATCAGGTCCCCCAGGCATCTATCCATGAATCGCTGAAGCGTCCCGGGAGCGTTAGTCAGGCCAAAGGGCATTTGATTAAACTCAAACAATCCTATGGGCAGTATGAATGCTGTCTTCGGCCGATCGTGTTCAGCCATGGGCACCTGCCAGTACCTGCTGGCCAGATCCAGGGATGAAAAATACTTTGCCTTTCCTAAGGCAGATAATGACTCCTCGATTCTGCGCAATGGATAGGATTCCCACACCGTACAAGCATTCAGCCGTCTGTAATCGACACAGAAGCGCAGGGTTCCGTTCTTTTAAAACAATTAAAACAATAGAAGCCGCCCACGGACTCTGACTCTCCCATGTGACTCCAATCTGCCTCATGTGTGCCAGCATTTCCTTTACTTCCTTGTACATCTGAGGCGGTATCTGTTGATATCTTTCCCGGACTGGGGCACCACTTCCGGTAGGAAATTCATGGGTTATAGCTGTGGTGCACCCAAAGTCATCTTTGTGGCGAGCGAAGACCTCCTGGTAGCGCTCCAGCACAGCTACGACCTGTTGCACCTATTACGGGGAGAGTCCCATCAATTTAGCCCGCATTTGTTCCAGAATTTGACAACCCTCCTTCAGGCCTCCAGATGGATGTCCCAGTGTCATTGTGATGGCTAAGGCCCAGGGGTCCCCTTGCGTGGCTGCTAATTGTACAGCCTCTCGTACCAGCTCCTCCGACAGCCCAGTACCTGAGCCACTTCACTCTTAGGCGAGAGGGTGAGGTCTTCATCTCCCAGGTTGATGCACTGCACCACCACGTTACCATCATGAACTGTGGCTAAGGTCCAAGCGACGAGGAGCCCCAAGGGTATCTGATCCTTGATGGTTGGCTCTATCTGCACTTCCACCCCTTCGAGAGTTGTTCAAGCTTGTACTGGCAGTGTGAGCACAGTCTGACCAGGTGGTAGAATGAGTTTAGCAGCTGCAGGGACTATTACCTTTCCTAGAACCTTCCCTTCACTTGACCTTTCCTGGGCCTGGGCAACCCGTATCAATTGTTGGATCACCTTCCTCTGATGGGTTCGTGGGCTCCATCAGTCTATAAAAGCATCTTGTGGCTCGCTGATCAGGAGGGTTCCGAATTTCTTCAGCACATTCATCCTCAGAGTCACCGCAGGACCGTTGCCAGTGTCTCCCGCAACCAACACGACCTTTTTCCGGCCCACATCTTTGCCGCACACTGTAATCTGCATCCAGACCACCCCTGCAACTGGGATGTGCAACTGATTGGCTGCCATCAGCTTGATTACTGGGCCCCATTCTGGCTGCATCACCTCAGGAAAGTAACATCTAAAATATGTTTCCGGCAAGGTGGTTACCTGCGATCCGGTATCGACTAGGCAGCGAACGGCTCTACCATTCATTTCATCCCATACGAGGGGAATTGTAGAAATTAAACTTTTGGGACTGCCTTCTCTCCTTCTAGGTCTCTCAGGCTCCGGGCAGTTTCCCCCAACCACGGAGCCCACTAGTTTAATGGCTGCCGGGCTAGGGGCCGCCCCCGTCTCGCACACCCTTGGGCATAATGTCCTGTGTCCCCGCACTTGAAACAAGTCGGATTTTTCTCTGTGCGGAGTTGTCCCATTCCCTGGCAATGTTCACTTAGCAAGCAGGGCTCAGAGTCACTCCTGTCTCCAGGCGCATTTGAAGCTGCAATGGGGACTCTTCTGAGGCTGGACCACTCTTCTCACATGTCCCGTATTTCCTTCTGGATCTCTCAGGCCCACTCTGGTTCTGCTGTGGGCGAGGCAGGCACCTCATTGCTCCGGACCATCCCTGTCAAGGCTGCTGTCCCCTGCTCCTGCTCTGTTAAGCTAGCTTCTGCCCCAACTTCTAAGAAGGTCATACGTGGCCTAGCACGCAGGCGCTCCCGTAAAGCTTGCTTAAGTGACGTGTCTCTGAGGACCGCCACGAACTGGTGCCTCAATATCATGTCAGGGGGCCCCACTCCTATTACACCCACATCATCCCGTCGGATGCACTTCCTGTAGCACATAAACCTATTGCGTCACTGTCTTCCCCTCCCTTTGGACAGGACTGAACAAGCGCATCTGCAATTCCCCAACATCAGTGGGATCTCCATGCATTTCTTCCAGAAACTGTAGCACCATGGTCAGCGTGTCCCATCCATGAGGGAGGCGAAACATCACAGAACATCTAGCCTCACAGTCCAGGGCCATCAGAGCAATATCTGCCTGCATAGCAGGGGTCACGAGATGCATCCGTCATGTCTTTAACCCGTTCAGTCCTGTCCCACAACGTGATATTACTCCCCGTAAAATTAGGGAGATTGCTGAGCATGGCACCCAGCGGCAAGCTGGACTTTGGGGCACCCATGACAGCTTGGTCTGCAGCCTGCCGACCACGCCAAATATAAGCAGGTGCGGGAATGCAAGTACGCAGGGATTGCAGAACAATGCTGTATAACAATATTATTTCATTTTTAACAAAAGGGATGAAAATGATCTCGCAGGGAGTTAATAAACAATGAACAAGAATCAAGGGAAGTAAAGGGCTAACATGACAGTCTGATATTTAAACAGCACTTATCGTAGTCTTCTCTGGTCCTCATCCACATACAGTCTGATGGGAGTTGGAATATCGGCAATGGCCGGCCTGGGGTCCTCAGATGGATCTCATCAAATCATGGTCCAGCTTCTGGAGGCAACGGGCGGTCACCGATTTTGCCCACTGAGCCCCTAGTCCATAAATCTGTGCAGCCGAAGTGGGGATTGCTACAGGAGTCTCTGTCCAACACGTGTGCTGCTGCGCATAAGTGCGAACTGTGGTAAGTGTGTGACTTGTGAAGAGGTATTTGGAAAACTTTTAACAAATACCTGTGTGAATTGGTGTGAGTTGCTGAATTGTGGGTTGCTGAGTGCTTTTCTACCTGTTCAATTTTTGGGGGGCTTGTTTAACCTATTTTTTCCCTCTACAGGGTTAATCTCTTATTTTACTATCTGTGTTTTAAGGGTTAACTATATTGTATTTAAATCTTCAGGTGTAACTATATTCACAAGGGGTTAATTAAGGGTGGGGGTTCATAATTAAGGGTTTATAAGGGGCACCTGGTTTGGGGCTCATCTCCTTTTGGAAGTGCATTGAGCAGCAAGGTGGTTTGCTGGTAAAAGAGAAAAAAAAAAACAAAACTTTTTAAATCTTCTGCCTGAGCGAGTGTGAACGAGCTGAGTGTGACCTGAGCGTAAGTGTGAACTGTGGTAAGTGTGTGACTTGTGATTCAATGACTTTGGATTCAGGGAGTTTCCAAGGGAGCTATTACTGAATTGCTGTTATATTTTATTACTACTCTTTATTTATTTTTACTTATCTTTTCTGTCTGGTGAAATCCCCATTAGGATGTGCTCCAGTATTGCCAATGCCATCCAGTGCACGTCTTGCCGCATGTATGAAATCCTTGAACAGCCGGTCGAGGGTGCATACTGCTGTGCGAGATGTTAGCACGTTGTGCATTTGGAAGCCCAGATATTGGATCTAAATGTGCAGCTGGCAACACTGAGATCCATAGACAATATGGAAAGGAGTCTTCTGCTCACTGAGCAGACGCTCAATGGGATAGATGAGGGGGGGATGCTAGGCTGGAGCTGCAGGACAGTGAAGCAGCTAGCTGGGTGACAGTTAGAAGGTGGGGTAAAGGGAAGAGCGCCAGGGAGGCTAGTCCAGATCTGGCACACCCCAATAAGTTTGCTAAGTTGGCAGATGAGGGGAGTGTTAGTGCAGGAGTAGCGCTGCTGCAGCAAGGCATGTCAACTGAAAGCTGGAGAAGTGTCTGCTCCAGTAAAGGGGGAAATAGGAGAGCAGGGCAGGCCAGACAGGTGCTGGTAGTGGGGGACTCAATTATTAGGGGAACAGATAGGGATCGTCGAACGGTGTGCTGCCTACCTGGCACTCAAGTCCGACACATCGCTGATCGGGTTGACAGATTACTGGGAGGGGCTGGTGAGGATCCAGCGGTCATGGTGCACATTGGCACAAATGACAAAGTTAGAGGTAGGTGGAAGGTCCTTAAATATGATTTCAGGGAATTAGGCTGCAAGCTTAAAGCAAGGACCTCTAAGGTTGTATTTTCGGAAATACTTCCTGTACCACGTGCCACGCCAGAGAGGCAACGGGAGATTAGGGAGGTTAATAAGTGGCTCAGGAATTGGTGTAGGAAGGAGGGGTTTGGGTTCCTGCAGAACTGGGCCGACTTCTCAGTTGGCTACAGGTTCCACGCTAGGGACGGGCTGCACCTCAATGGGGAGGGTGCAGCTGTGCTGGGGGAGAAAATGGCTCGAAGGTTGGAGGAGTGTTTAAACTAGGGACTGGGGGGGAGGGTTTTCCTTTTATAGGAGGGGAAGACAGTGCAGATAGAGACCTGGACACAAATAATGAAATTGGGGGTGGGGGTGGAATGGGGGGGTGGGGTTAGAACAGTTAATAATTTAAGAAAGAATAGAGGTACAGAGAGATACATAAAGTGCATGTATACTAATGCCAGAAGCCTCGCCAACAAAATGGAGGAATTGGAGTTAATGTTGTTGGAACATAATTATGACATGGTGGGGATATCTGAGACATGGCTGGACGAGAGCCATGACTGGGTGGTTAATTTACAGAGCTATTGTCTGTTCAGAAATGACAGTACAAATAAGCGAGGGGGAGGCGTGTGTTTATATGTAAAATCATCCTTAAAACCCATCCTGCGTGATAATATATATGAATCTAATGAAAATGTAGAGTCCCTCTGGGTAGAGATAAGGGGAGGGGGGAAAAATAATAAATTAGTGATAGGGGTTTGTTATAAGTCTCCAAAAATAATGGAAGCAACAGAGAATATCCTCATAAAGCAAATAGATGAAGCGGCGACTCAAGGAGAAGTCATTATTATGGGGGACTTCAACTACCCTGAAATACATTGGGGAACCGAAACCTGCAGTTCCAGAAAAGGTAATGGGTTTTTGACTAATATGAGAGACAATTAACTTTCACAACTGGTTGAGGACCCAACAAGAGGGGGGGCACTGCTAGACCTAATATTAACCAACAGGCCAGACCGCATATCAAATGTAAGGGTTGAGGGTCACTTGGGTAATAGTGATCACAAATTAATAAGTTTTCATGTGTCCTTTAATAAGATGTGTAGTAGAGGGGTTACAAGGACACTAAACTTCAGGAAAGCAAATTTCCAATGGATGAGAGATGATCTTGGTGCAATTAACTGGGACGATATCCTGAGACATAAAAATACACAAAGAAAATGGGAGACGTTTATTAGCATCCTGAATAGGACCCGTGCACAATATATACCGTATGGGAATAAGCATGCTAGAAATAGGAGGAAACCACTATGGCTAAATAGATCTGTAAGGGGCGCAATAAAAGATAAAAATAAAGCATTTAGAGAATTAAAGCAAGTAGGTAGTGATGATGAGGCATTAAATAAATACAGAAAATTAAATAAATTCTGTAAAAATCAAATCAAGACAGCAAAGATTGAGACAGAGAGATGGGTCGCCCCGTCTCACACCCAGGGCAGCGGGGTACTCGGTACCGGGCCGGTGTCAGGGGGATTCGTGTCACAGCAGCGGTGACCCGGTACGTGACCCTGGGAGCCCAATATCAATGGCGGTGATGTTGATGGTGTTAAAGTTTATTAGAATAGTTTGTGACGCCACCCGTGGTGTTTGGCAAGTAAGATGTTGAGCCAACGCTGCATGCAGATCCGCTGGGACTGTTGGTGTGCTGCAGCAAAGATGGTGTAGCTCCCCACAGGTGGAGCTGGAGTCCCAGGGCAGTGTAGGTGCATGGAATGAGGAGAGGCGCAGAATGGTATAGATGTTGTTACCCAGGTGTAGCGGTGCTGGAATAACTGGAGAACACCAGGGTGTGCGGTTCCAAGGCTTTACTCACTGTTTGCAGTTCACACACACGCCTGCCTCCGTACTGTGTTCTCCAGGTCAGGGCTCCAGCCAACCTCCAGGCCAGATAGGATTCTCCCTTCCACACTCCGCCAATATGTACCTTCACTGATAGTGTTGAGCATTCCGATACCACAAGTATCGGGTATCGGCCAATATTAGCTGTATTGGAATTCCGATATTTAGTTCCGATACTTTTTTCATATTGAATACCGGAATCGGAAGTTCCCATAATGCTAGGAGCCCGCTCGATTTGATTCAGCCAATGGGGATCCTCAAAAGTGTGGGCACATCCTGTTAGGCATGTAGGCATGTTAACTACTGGCATGGCTGTGATTGGCTGCTGAAATGATGTCATGATGCACTATAAAAACCGCTGCAGCCGCCATTTCTGGTTCACTCTGCTGTGAATTCAGTTAGGGACAGGCTGCTGTTGAACACTGTGAGGGACAGTTAGAAATAGCGATCAACAAAAATATCTATTGCTCTACCCAGGCTACATAATCCACCACTGTAGCATTTTTGTAGCCCAGCAGCGCTGTTTTAATAGCTGTCTGCAAGGGATGTGTGAGTGCAGACCCACGCTGTGTAGTGTGTCCTGCAGGCACGTCTGCTTGTAGGCCGCCCAGCTTGTGTCTCTGCCTCATACACATTTTTCTTTTATTGCTGCTTTTTTTTTCTCCTGTATAGTGTGCTTCCATACGTATCCATATACGTTGGTTGCAAACACTAAAGGAGTGGACAGCGGAGCCTTTCAGCAGCCTTTCAGCGCTATAGCCCATTTCTCTGCACTGTTTTTGGCTGTCTGATAGGTCTCTCTGTGTGTGAGTGCAGCTCACGTTGCAGTGTGTTCTACAGCCACCGCTGGTTGTAGTCCGCTCAGCGTGCGTCACTGCCTCATACACAGTCCTTTTTTTTATTTATAGCAGAAAATTTGTCCAGATTTTTGCTCCTATATTAGTGTGCTTCCATCCGCATCCATTGTCATTGGTTGGTTGCAAACACTATATAGGATAAGATAGAGGAGCCTTTTTGCTGGCTTGTGCCCTTCAGGGCCAGCCAGACTAGTATCACCCTATTTTTTGGAGCCTCATCGATTGCATTGTAGGTTAGCTTCCTGCATTGTAATCGCTCCAAAAAGTTTGTGATACTATAGCTTTCAAACTTTGGTCACATCCTTTTATTTTTCCCAAAAAAAAAAAAAAAGGAAGTAAAGTTCAACAAACACTCCACTTTAGAGTTGTGTAGGCCACATTAGATCATATTAAAGTGTAGTACACACACTCTTGTCAAAATTAGTGTTTCTTATACTGGTTAGCAGGTGTTCAGGAATAAGAACACTAAGCCCCCCCTTTTTTACTTTTCTGCCTATCTTTATCAGTCTACCAAGATGAAGAAGGCAGGGAGTAAGGCACGTGGTCGTGGCCGTGGAGTTTCAGCAGGGAGAGGACGGGGGGATTCAGCAGGGAGAGGACGTGGGGATTCGGTGCCTGCTGCGGCCACCAGTGACCCGGCATCCCGCACTTTTACCAGGCAACAGTCCTTCATGTGCAGCTTTGTAGGATCTCGCCGTACCCCACTGCTGCGTGACGAACAAATTGAAGCCGTTGTCGGATGGATGGCAGCTAACGCATCCACTTCAATGACTTCCGCATCCTCTCAGGGCCAGAGCACTGAAGAGCAACCATCTGTCTCTTCACCACCTGCCAAATTGCCCAGGCAGTCTGAGAGCCCTGGACAGGAGCCATCTCAATATTTACTTCTGTTCTCAAAATCTGTTGGCTTGGAAAGAGGTGGCCAGCCAAGCAGCTTTCTAGAGCGTGAAGAAGAGGGAGTATGCAGTGATGCGCAACTGCTTTGTCCCTCTGAATCTGAAGAGGCGGATGGGCCAGTGCCAATTGTCAGCACACCTCAGTACTCATCTGATGATGATGAGACTCAGTTGCCAATTTCTGGTGTGTACCTTGCTGGCGAGACAACCCAGGACCAGCCGGTGCTTGAAGAGGGGAGTGTAGATGATTAGGTCCTTGACCCATCATGGCGTCAGCCACAGGAAGGTGGTGGGAGCAGCTCTGAGGAAGAGATTCCCCGAACGGCCAAAACAGGAGGGAGGGCAGGGGCAGACTTGGTTGCCTGTAGCCTCCACTTTGGCACCCGTGAGGAGCAATCCTCTTCCAAAACACAAAACGGGCGCTCCCAGGACTTGCAGTGCGTGGTCTTTTTTTGACACAGTTGCAGATGACATTTGCTTTGTCAAATGCAAGCTGTGTCATCAGAAAGTTAAACGAGGGAAAAATGTGAGCAACCTCAATACCACAAATATGTGGAAACATGTGCGTACCAAGCACGAGGTGGAGTTACACAGACACACTGAAGATGTAGGCCAACCTTCAGCAGCACCTACCACCTCTTCAGCTCATGTTGGGGCCTCTTCCTCCAGCTCACACACAGCTGGTTCGGCTTCCTCACTGGAACGCCATGGAAGAACCTCTGCCACTGTTGTCCAGAGACCCAGTGAAATTCCACCCACTGAACCACGTTCTCAGTCATCATCACACTCCTAGGCCACTCACCAGCAATCGGTAGCACAGGCATAGGAGAAAAAGCGGCCATACTTGGCAAACCATCCCCAAGCACTGGCTCTGAATGCCGGCATTGCCAAACTACTGGCCCTTGAGATGCTGTCATTCAGGCTGGTGGAGACTGACACCTTCCGGAACTTGATGTCATTGGCAGTTCCACAATACAATGTGCCCAGCCGCTTTTATTTCAGCAGGCAAGCCGTCCCTGCACTGCAAAAGCATGTGGAGGGAAAAATTAAAAATGCGCTACTAAACGCCGTCAGTAGCAAGGTCCACCTGACCACCGATGCGTGGACCAGTAGCCATGGACAGGGACGATACCTTTCCCTCACTGCCCATTGGGTCAATGTTGTGGAGCCGGGTACAGATCTGGAGAGTGGCTCTGTACGTATTCTGCCAACTCCAAGGATTGCGGGAATGCAGTCTGTACATATTGAGTCCTCCTCCTACTCTAGTTCCTCGGAATCAGCACTGCATGAGCCTGTTAGGACAGATATGAGCACAGGTGTGGCCAAACGTCAACAGGCCGTACTTAAATTAATTTCTTTGGGGAATCGGAGCCACACAGCACAGGAGCTCTGGAATGCCATCAAGCAGGAGAGCGATGTGTGGTTTGTGCCTGCGAATCTCCAGCCAGGCTTGGTAGTGAGTGACAATGGCCGAAATCTAGTGGCAGCTCTGGGCCTAGGCAACCTCACTCACATATGATGTCTTGCACACGTGCTCAATTTGGTTGTGCAGGGCTTTTTGAGGGACTATCCGGATCTTGATGCACTGCTGCACAAGGTTCGCCTAGAGTGTGCTCACTTACGGCGTTCCGGCATGGCAAGTTCGCGCATTGCATCTCTGCAACGCCGATTCCACCTGCCAGAACATCGCATCATATGTGACCTCCCCACCAGGTGGAATTCAACGTTACATATGTTGGAGCGTTTGTGTGAGCAGCAGGCAGCAGTCATGGAGTACCAGCTGCATCAGGCGCAAACAAGTCGCACTGTGCGCCGGTCACACTTCACCACCACTGAGTGGGCCACTATGAGGGACATCTGCCAAGTTTTGCGTGCCTTCGATGACTCCACGCGGATGGCCAGTGCAGATGATGCACTAGTCAGCATGACTGTCCCCCTTATCTGTCTGCTTCAAAAAACCTTACAAGCACTAAGTGAGGAGGTTTTTGAAGAGGTCGAGGATGAGGAGTCAGAAATGCCATCTGCTTCTGGCAAGTCTGCGCAACGTGGTTCCACACAAAGGCCTAGGCAGGGGACACTTAGTGAGGAGGATGACGAGGACTCAATGGAGGAGGAGGAACACATCTCTCCAGAGGAGGGAGGTACACAAGGCTCTAGTAGTCAGTGTGTACAGTGAGGGTGGGGTGATGCTGAGCAGGCTGAGATGCTGCCTCAAGCTGGGGACAGCGTTTCCGGTCCAGTTGGCAGTCTGCAGCACATGGTTGATTTCATGCTGCAGCACTTGTTAAATGACCGCCGCATCGCCAACATTCTCCACACGGCTGATTATTGGGTGTACACCCTCCTAGATCCTCGCTACCGGGACAACTTACAAAGCCTCATACCACAGTTGAACCGGGAGCGTAAAATGCGGGAGTACCAAGAAACACTTGTGCAGGCCATCATGTTCTCCATTCCCCCCGCGAGTGTTGCTGGTAGTGCTTTTCAAAGCAGCCATGTGGGTAGAGGCAGTGGAGGAAGCTCTGCACAAAGAGGTAGCAGAGGCAGTGCCGCAGGACAAGGCAAGGCCAGTATGGCCCAAATGTGGAAAAGTTTTGTGGGACCGCCACAAACGGCTACACCATCACAGATGGCTCCAGTCAGCAGGAGGCAAAGTTTCCATCAGATGGTGACAGACTACTTGTCTTGCCCTGTTAGTGTACTCCCAGACGGCTCTTCCCCATTCTAGTATTGGGTCTCTAAGCTGGATACATGGCCAGAGCTTAGCCAGTATGCATTGGAGGTGCTGGCTTGCCCTGCTGCCAGTGTATTATCGGAACGTGTCTTTAGTGCTGCAGGTGGTGTGGTAACAGACCGTCGCACGCGACTATCCGCCGATAATGTTGACCAGCTTACTTTTGTGAAAATGAACAAGGCCTGGATCTCACCTGAATTTGCCAGTCCTCTTCCAGAATAAATAAATAATTGGCTGGCAACAGGATCCAGGTCTCCTGTTGTGTTCATGTTTCTATGACCTGAACTATAATTCCTGGGCTACAACAACGCCCGTTGTTGCTCAGAAGTGCTGTCCACACAGACAAAACACTCGCTCATGTGTAAGTGGGGTTTGATAACGTCAGCTGATCCCCTGCTGTGTGTATGGCAAAGTGTACTGCTCCCTCCAAACTCAAAGTACCTCAGATTTACACCTGGCTCCAAGTAGGCCTCAACCTACTACCTGATTTTTCCTGGGCTCCAACAACGCCAGTTGGTGCTCAGAAGTGCTGTATGCACAGAAAAAGCACTCGCTCATGTGTAAGTGGGGTTCGGTAACGTCAGCTGATCCCCTGCTGTGTGTACGTCAAACTCTCCTGCTACCCACAACTTCTGACTACCTCTGATTTAATATGTTCTCTGATTTGCCCTCTGTCTCCACTCTGTTTTGAGTATTTCCTCAGGCCTCCAACACCGCCTGTTTCTGCTCTCAAGTGCCGTCTGCACAATCAACACTTGTTCCTGTGTTACCATGGTCCTGTAACATCAGCTGATCTCCAGAGGTGAGTCCGGCAATGTCTCCGGCTTTGTCTACATTCCCACTACTTGTACTGGAAAAGTGGACAGAGCAGGAGACATTGCCTGGCTCACCTCTAGGGATAAGCTGCTGTTACAGAACCCCAGTAACACAGGAACAAGTGTTGGTTGTGCAGACGGCATTTCAGAGCAGCAACTGTCGTGTTTGGAAGCCAGAGGAAATACTCGAAACAGAGTGAAGACAGAGGCCTAATTGGAGTACGTTGACAGTTAGTAGTAGTCTAGAAACAATCTAAAACTGCCACCAAGTAGGCCTCAGCCTACTACCTGATTTTTCCTGGGCTCCGACAACGCCAGTTGGTGCTCAGAAGTGCTGTACGCACAGAAAAAACACTCGCTCATGTGTAAGTGGGGTTCGGTAACGTCAGCTGATCCCCTGCTGTGTGTATGGTAAAGTGTCCTGCTCCCTCCAAATTCAAACGACCTCTGATTTACACCTGGCTCCAAGTAGGCCTCAACCTACTACCTGATTTTCCCTGGGCTCCGACAACGCCTGTTGGTGCTCAGAAGTGCTGTACGCACAGAAAAAACACTTGTTCATGTGTAAGTGGGGTTCGGTAACGTCAGCTGATCCCCTGCTGTGTGTATGGCAAAGTGTCCTGCTCCCTCCAAAGTCAAACTACCTCCGATTTACACCTGGCTCCTAGTAGGCCTCAGCCTACTCCATGATTGTCCCTGGGCTCCAAAAACGCCAGTTGGTGCTCGGAAGTGCTGTCCACACAGAAAAAACACTTGTTCATGTGTAAGTGGGGTTCGGTAACGTCAGCTGATCCCCTGCTGTGTGTATGGCAAAGTGTCCTGCTCCTTCCAAAGTCAAACTACCTCCGATTTACACCTGGCTCCTAGTAGGCCTCAGCCTACTCCATGATTGTCCCTGGGCTCCAACAACGCCAGTTGGTGCTCGGAAGTGCTGTCCACACAGAAAAAACACTTGTTCATGTGTAAGTGGGGTTCGGTAACGTCAGCTGATCCCCTGCTGTGTGGACGGCAAACTGCTGCTGCCTCCAAATTCTAACTACTTCTGATTTAAACATTCCTGATTTGGCCTCTGTCTCCTCTCTGTCTCGAGTATTTCCCCTTACCTCCTACACCGCCAGTTCCTGCTCACAGTTGCCGTCCACACATTCCACACTTGTTCCTGTGTTCCTGGAGTTCTGTTATGTGAGCTGATCCGCCAATGTGTGTCCGGCACTGTCTCCTGCGTTGTCCACCTTCCCACTACAAGTGGTGGGAATGTGGACAGAGCAGGAGACATTGCCAGACACACATCAGGGGATCTGCTGACATTACAGAACCCCAGTAACACAGGAACACGTGGGGATTGGGCTGACGGCTACTGTGCGCATAAACTGGCGGTGTTGGTGGTCAGGTTAAATCCTGGAAACAGAGTGGAGACAGATGCCTAATTGGAGCACGTTGACAGTCAGTTGTAGTTCAGAACCGATATAAAACTGCCACCAAGTAGGCCTCGGCCTACACCATGATGGTCCCTGGGCTCCAACAGCGCCAGTTGGTGCTCGGAAGTGCTGTCCACACAGAAAAAACACTTGTTCATGTGTAAGTGGGGTTTGGTAACATCAGCTGATCCCCTGCTGTGTGAACGGCAAACTGCTGCTGCCTCCAAATTCTAACTACTTCTGATTTAAACATTCCTGATTTGGCCTCTGTCTCCACTCTGTCTCGAGTATTTCCCCTGACCTCCTACACCGCCAGTTCCTGCTCACAGTTGCCGTCCACACATTCCACACTTGTTCCTGTGTTCCTGGTGTTCTGTTATGTGAGCTGTTTCCCCAATGTGTGCCCGGCACTGTCTCCTGCGCTGTCCACCTTCCCACTACAAGTGGTGGGAATGTGGACAGAGCAGGAGACATTGCCAGACACACATCAGGGGATCTGCTGACATTACAGAACCCCAGTAACACAGGAACACGTGTGGATTGGGCTGACGGCTACTGTGCGCATAAACTGGTGGTGTTGGTGGTCAGGTTAAATCCTGGAAACAGAGTGGAGACAGATGCCTAATTGGAGCACGTTGTCAGTCAGCTGTAGTCCATAACCGATATAAAACTACCACCAAGTAGGCCTCGGCCTACACCATGATTGTCCCTGGGCTCCAACAACGCCAGTTGGTGCTCAGCAGTGTCTTTGGCACTGGTACTCCCTGTTGCCCAGCCTGGTTCCAGCACGCCAGCTGTTTCCAGGTAGTGTCAATTTCACTTTGCCACCAATCCCTTGTCCTGTCGTCTTGCGGCCAGGTTAGCCGACTCTACGGTGCCTGCAGTTTAGGTGACTCCTATGTGGGCTGCGGGAACTGGCACTGAAGGCTGGATCCGTAGTGCCAATCGGACATGGACCCCCTGTAGGACTGTGGGTTTCAGTAACTGCGGCCGGCTTGCGGCCTGGCTACTTTGCTTTGGATGGGTACCTTCTGTTACCCACCCGGGTTCCAGCACTGTCAGCTGGTTCTCGCCGGAGCCTTTGGCCTAGGTGCCTCCATCTCGGTATCCGAAGGTCCAGCACCGTCAGCTGGTCCTTGGTAGTGCTTTCTAGCACAGGTACCTCCTGCCTAGTAACCGTGGTCCAGCACCGTCAGCTGTTCCTCGGTAGTGCCATTGGCTCTTGTAGCTTTTGCTACCCATCTGGGTTCCAGCACCGTCAGCTGGTTCTCGGCAGTGTCTTTGACACGGGTACTCCCTGTTGCCCAGCCTGTTTTCAGCACGCCTGCTGTTTCCGGGTAGTGTCAAGGTCACTATGCCACCAATCCGTTGTCCTGTCGTCTTGCGGCCGGGTTAGCCGACTCTACGGTGCCTGCAGTTTAGGTGACTCCTATGTGGGCTGTGGGAACTGGCACTGAAGGCTGGATCCGTAGTGCCAATCGGACATGGACCCCCTGTAGGACTGTGGGTTTCGGTAACTGCGGCCGGCTTGCGGCCTGGCTACTTTGCTTTTGATGGGTACCTTCTGCTACCCACCTGGGTTCCAGCACTGTCAGCTGGTTCTCGCCAGAGCCTTTGGCCTAGGTGCCTCCATCTCAGTATCCGAAGGTCCAGCAACGTCAGCTGGTCCTTGGCAGTGCTTTTTAGCACAGGTACCTTCTGCTTAGTAACCGTGGTCCAGCACCGTCAGTTGGTCCTCGGTAATGCCATTGGCTCTTGTTCCTTCTGCTGCCACTACGGGTTCCAATACTGTCAGCTGGTTCTCGCCAGTTTCTCAGCCTTCTTGTACCTTCTGCTACATTTCCAAGATCAAGCTTTTTGAAATTGTCTTTGGTAATCCTTTATTGATCTCCATGACGACGACCCTGATGACGACAACCCTGAAGACCACACCAAAGAAGACCAGAAATATGACCCAAAATAATATGACGAACAGGACAAAGAACATGAAGACAACCACCAAGATACAGAACAAAAGACAGAATAACAAGAAGCAGAAGAAGCAAAAGCAGAAGAACAGAAAGCAGAAGAACATTAAGCATAAGACTAAAAATCAGCATAGAAGATATCAAGAATTATAAGCAGAAGAAGACTAAGCAGTAAATGGGGGTGAGTCCGTTCCTCCTCGTGGTGCCCCTGGATAATGCCTGCTGCTGCAGGCCAAACTGAACGCGGACAAATCTTGTTGTAAATCTTTTGTGACAGGCAGAACGTAAGGTGTAATCTTAGAACTTTTATAGATAAGTACTACAGGAATGCCTGTCACCATAAGAAAATGAAGAAGAAGAAGAATAGGAAGAAGATGAAGAAATAGCATATGAAAATTAATAATAGCTGAATAAGAAGAATATGAAGAATGGAAAAAAAAAAATAATGGGAAGAAGGTGAAGAAGAAGAAGATGAATAAGGTGAAGAAAAAGTTGATGAAAAAAATGCTACTGCTGCGGATCATGAAGGAGAAAGTGTGGGAGAAGTACAAAAGAAGGTGAAGAGCATAGAAGTTGTGAAACATACATATCTGACAAAATATAAAAAAGGTTAACATAGTCAATATCTTTTTAACTCCGAACGTCTTGAAAAAAAAATTGGAATTAATGCTATGTCATGTGATTTGAATAAACCTCTATGCCTTTAATGTCTCCTCCACCTCCCACAATACATTCTACATGATTCTTATTTGTTTTCAATTATGTAGAATTAGCCAACAAGGAAATAAGGCCTTTTTTTAATTCCGATACCGGAAGTCCCATTGACTTGAATGGGACTTCCGGTATCGGAATCGGCGATACCCAATATTTTTTTCGTATCGGGCGATACCATCCGATGCGATATTTTTGGGTATCGAATGGTATCGCTCAACACTATTCACTGAACGACTCCTCCAATGCGACTTTAGGTGCAAAACACTCCAGTACTTAGTTACCCTGACATGCCTCTCTCTAGATGTTCCTAGTCTCTACTTGTATGACAGACAGCTGTATCCTGCTTCGGGGACTCCTCACTGCGCCCCAGCTCTCTATTCAGTTGCTGTTGTGTCCCAAGTCTATGAAGGGAGCAAGGCGTTAGCGGCTCACTACTCCTCCGGTGTCTGTTGCCAGACATAAACATCCAATCAACCTCGGGGACCGGGCCCCGGCCATTGCGCTCTGGACTGGAAGGGTTCTCTATCTTTTTTCAACCAGCTTCCCACCGTCCTTCTATTCTCCTTTGTTCCGATCTCTTCTATCTCTCTTATGGAAGGTTAGGTTATCAATCTTATCAGTCTCTTTCTCTGGTCTTTCTCGTGCCAGCAGCCCAGATCACTGGGACCTGCTGCAGCACGTCCTTCAGACACCCATCTTCACTCTTCTCTCTCCCTCTCCAACTAACCAACTAACTCTCACTCTTCCCACTCTTTTGTATCTTCTCGCTCCACCCGCCTCCCAGCACATCTCGTGTTACGAAGCATGGTTCCACGAGGGGTGCTCTGCTAACCCCCAGCCTGAAGCTGTTAGGTGGCCCCACTGAACTATCTTGTGTGTGGAATGCAGGTGTGGAGTGTGGTCAGGAGTTCCCACCTTACCTGGATGGTGGGGCACTACACCTTAGGAGAAGGTGCAGTACCTCTGTGGCGACTGAAGCCTCAGGGGCGCCACAGAGACTCATTGCCAGAGAAAGTAAAAATAATCCCAAAATATTCTTAAACTACATAAATAGTAAGAAACTAAAAAATCATAGTGTTGGTCCTCTTAAAAATAGTCTGGGAGAAATAGTGGATGAGGAAAAAGCCAATATGCTAAATGACTTTTTTTCAACAGTACTTACACAAGAAAATCCCATGACGGATAACATGATCAGTGATAAAAATTCTCCATTAAATGTCACCTGCTTAAACCAGCAGGAAGTACGGCGGCGTCTAAAAATCACTAAAATTGACAAATCCCCGGGCCCGGACGGGATACACCCCCGAGTACTGCAGGAATTAAGTACAGTCATAGATAGACCATTATTTTTAATCTTTAAAGATTCCATAATAACATGGTCTGTACCACTGGACTGGCGTATGGCAAATGAGGTACCAATATTCAAAAAAGGGACAAAAACTGAACTTGGAAATTATAGGCCAGTAAGTTTAACCTCAACTGTGGGTAAAATCCTGGAGAGTTTTCTAAGAGATACTATACTGGAGTATCTGAAGAAGAATAACCTCATGACCCAAAATCAACATGGGTTTACGAGGGACCGTTCCTGTCAGACTAATCTGATAAGCTTTTATGAGGAGGTAAGTTCCGGACTGGACCAAGGGAAAGCAGTGGACGTGGTGTACATGGACTTTTCAAAAGCTTTTGATACGATGCCACACAAAAGGTTGATGCATAAAATGAGAACAATGGGGATAGGGGAAAATATGTGTAAGTGGGTTAAGAGCTGTCTCAGGGATAGGAAACAAAGGGTGGTTATTAATGGAGCACACTCAGACTGGGTCACAGTTAGCAGTGGGGTACCACAGGGGTCAGTATTGGGCCCGCTTCTTTTTAACTTATTTATTAATGACCTTGTAGGGGGCTTAGAGAGTAGAATTTCAATGTTTGCAGATGACACTAAACTCTGCAGGGTAAGCAATGCAGAGGAGGACAATTTTATATTACAGGGGGATTTATGTAAACTAGAAGCTTGGGCTGATAAATGGCAAATGAGCTTTAATGGGGATAAATGTAAGGTCATGCACTTGGGTAGAACAAACAAGATGTACAGTATAATTATGTGCTTAATTGTAAAACACTGGGCAAAACTGTCACTGAAAAAGACCTGGGTGTATGGGTGGACGACAAACTCACATTTAGTGGCCAGTGTCAGGCAGCTGCTGCAAAGGCAAATAAAATAATAGGATGCATTAAAAGAGGCATAGATGCGCATGAGGAAAAGATCATTTTACTTCTATATAAGTCACTAGTGAGACCACACTTAGAATACTGTGTACAGTTCTGATCTCCGGTGTATAAGACATAGCTGAACTGGAGCGGGTGCAGAGAAGAGCGACCAAGGTTATTAGAGAACTGGGGGGTCTGCAATACCAAGATAGGTTATTACACTTGGGGTTATTTAGTTTGGAGAATCGAAGGCTTAGGGGTGATCTTATTACAATGTATAAATATATGCGGGGACAATACCAAGACCTTTCTAATGATCTTTTTACTCTTAGACCTGTGACGGGGACAAAGGGGCATCCTCTACGTCTGGAGCAAAGAAGGTTTAAGCATAATCACAGAAGCGGATTCTTTACTGTATGAGCAGTGAGACTATGGAACTCTCTGCCATATGATGTTGTAATGAGTGATTCCCTACTAAAATTTAAGAAGGGACTGGATGCCTTTCTTGAAAAGTATAATATTACGGGGTATATACACTATTTTCCTAATATTGCGTTGATCCAGGGAGCTAGTCTGATTGCCGTATGTGGAGTCGGGAAGGAATTTTTTTCCCCAATGTGAAGCTTACTGTTTGCCACATGGTTTTTTTTTGCCTTCCTCTGGATCAACATGTTAGGGCAAGTTAGGATAGGATATGGGTTGAACTAGATGGACTTAAAGTCTTCCTTCAACCTTAATAACTATGTTACTATGTTACTATATATCAGCAATGGGGAACGCACCTCAGGGTCCTGCACCTGGCCCTCCCACTCCGCGTGAGCAATGCACTCTGCTTAGCCGGGCGCTTTGCACACACACTTGTCTCACTGGAGCGTCCGCACAAGTTCTGCCCAGGCACAGCTTTCCGCTGCCTCTCTCGCTGCGGAGTGCGCCGCACACTTGCCTCCGCTCTCACTGAAATTGAGAGCTCTTTCCCGCACGTCCTACTCACTGCCCGGCTTAGCCACACACCCTATCCCTGGGTCATGGGACCTGTCCGGTTCCCCATGGCAACAGTGGAAGCATCCTTGACAGTTCCGGACTTAGCATGACGCAGGTACCCGCAGCCCAGTCTTCCTCGTTGCATAATCAAATTGTTAAGCGATGACTGCTAGATGCGGAAAGCAGAGCTGAATCCTAACAGTGAGTATATTACACATCTTTAGGACTCGGAAAGCTGTACTGAAAGTTTACCAAAAGTTCATGCTTTCATTCAATCTATTTGAAACCTAATTTCAGCCTGTTTATGCAACTAGTTTTCATACTAGAGACAGGTTAGGACCGTCCCGATGGGTACACCATGTCGCGGTATACTTTTGTTTTCATCAAAATGACGTTAACTAAGTGCCTTATGTTATTTACATGTACTATTACTATTTATATTTGGTCTAGGGAATATGCTCAGTTTTTTTCTTGGGTTTATTTTTTCCACAAATAATAAAACATCAAGGAACATAGAGCACAAACTTACATGATACCGTTAAATTCATGGAGTTGCTGGTGATGGTACTGCTACAATAATGGATGGTGCAGGTGTAGGATCCGCTGTCGGTCTCAGTTATTGGGGTGAACGCCAGGGATGATTCCCTGCAGATCACATTGGGCTCAGAGCAGGTAATCTTATGACCATCACGGTGGAAAGTGTAAGAAGTCACATTCTGGTTCCTGGCATCACACTGGAGGGTCACATCAGTGCCATTGATAAATGTGTGGTTGACAGATTTGAGAACTGGAGCTAAAAGATAAGCTGTAGAAAAATAAAAAAAAGGATAGAAAAGTGAAAGTTTATTGATAAACATTGTCAAAAATAATAGATTACTACACTGCAACAAAGTGAAGATAAAATAACATTACATGGGAGTAACAGGTACAGTATATGCACAGCATAAAGGTGGGTGCTTATCCATAGAGTATGTAGAACTTCTGGTGGTATTGTCGACACTCTTATGCCACCATCAACAGTGAAAATAGAGGTGGGGGGTGACCCCGAAAGGACTTTGATTGGCTGCCACGCTCAGGTGACTTCATTGGTGCCATAGCTTGTAGCTTTGTTTGTTATTGTTTAAAATAGCTACTTGTAAAATTACAACTTTTTTCAGACAACCCCTTTAAATCTTCCATAGATACATCGGATGGTTCGAGTACTGTGCTATAGTTTTCTTCCGAGGTGAGATTTTATGTTTTCCTCTACATCCTTGGCATTGAAGTCTATACTCTTCGCACCATTTGTCTGATCTACTGGGCAAAATTTCTCCAGAATGGGCCTTAGACTTTCCACCTTTCTAGCAGAGCCTTTCTTCATTTTTCTGTAGCAGTGTAGCACACATTTCCTGCTTTATTCCAGCAGCACCTCCTCTATTTTAGAACCATCCTTATCATGGAAAATTCCCTGGTCTGAGTTACCATTTTAGAACAATGTGTACAGTTGTGGCCAAAAGTATTGACACCCCTGCAATTCTGTCAGATAATACTCAGTTTCTTCCTGAAAATGATTGCAAACACAAATTCTTTGGTATTATGATCTTCAATTAATTTGTCTTAAATGAAAAAACACAAAAAGAATTGTCCTAAAGCCAAATTGGATATAATTCCACACCAAACATAAAAAAAGAGGGTGGGCAAAAGTATTAGCACTGTTCGAAAAATCATGTGATGCTTCTCTAATTTGTGTAATTAACAGCACCTGTAACTTACCTGTGGCACCTAACAGGTGTTGGCAATAACTAAATCACACTTGCAGCCAGTTGACATGGATTAAAGTTGACTCAATCTCAGTCCTGTGTCCTTGTGTGTACCACATTGAGCATGGAGAAAAGAAAGAAGACCAAAGAACTGTCTGATGACTTGAGAAACCAAATTGTGAGGAAGCATGAGCAATCTCAAGGCTACAAGTCCATCTCCAAAGACCTGAAGGTTCCTGTGTCTACCGTGCGCAGTGTCATCAAGAAGTTTAAAGCCCATGGCACTGTGGCTAACCTCCCTAGATGTGGACAGAAAAGAAAAATTGACAAGAGATTTCAACGCAAGATTGTGCGGATGTTGGATAAAGAACCTCGACTAACATCCAAACAAGTTCAAGCTGCCCTGCAGTCCGAGGGTACAACAGTGTCAACCTGTACTATCCATTGGCGTCTGAATGTAAAGGGACTGTATGGTAGGAGACCCAGGAAGACCCCACTTCTTACCCCGAGACATAAAAAAGCCAGGCTGGAGTTTGCCAAAACTTACCTGAAAAAGCCTAAAACATTTTGGAAGAATGTTCTCTGGTCAGATGAGACAAAAGTAGAGCTTTTTGGGCAAAGGCATCAACATAGAGTTTACAGGAGAAAAAAAGAGGCATTCAAAGAAAATACGGTCCCTACAGTCAAACATGGCGGAGGTTCCCTGATGTTTTGGGGTTGCTCTGCTGCCTCTGGCACTGGACTGCTTGACCGTGTGCATGGCATTATGAAGTCTGAAGACTACCAACAAATTTTGCAGCATAATGTAGGGCCCAGTGTGAGAAAGCTGGGTCTACCTCAGAGGTCATGGGTCTTCCAGCAGGACAATGAGCCAAAACACACTTCAAAAAGCACTAGAAAATGGTTTGAGAGAAAGCACTGGAGACTTCTAAGGTGGCCAGCAATGAGTCCAGACCTGAATCCCATAGGACACCTGTGGAGAGATCTAAAATGGCAGTTTTGAGAAGGCACCCTTCAAATATCAGGGACCTGGAGCAGTTTGCCAAAGAAGAATGGTCTAAAATTCCAGCAGAGCATTGTAAGAAACTCATTGATGGTTACCGGAACGGTTGGTCGCAGTTATTTTGGCTAAAGGTTGTGCAACCAAGTATTAGGCTGAAGGTGCCAATACTTTTGTCTGGCCCATTTTTGGAGTTTTGTGTGAAATGATCAATGTTTTGCTTTTTGCTTCATTCTCTTTTGTGTTTTTTCATTTAAGACAAATTAAATGAAGATAATAATACCAAAGAATTTGTGTTTGCAATCATTTTCAGGAATAAACTAAGTATTATCTGACAGAATTGCTGGGGTGTCAATACTTTTGGCCATAACTGTATATGAAAAATACAAAGTTTGGACAGCCTTTTTTAAATGTGTAAGATCTTATGGTCAGTGAGGTCCTTTCTCTCTCCTGTAGAGTGTAAGCTCTTATGGTCAGCAGGGTCCTCTCTCTCCTGTAGAATGTAAACTCTTATGGTCAGTAGGGTCCTTTCTCTCCTGTAGAGTGTAAGCTCTTATGATCATCTAGATGGTAGCCCGATTCTAACGCATCGGGTATTCTAGAATATGTATGTATGCATGCTGGCCAGTGGGAGACCAACATTCAAAAGATGGTCCATGACGATCCACCACTATCAGCGAACTCACCGCGGGGGCCTGGTTGCTACTGCGTGTCACACTGAGCGAGATCGCTAGCGCCAGTCGGGATACTTCCGCAGCCGGGAGATGACCTGCTAGCGCCGGTAATCTCCCAGCTGCATCGCCACTGTCTCGCATGATCCTCTCACCCCCTATCCTGGTATGCATGGTCCCCTTACCCCCCTATCCTGGTATGCATGGTCCCCTCACCCCCAATCCTGATATGCATGGTCCCCCCTCATCCCTATCCTGGTATGCATGGTCCCCTCACCCCCCCAATCCTGGTATGCATGGTCCTCTCACCCCCCCTATCCTGGTATGCATGGTCCCCTCACCCCCTAATCCTGATATGCACAGTCCCCTCACCCCCATATCCTGGTATGCATGGTCCCCTCACCCCCCAATCCTGATATAGATGGTCCCCCCTCATCCCTATCCTGGTATGCATGGTTCCCTCACCCCCCAATCCTGGTATGCATTGAACCCAAACCCCCCTATCCTGGTATGCATGGTCCTCTCACCCCCCTTTCCTGATATGCATGGTCCCCTCACCCCCCTATCCTGGTATGCAAGCTACCCCTCACTCCCTATCCTGGTATGCATGATCCCCTCAATCCTCCAATTCTGATATGCATGGTCCTCTCACCCCTCAATCTGGATATGCATGGTCCCCAAACTCCCATATCCTGGTATGCATGCTACCTCTCATCCCCCTATCCTGATATGCATGGTCCTCTCACCCCCCAATCCTGGTATGCATTGAACATGAACTCCCCTATCCTGGTATGCATGGTCCTCTCACCCCCTTTTCCTGATATGCATGGTCCCCTCACCCCCAGTCCTGATATGCATGGTCCCCTCACCCCCCTATCCTGGTATGCAAGCTACCCCTCACCCCCTATCCTGGTATGCATGATCCCCTCACCCCCCAATTCTGATATGCATGGTCCCCTCACCCCCCTATCCTGGTATGCATGCTACCTCTCACCCCCCTTTCCTGATATGCATGGTCCCCTCATCCCACTATCCTGGTATGTATGGTACCCCTCACCCCTATTAAACTGCACACATACAAAAAAAACCCAAAACATTTATACTCATATACTGACCTTTCTTCCCTGTGCTCCAGCGCTGTCACGTTCTGCCGGAGGCCGGGGGAGAAGTCTGGCGCCAGAGTATGCGCATGCCCATACTGCGCTGTCTGGTGCCATATTGCTGAAGGCACACAGCAAATGTGTCTTCAGTAAAATGGCGCCGGATAGTGCTATGCGCATGCGTGATTCTGACACCGCACTCCTGCCCCGGTCAAGGGTGAGAAGAGAAGCGCCGCAGCAACTCTCCTCCCGGTCAGGTAAGTATGTAATCCCCCGCCCCCCCGGCTGAGCCAATGAGCGATGCCACGCAGGATTTGAATCCCCCGCCAAGCCTCAGATGACGGGCGGCTCAGCCAATGAGTGGAGCCGCGCAGCTTGGGGATTCAAATCCCGCGCGGCAATGCTCATTGCCTCAGCCGGCGGGGCGGGGGATTTGAATCCCGCGCCGCTCATTGAATCCCGGCCGCCATATCTAACGCATTGGGTATCTACTATATTCTGTCTGTCTCTGATTGGTCGCGGCCGGCCGGGCGCGACCAATCAGCGCCGCGGGATTTCCGTTACAGACAGACAGACAGAATTAGACAATTATATAGTAGATGGGATCCTCTCTCTCCTGGAGAGTGTAAGCTCTTATGGTCAGTGGGGTCCTCTCTCTCCTGGAGAGTGTAAACTCTTATGGTCAGTGGGGTCCTCTCTCTCCTGGAGAGTGTAAGCTCTTATGGTCAGCGGGGTCGTCTCTCTCCTGTAGAGTGTAGGCTCTTATGGTCAGTGGGGTCCTCTCTATCTCCTGTAGAGTGTAAGCTCTTATGGTCAGTGGGGTCATCTCTCTCCTGGAGAGTGTAAGCTCTTATGGTCAGCAGGGTTCTCTCTCTCCTGTAGAGTGTAAGCTCTTATGGTCAGTGAGGTCCTCTCTCTCCTGTAGAGTGTAGGCTCTTATGGTCAGTGCTCTCTCTCCTGTAGAGTGTAAGCTCTTATGGTCAGTGGGGTCCTCTCTCTCCTGGAGAGTGTAAGCTCTTATGGTCAGTGAGGTCATCTCTCTCCTGTAGAGTGTAAGCTCTTATGGTCAGCGGGGTCCTCTCTCCTGTAGAGTGTAAGCTCTTATGGTCAGTGGGGTCCTCTCTCTCCTGGAAAGTGTAAGCTCTTATTGTCAGTGAGGTCCTCTCTCTCCTGATGAGTGTAAGCTCTTATGGTCAGCGGGGTCTGCTCTCTCCTGTAGAGTGTAAGCTCTTATGGTCAGTGGGGTCCTCTCTCTCCTGGAGAGTGTAAGCTCTTATGGTCAGTGAGGTCATCTCTCTCCTGTACAGTGTAAGCTCTTATGGTCAGCGGGGTCCTCTCTCCTGTAGAGTGTAGGCTCTTATGGTCAGTGGGGTCCTCTCTCTCCTGGAGAGTGTAAGCTCTTATTGTCAGTGAGGTCCTCTCTTTCCTGGAGAGTGTAAGCTCTTATGGTCAGTGGGGTCCTCTCTCTCCTGGAGAGTGTAAGCTCGTATGGTCAGCGGGGTCGTCTCTCTCCTGTAGAGTGTAGGCTCTTATGGTCAGTGGGGTCCTCTCTATCTCCTGTAGAGTGTAAGCTCTTATGGTCAGTGGGGTCATCTCTCTCCTGGAGAGTGTAAGCTCTTATGGTCAGCAGGGTTCTCTCTCTCCTGTAGAGTGTAAGCTCTTATGGTCAGTGAGGTCCTCTCTCTCCTGTAGAGTGTAGGCTCTTATGGTCAGTGCTCGCTCTCCTGTAGAGTGTAAGCTCTTATGGTCAGTGGGGTCCTCTCTCTCCTGGAGAGTGTAAGCTCTTATGGTCAGTGAGGTCATCTCTCTCCTGTACAGTGTAAGCTCTTATGGTCAGCGGGGTCCTCTCTCCTGTAGAATGTAGGCTCTTATGGTCAGTGGGGTCCTCTCTCTCCTGGTGAGTGTAAGCTCTTATTGTCAGTGAGGTCCTCTCTCTCCTGGAGAGTGTAAGCTCTTATTGTCAGTGAGGTCCTCTCTCTCCTGAAGAGTGTAAGCTCTTATGGTCAGCGGGGTCTGCTCTCTCCTGTAGAGTGTAAGCTCTTATGGTCAGTGGGGTCCTCTCTCTCCTGGAGAGTGTAAGCTCTTATGGTCAGTGAGGTCATCTCTCTCCTGTACAGTGTAAGCTCTTATGGTCAGCGGGGTCCTCTCTCCTGTAGAGTATAGGCTCTTATGGTCAGTGGGGTCCTCTCTCTCCTGGAGAGTGTAAGCTCTTATGGTCAGTGCGGTCCTCTCTCTCCTGAAGAGTGTAAGCTCTTATGGTCAGCGGGGTCTGCTCTCTCCTGAAGAGTGTAAGCTCTTATGGTCAGCGGGGTCTGCTCTCTCCTGGAGAGTGTAAGCTCTTATGGTCAGTGCGGTCCTCTCTCTCCTGAAGAGTGTAAGCTCTTATGGTCAGCGGGGTCTGCTCTCTCCTGTACATTAGAAAGAGCACATGGAGAATATAAACGTTCAGGCCCACAGTTAGATCCCCCTCTTATTCTCTAACTTTTAGATAGTTGAAAGGGGCCAAATAAAAGTCATAATAATTGTGAGATCAGACATCAGACTACAAAGAGCTGCGGTCTGCTATTGTGGAGACACATAGGAGCGTTATGTACAGTAGATATTACAGATCTGCCTGCAACTGTACAATTGAAATAGCACAAAAATGCAAAAACAAAGGCACGTGCAAAATTTATAGAACCCTGTTAATACTCTTGTACAATTTTCTGTGCATATCAAAAATTGTATATTTATGTATATTGCACATCGGTCATACTTACGGCATATATGAAGGTCATATTCTGCAGTCCTAAATGTAAATGCATTCAAGTCAAAGATATTTACTGTATAGATTCCCTGGTCCTCATATGTGATATTGAACAGTTCCAGAGTACCATTGTCATACAATTTACATCTTTCAATGTACGAAGCATTATAGGTTGTTTTTTCTTTTGCAGGATCCCAAGCTGCAATGATGATAGAATTGCTTGATTTTTCCTTTCTCCAGAAAGCCTCAGAACTTGTGGACTTCATATCCAAATTGAGATACACGGATTGTCCTACAGTCCCATTCACTACTGTAACCGGAGCAGATACAGAGCCTGTAATAAGAAGGCACAAAATCATAAGAAAGTGATATAAACACGTCTTAAAGAGCTAAGATATTCTTCGCATCAATCAGAACAAATATCTTCAAATTTTTAAAAAGTAGTATAAAGTTAACATCTAATACTTTGCTTTCATGCCCCCCATGCTTACCAAATAGTAAAAACATGATAAAGCCGGGTAAAAGCCCTATGAAATCCATCCAGGTATTAGGTGAGTAATCCTCCATGTGAAGTGCAGGTTATTCTATTAGGTTGTTTCACCTGCTTGGTTCACAATCTGTGGTTTATTTATTAACAGGTCGTGCTTGACACAATGAACAAAGACCTCCCTCCCGAAAACTCCACATCCGTGGTACATGCATTATCGAGGTACAGACATGGGTGGTGTTGTTTTTTCTCTTTTTTTATCAAGAAGAGACTTTCTCAATTTTGTTTTATTATTTTATTTATTTATTTATTATCATTATGTATTTTTATTTTTTACAATTTTTGCATTTATTTAGAGATCAGGGTAGCAGGGAACACATGATCTGCGTGTCCTCTGCTGCGCCCCTAGACTACGCTCACAATAGCCTTTCAACATTTTGTTTTTCTGCTCCATTTTTGGGAAACAGGCAAATAGAATGAACCCCTTTTTTCAGGAGCCATAATTTTTTTTTATTTCTCCTTCCACATAACCGTATGAGGGCTTGTTGTAGTTTTGAATGACGCCATTCATTTTATCATACGATGCACTGGAAAGCGGGAAAAAAATTTCAAGTGCGTTGAAATTGAAAAAAAAAGTGAAATTCCACATTTTTTTTTTAATTTACCATGTTCATTATATGAAACCTACAAAAGACAAAATGAACAACCCGGTCCTTGTCTTCCCTTAAGGTACTGTCACACTTAGCGATGCACCAGCGATCCCGACCAGCGATATGACGCGGTCAGGATCGCTGGTACATCGCTAAGTGATCGCTAGTGAGCTGCCACACAGACAGATCTCACCAGCGACATCGCAGGGGTCGGGGGTCGCTACTTACCTGTCAGACGAGGCGATCCTGACGTCCTCCCGCCCGCGTCCACACGTCGCTCGTCGTCACAGCAGGAAGCTGACGACGAGAAGCGGCCCAGGACGTTCTCGCGCGATCAGCAATAACCAGCGGGGGAGCGGTCGGAGGCAAGTATCAGACATAGCGATATCGCTAGCAATATCGCTATAACGTCACAAAAAACAGTGACGTTGTAGCGATATTGCTAGCGATATCGCTTAGGCCTGTTTCACACTTCAGTTTTTTGTCAATTAAAATCCGCCAAAAAGGTGGAAAGCGGATCCGTTCCTAACTGATGTGAACGGATGCCACCGGATCCGTTTTTTTGACGGATCCGCCGAATGAAGAATTTTAAAGGAACCGCTGCGAGAGAGAGAGAGAGAGAGAGAGAGAGAGAGAGAGAGAGAGAGAGAGAATTTTATCTGTCCGCCAGAAATGATTTCAGGGTTAAATTTCCGCCTGACATCATTCCTCCGGGCATGCGCACTATAAAAATGCGGATCCTTCAGCACAAAAAACGTTACTTGGTCCGGCCAGCCATCTCGGCGGACGCAAAAAAAAAAAATTGACGGATCAGCAAAAAAACGGATCCAACGGATGGCCATCCGTCAAGATCCGCCGGTAATGCAAATCAATGGGGAAAAAAACGGATCCGCCAAAAAAAATGGCGGATCCATTTTTTTGCAAAAACGGCGGATTTTGACTGATGGTCAAAAATGGAAGTGTGAAACAGGCCTTAGTGTGACAGGCCCTTTATTCACACAGACGTCAACTTTGACACATGATAAGGTTTTTAATAGACAGTGTAGGACCGCCCCGACCACAGAGTCACCTTGTCGATGGTGGGACGGCTTTTATGCTATGTTTGATCAAATACAGTATTACTAAGAACTCTGAATGATTTAAATGCACTTTTGCTTTTTACTTATTTAATTACAGCAGGGTTTTTTTCATTTTGTCTTTTGTAGGTTTTGTTATGCTTTTTGGCCATGTGAACATGCATTTATATGCTGCATGTGTACCAACTCAAACCAAGCTCATTTTTTGTGTTTTTTCCATGTTCATTATATGGTAAAACTGACCTAACAATATGATTCTCTAGGTCAGTATAATCAGGCACATAGCAAACATGTATAGTTTTTTTTTTAAGTGGTGAAAAAAATCAGCAAATTTATAGAGAAAAAAACTCTTTTGCTTCTGTTGACCTGTAACACTTTCACTTTTTTGGGACCTGGGGCTGGGTGATGGCTTGTTTTTTGCACCCTATTTTAATTGTTATCACTTTGGGGTAGATACGATGTTGTGATCACTTTTTATTGCATTTTATTGCAATGTTTCAGCAGCCAAAAAAAATGTAATTCAGGCATTTTGATTTTTTCTTTTCATTGCACCATTTATCAATCGGATAAATTTATTTTATATTTTGATAGATCAGACTTTTACGAAAGCAGCTACTGTATGCCAAATATGTGTACTTTTTGGTTTATTTTCAATGGGGAAAAACAGGAGTGATTTTAACTTTTTTTTTTTTTTTAATATTTTCATATCTAAAAAATGTTTCCCCACTTTTTATTGTATGTAGTAGTCCCTTTAGGGGACTTGAAGCTGCAATCGTTTGATCGTTTGTGATGTGCATAGCAGTGCATAAGCCCTGTTATGTATAGCTAAAATTACTGCCCGGCATTCACAGGAAGACCGTAAGGACAGGTATGGGGGGGGTCTTCAGCTTCTGTTAACCTGTTAAATCTTGCTGTCAATCTGTAATAGCGGCATTTAACACGAGCCAGCAGAGGGGGCATGTCATTCCATGTTCTCATCAGCTCCCTACAGTCACAAATAGGAGCATAGAACGACACACCCTCTGCCGGCACGTGTTAAATGCCGCTATTACAGATTGACAGCAGGATTTAACACGTTAACAGCTACACATGGAGCTTCCCTTCACAACACGCATGAATGTTAAAGGTACATGATGGCTGATTAAATCAGCCATCATATGCGGGGAAAGATGCAGGCTTGAAGTCGGGAACACTACTTTTGACGTACATGTACTTGAAACATCATGAAGTGGTTAATGTAAAAAAACAAACAAATCCCTTGCATGGCTGATGCAGATAACATGTGTATAACATATAGCTCTGTACCAAGCAGCAAGAGAAGGAAAGTATGAGACAACATGGTTTTTGCATAGACTACGCAGAAGTTTTGCATATTGTCCCAGCTTCAACTGGAGTCAACAATAAAATGAAAAAAAGTCTAATGAAATGCAGAACTGAGACAACGTGTGTAACAATATTACCAAAGTCCAAATACAAGCAAATATGCTTTCTATATACGGTAATACAGCAGTCTATTAGGAGCTTTTGTGTCCCACCATGGTTACCAATCTCAAATCTCCGAGAGGCAACAGGCAACAAAAACCTTCGGCATCTGTAAAAAAAAGAGTAATTTGCTCATACTTGGAGTTGGCTCAAGAATCAGCCAGTCAAAAGATACTATATAAAAAAAGAATTACAGAAAGAATAGTTCCATACTTAATTTTCCACTTCGACCATCACCACCTCTATACTGTGTCTAATATTTGGCATTGCGGAGGTCTCTTTTGGTTGGAAGAGGAAACAAGATGTTTTACATCTACTCCATCTTTTCTGCATGCCCCTTCTTCAGGCATTCTTCAAATTTGTCATTTGTCTTGTGAGACATCCTAAAAAGTGCATTTAGTAAATTTTGACTTCAGTTTCCTGTTTTTTACCTTTTTTCGTAATTTCGCAGCCAGTTCCCACAACCACACCACATTTTTTACCGTTTTGATAGGCCAGTAAGACGCCAGTCCTGGGTCACACAATAGCCACCCAGTTTTACCAAACACCTAATAGATACTCTTCTTGCACTCTGGCATACACAGGGTGACACAACCAAGTTATACTCATTTTCAGGGGTTGTGGGTATGTTTAGGAAAGCAAGGAACAAACTTATTCAACATTAAATTTAATATGCAAAAATAAGTAGTGTTCAAAAAGTAAAACAAAGTTAAAATAATAAAAAGATATACATATAGGCAAAACTGTATAAAGGAAAAGGGATAACATACGGATACATGTTATGAATTGGATCCATTAGATCTTCTGGAGGAGAAGAATGCCGCTGGAAATATGGACAGATACTCGTAGCTTCTATTGGGGTCTGTAAATGATATTCGGTAGTTGAGATGTTATATAGGGTCTTTCCAGACCCCTTTCTCCTCCCACAGTTGAGCTAAGGCTACATTTGATTCTATTTAATCACAAAATGTGTCCCGTTGAATAACCTATCAAGTAATACTTCTCATGTAAATCATGAAAACTTTTTGCTACCAATGATTCACCATATTAAAGTAACAAAAAAGAAGCATGTAAATAATTAAAAAGTTTGTCTTTTATTAAACAACAATTTAAAGGATATAGACAGAACAAAGTGCTGTGAAATGAGGGAACAAATCCTATGGCTGTGCATTCAATATAAAAACAGCTAAAAAATAAATGTTTTAAATTTAAAAAAAATGTACAATATAGGAGATAATATACCCAACATTTTATAGCTGCATCATATGTGCATGCAAAGTTTTGTGACTATACCTCCAATCTAAGCACAAATGCTAGGATAAGCAACAGGTCATTATAAGGTAAAACATGAGTCCTGACTAGAGTTGAGCGAAACGGGTCTAAAAATTTCAAAAGTCACCGACTTTTGGCAAAGTCGGGTTTCATGAAACGAAACCCGACCCTAGGATGAGGTCGGCCACGAGGTCGGCGACTTACGCGCCAAAGTCGCGTTTAAAAAGTTTGTTTTGCGCTCTTTTTCAGCCAATCAGGATCCACGGACACTGTGGGCAACGTGATGACATAGGCAGGGGTCACCACCATCTTTCAGAAGGGCATGCAAGTGATTGGCTTGCTTTGGTGGGCGTCACAGGGGGTATAAAAGGGCGTGCACGCCGACCGCCATCTTACTTCTGCCGATCTTAGCATAGGGAGAGGTTGCTGCTGCTGATTCTGTAGGGAGAGCGTTAGGCAGGGAAAAAGAAAAAAAAATGCTTCAGCTGCTAGCGATTTTGCCTGTACAACACACCAGTCACTGTGTGTGCAGTGCAAGGGGAGGCTATATTTTGGTGGATCAGCGGTGTTGGTTGTTAGGCTGCCTTCTAAGGCTTCCTGACGGCTGCATTGCTGTTTACCCACTGCTCTGCAAACTGCTTTTTTAAAAGCAATCCCAATTTTTTTTTTGTCCTGCTGAGGTACTGAGCGTGCATTTTTTCACACCATACAGCGGTGCACACTCCTTACACAGTACTGTGTAACGGCTGTTATCACAGCCACAGTGAAGCTATCTGTGTGTCACTCTGTGAGAATAAGTCGAGGACATGTTTCGTTCTTACAGACCTGCACCTTCTAGTTTTGTCTAGCTTTCAAACAGTTAAATATATTTGCTGTTTGATCACATTCAAAACTATAGAGAGACAGCGTGTGTCAGTCCGTATACTTAAAAAACACGGATCTTGACAATTTTACGTACACCGGACAGCCGTGTACGTGCACGCTCCTCTCAGTACCGTGTAACGGCTGTTATCACGGCCACAGTGAAGCTATCTGTGTGTCACTCTGTTTGAATAAGTCGAGGACATGTTCCGTTCTTACAGACCTGCACCTTCTAGTTTTGTCTAGCTTTCAAACAGTTAAATATATTTGCTGTTTGATCACATTCAAAACTATAGAGAGACAGCGTGTGTCAGTCCGTATACTTAAAAAACACGGAGCTTGACAATTTTACGTACACCGGACAGCCGTGTACGTGCACGCTCCTCTCAGTACCGTGTAATGGCTGTTATCACGGCCACAGTGAAGCTATCTGTGTGTCACTGTGGAAGGATAAGTGGAGGACTTGTTCCGTTCTTACAGACCTACACTCTAGGGAGATTCCTATTCTGCCCAATTCTATATACACCTTGTAGTTTGTGATACACTAGCCAATTTCTGCCTGTGACATAGCGCTGTGATATTCAGTGGGCCTCACACAATCCAAAAGTGTCCACTAGTGTGTGCAGAAATTCAAAATCTCCGTGATCCTGTAGTCACTTTTTTCACACCTGTGCCATCGAGCCTGTGACATAGCGCTCTGATATTCAGAGGGCCTCACACAATCCATGAGTGTCCAGTGTCCACAAGTGTGTGCAGAAATTCAAAATCTCCCTTATCCTGTAGTCACTTTTTTCACATCTGTGCCATCGAGCCTGTGACATAGCGCTCTGATATTCAGTGGGCCTCACACAATCCATAAGTGTCCAGTGTCCACAAGTGTGTGCAGAAATTCAAAATCTCCCCTGTCCTATAGACACCTTGTACCTTGTTTTACATTACTATATAGTTTGTTGGATTTTGTCTACATTTCTACCAAAATGAGGAAGGCTGGTGGAAGAGGCCATGGAATTTGGCGGGGGTTGGCAGCTGGTAATGATGGTGTTGGTGGTGGATCTAATGGTAGTGGCAAAAGCAAAATAGGACCGAATGCAGGAGGTGTTGAGCCTGCGTCATCGTCTGGCTCCACAAGGCCTCGAAGGCTTACTTTTCTAGGAGTTGGCAAACCGCTTTTAAAGCCAGAGCTGCAGGAAAAAGTTTTGGCTTACATTGCTGACTCAGCCTCCAGCTCTATCGCCTCCTCTTCTTCAGTTGTAAAAAGTAAAAGCACTGAGTCGTCATTGGAGGCTCATGTTCATGAACCACACCTTTCCTTGTGTCCTTCACCCCAACCAAGATTGAAGGATGACGCAGGCCATACTACTGATTACTCCATGGAGCTGTTTTCACATACCATGCCTGGATTATCAAGTGAAATGGTGAATTACCCAGGCCAAGATGAATCTGACATGGAGTGCACTGATGCACAGCCACTGATAGATGATTCTGCTGGTACATTCACTCAGAGCACTACATTGTCCTCGCAGTGTACAGAGCCAGATTCTGACCCTGATGAGACTCAGGTGCCCCTTCCCGCACACTATACCACCATACACGGTGACAAAGAGGAAGGTGCACATGACACTGAAGAGGAGGTGATGGATGACCCAGTTGTTGACCCAGATTGGCATCCATTGGAGGAAGAGGGTGCTGCTTCCAATAGCTCAGATGAGGAGCATCCACAGCAGACATCGACATCACAACAGCTGTTATCTGGCAGGCACGGAGCACTCCAAAGACAGGTTCCAAAAATCAAAAGAGTTGCTGGACAGCTTGTCCAGAGGGTCAAAAAATATCACAGCGTGCTAGGCCGCAAAATGTCTGCCAAAGTGGGAAGAGTGCAGTGTGGCACTTTTTTGAACAAAATCCTCATGATCAGGCCAAGGTTATCTGTAAGAAGTGCGCAAAGACCTTTAGCCGAGGGAAAAATCTGAAAAATTTGAATACCAGTTGCATGCTTAGACATTTAACCACCATGCACTTGCAAGCGTGGACACAACACCAAACCTCAAGTACCACATGTGCAACTGATCACAAACAAGGTAGTCAGCAATGCTACATTGTTTCCCCCACTGTAAGCCCACCGGTCAGCACAGCAGCAAATGTTGAGGTGTCGTTGCAAGGCCACAGCAGTCAGAGAATCCCACTGTTATATCAAGGAAATACTGAATCTAGGCCATCAGAAAGAACACCAACTCCATCACCATCATCAACCCTCTCTCAGTCCGCCCTGTCCACCGCTACTTCCACCATATGCAGCTCTCAAGTCCAGCTCACCCTCCCAGACACTATGAGTAGGTCAAGAAAGTGCTCAGTCTCTCATCCGCGTACACTGGGTTTGAACGCCCACATTGCCAAACTAATCTCGTTTGAGATGATGCCCTATCGGTTGGTGGAAAGCGCAGCTTTCCGTGAACTCATGGCCTATGCAGTACCACGCTATGACCTACCCAGTCGCCACTTCTTCTCTCGGAAAGCCATCCCAGCCCTCCACCATCATGTGAAAGACCGCATTGTCCATGCACTCAAGCAGTCAGTGAGTGGAAAGGTGCACCTCACATCTGATGCATGGTCCAGTCGGCATGGGCAGGGCCGTTACGTGTCCATCACTGCGCACTGGGTTAGTGTGGTGGATGCAGGGTCCACAGGGGACAGCGGTGGTGGGACAGTGCTGCCTAGCCCACGGTATAGGAAACAGTTGGCTGTAGGCGTTCGACCCTCCTCCTCCTCCAGAAGCGAAAGCTCGTCCACAGAGCGCAGTCGTACGAGCACTCCATCTGCAGCTGCCACTGTTGCACACAAGGTGTCCCCCTATCGAGCAGCTAGTGGAAAGCGTCAGCAGGCTGTGTTGCAGATGATGTGTTTGGGCGACAGACACACCGCCGAGGTGCTGGCCGAGTACTTTCAGCGACAAACTGAGTCATGGCTGGGCAGTGTACATCTTGAGGCAGGCAAGGTAGTTAGTGATAACGGCCGTAATTTTGTGGCAGCCATAGCCCTTTCAAAACTCAGCCACATACCTTGCTTGGCTCACACCTTGAACCTGGTGGTGCAGTGCTTCCTCAAAAATTATCCGGAGTTAGCAGCCCTGCTCCAGAAGGTGCGAAGACTGTGCGCGCACATCCGCCGGTCGCCTGTACACTCCATTCATATGCAGAAGCTGCAGCGATTGCGCCACCTTCCCAACCACCGCCTCATTATCGACATTGCAACAAGGTGGAACTCCACCCTGCACATGGTTGAGCGGCTGTGCGAGCAGAGGCAGGCCATAATGCATTTGTGGGAGGATACACGGCCAGGCACTTTGAGAGCAGACATGGAGTTGACAGGTGTGCAGTGGTCGAAGCTGAAAGACCTCTGTAAAGTCCTTCAGTGTTTTGAGGAATGCACACGGCTGGTAAGTGCAGACGACGCCAACCTAAGCATGAGCATCCCACTTATGCGTCTGCTCATGCAAACTTTGACGCACCTTAAGGAGCAGGCGTCTGCAGCCAATGTTGACGAGGAGGGAATCCTTGATGACATTCAGCCATTGTCTGCTCAGGGACCTCTCCTGGATGAGGTGGAGGAAGAACAGGAGGAGGAGGATGATGATGATGGGGATGATTACTTAGGGGAGGAGGATGCATCTCGTGGGGCAAGTGAAAATGTTGGCGTGGCAAGGTCTGGTACAGGGTTTGTGCGTGACTGGAGGGATGTGGATTTGCCAGAAAGTGCTCCTCCAACCAGCACTCGCAGTGCATCATTGACACCGGGAACATTGGCCCACATGTCAGATTATGCCTTGCAGATCCTAAAAAGGGACCCCCGCATTGCCAAAATGATGAACGATGATGACTACTGGTTGGCCAGCATCCTGGATCCACGCTATAAAGGCAAATTACAAAACATCATGCCACAGGAGAACCTTGACCTAATATTGGCTAATAAACAAGCAACTCTGGTAAATCGGTTGCTTGAGGCATTCCCAGCACACAGCAGCGGTGATGGTTCTCACACGAGCCGTACGGGACGGGGGCAGCTTGGCAGGGGTGTTCGTGGTGCACACAGCAGAAGTGGCGTTGGAGACAGGGGTTTCATGACAATGTTGTGGACTGATTTTTCAAGTACCACTCACACAATTGGTAATACTGCATCAATGGAAAGTGACAGGAGACAGCAGTTGTCAACTATGGTTACAAACTACTTTTCCTCCCATATCGATGTTCTCCCACACAGGTCATTCCCCTTTGACTATTGGGCCGCTAAACTGGACACCTGGCCTGAATTGGCACAATATGCCTTACAGGAGCTCGCTTGCCCAGCTGCAAGTGTGCTATCGGAAAGAGTCTTCAGTGCAGCTGGATCAATCCTGACAGAAAAAATTACCCGTCTGTCAACCCAAAATGTGGATGATCTAACCTTCATTAAAATGAACCATGCATGGGTTTCCAAGGATTTTGTCCCACCTTCCCCTGATGACACATAGGGTGACAGAAAAATGGCTTGCTTTGGTCCACCTCTTCCTGGGACTTGACCTATTTCGCCTTTTGCATCAGCTGAATGTCCAACATCAACATATGCCACTTTCTAAAACTCCCTAACTGTGCTGCCTCTCCCCCCATGGCCGGGGTCACCACCTAGCGCACGACCCCGTGCGAGTGCCGTTGCCCTGGACAGGTGGGCAGGCCGACTCTTGGGCGCGGGCACTGGCACAGGGTCCCTCATGGTGCAATCAAGTGTCTCTGACGGTGGTGGTGCACACCCGCCGTCAGACACACCGCTGTACTATGAGGGGCACAGTGCCAGTACCGACGCCCGCGAGTGGGCCCCCCTTGCTTGGGCAGGGCCCCAGCATTTGCAATCTTTACCTCTCCCTGCTCCTCCGCTGTGTAGTCTGGGCCGTCAAATCCATACTGTGCCTGACACCGTCTGAGCCTGCCTCCTGATGTATTGACATATATTTTGAATGTGTACTGTGACGTCCACCTGCGGGTCTGGGCTGCAGCCAGGCAACACCCCGAGAAACACTGATACCCTTTACCCCTATACAGGGATCTGGATTTATAGCAGAGCCCAGGAGGCGCTGTCTGAATAGGAGCAGTGACCAGAGCAGGACGGTCGCCAGAAAGGTGTTCCAATACAGGACACAAACGTGGAGATATGCGAGTCTAAACCAGTCGGGCAGCAATGGTACAAAAACGGTAGACAGAAGCAGAGTCAGATTCAGGCCGAGAGTCATAAACCAGGAGAGTAGCAGAGGTACAGAATCGTTAGGCAGAAGCAGAGTCAGATTCAGGCCGAGAGTCATAAACCAGGAGAGTCGCAGAGGTACAGAATCGTTAGGCAGAAGGAGAGTCAGAAGTCCAGGCCAAAGTCAGTCAGTCAGAAAGCAATTCACACAGTAACACACAGGGGAACCAAGAATATATCCGGCGGCTTGCAAGACCAGTCCCAAGGTATTTCAGGGATCAGGTCACCCCTCATAGGTTACTGGACTGATGATGTCATCAGTACCGCCCCCAGGACCAGGCCAGATGGAGATGCAGTAACCTCTTGATGACTGACAGAGGGGTGGAGCCTGCGTCCACCAGATGCCTGCGCAGGTGCCCTTACTCTGTCAGCACCATAACTCCCGGGCGAGCCATGGCGCCTCCTAGTGACCGCGACAGGAGCAGCAGACCCAGAATTTAACGGCGACGTGACAGACCGGCGCCTCCTAGAGGCTAAAGCCGGGACAGTAGGCTCTGAGCCTGACGTGACAGAACCACGGCCCTGTCCAGTGGCCGAGGCAGGAACAGCCGTCCCTGAGTCTGACGATAAAGTGGCGGTCCGGCGCCTCCTAGAGGCCGCGACCGGAACAGCAGGCCCTAAGTCTGGCGGAAACGTGACATGTACACTATGCTATCCATACATGTTATCCGGGGATACGGTACCCTTTCTCACCTTTGTGCAATCACGTGTAATCCATACTGGGCCTGAGAACGGCTGGCGAGCTGTTAAGCAAGCTACAGCACCTGTGCTTTGCACACGTAAGTTTTTCATTTTTCAGGAATGACGGTTAGGCCTAATTCCGGAACTGCGGTTGACCTGCACTTACTGGGAAATCATCGTTCGCGGGTAATTATCTGCACCTGTAAGCGACAAATGCTGGCCTTTTCAGTGTAGCGCACATGCAGCCACGGACATGTAAGGGCATGACACACCAGTTATTGGCCAATCTCATGTGCCAGAGCCTCACGTGTCCCTCTAGTAAGCCAGACACGGACCGCGGGGCATGACGGAGTCTCGTTCGTTAACGGAATTAAGCTTGCAATGTGTGCATCTTTTCTGTAGCTGGCATGGTTGAGGTTTCCCAGGTGGAGTTGAATTAAACCATAGGCTCCACTCCCGGTGGTGCCCTTCTGGACATTCCTTTAAGGTTCAGCTTTGCAACCATACTGCCCACGTAAAACAAACACTTTGCCTTCATGAACGCTGTTTGGAGGGTCATGACTCGTGGGAATAACGCCGCCCAATCAGTTAACCTGCTAGAGAGATCCTTCGTTGCTCCCAAGCATGACATCACACTCCCTAGGAGGAAGGTAATGCTACCGTAGCGACCGTACTCCTGGGGGCGACACAAGTGCACTGATGCCCAGCCACTGCTCGATGAATCTGCTGGTACATTGACCCAGACCACTACATTCCCCTCGCATGCTACACGGCCTGAATCTGACCCTGATGAAACTCAGGTTACCCTTCCCATATACAGTTCCATCTTACACGGTGACAAAGAGGAAGCTGCAGATGAAAGTGCAAGGTTCGGCCCACCCGCCATCAGACACACCACCGTACTATCAGGGGCCCTGTGCCAGTGCCATCGCCAATGAGTGGGCCCCCCCTGCTTGCTCAGGATCACAGCACTTGCAAGGTTGAAATACTGTGCAGTGAGATGGAAGATGGGAACGACAAAGAGTCCAGACTAGTACAGGGATTCCCTAGCGAGGAGACTTATTTCATTGTTTTCAATGATGGGAGAGCAATTTTTGGGGAGCACTATACTCTGGAGAATGATAGATGGGGCCCACCATACACTGGAACATTCCAAAGGTGGACATCAGACACTGGAGCAGCATTTACAGGGCCCATTATACACTAGAGCATTAGAAATGTGGCCCATTATGTTTGGAGCATTATTTGGGCCCATAAGACAGTGGAGCTTCATCCATGGGGACCAACATATACTGTAGCATTATGTGGAGCTCATCATATACTGTTTCAAACATTATATGGGACCAATGATTCTGTATGGAGAAATAGATGGGCCTCGTCATGAGATGTAAAAAGTGAAGTATTTTTCATTGTACTATACCGCTATTTCTCTGCCGTATCGGAGCATGATGAGTTGTGGTATGTGTTAAAGGGGCGCTCTTTCGCCCAGGGCACATGAAAACCTGGAGCCAGCCCTACCCCCCCACAACTTTAGCCAAATAACCCCCATTTTTCAGTGCGTAACTTGTATTATGAAGTTAATTAAGGTTGACAAGCTTAAGTAAGAAGAATTGATGCTTTTGGCATTCAAATGGGCACTGTTGGTGTGTTTCCTGTCCTCCTCTCACTGCCGACTTTTATTCCCCATTGACTTACATTGGGTTTCGTGTTTCGGGACGACCCCGACTTTTCCCTATAGTCGGCCGATCTTGCTCGATCCGACTTTTGGAAAAGTCGGGTTTCACGAAACGAAACTCGACCCTAAAAAACCAAAAGTCGCTCAACTCTAGTCCTGACGATTCAAAAAATATCTGCAATGCCAAGCTAATGTGGCGCCCCTGCGGGTCCAGACCCCACAGAGGTACTGCACCTCACCCAGAGGTGTGGTATCCAACTAACAGGTAAGGTGGATGCACTCGACCAGCAGACCAACACTCACACCCACACACACAGTAGTGTAGCAGAGCACCCTTCATGGCTCCCTGCTTGGAAGACAAAGTGTGCTGGGAGGTGGGCGGAGCGTAGCAAGGCGGGAGAATCTAGGCTGAGGTTAGACAGATCCCCTGAGAGGGAGGGAAGGAGAAGGATGTAGTCTGCGCAGCTTCTGGCTATATGCGGAGTGCCAGACGATTTGGACTAAAACAGCAGATTCTACGTAGGAAGAGTGGTTCTTCCAGGGACACGGTTGGAAAGTTATCCCGTGGGTCTCGTTCCACGCTGACGACTGTCAGGTGGAGAAAGAAACCAGACTGGTCGCAAAGGGAACGGCCCCTAGCCTAGTTCGCATTCCTCTGGGTGCCACTAGCAAGCCCATAGCTTTGGTTGCTTTATGGACCATCGCCCCTACCACAGTTAGTCCGAGGTGGCTATATAGAATCACAGAAACGGGAAAACAAACTTTGCCTGGACAGGATTTGCAGTCGCTGGCCCAGAACGCTAATTGTGAAGCGCTGAAGTGGAAGAAGGAGTTTAAGCAGCGTAGTGTTTGGAGACGGCCAGGAAAGGAACACACTGACTGGGAAAGCTGGAAAGGTGCATTTCATCTTATCTGGGAGTTTTCTGGACCTCTTCCCTGGAGGACTCAGTACTGAAGTGGGCGTCTGTATGCGCAACAGACTGCGAGTAAAGCCTTGGAACTACATGCCCTTGTGTCCTCCATTTTATTCCTGCACCATTCATCCACTCCACACCAAAACCCCACCAACAACCTCATCTACTCTGCCCTGGGACTACAGCCCTACCTGTGGAGGGCTACAACATCATAGCTGCACCCAACATCCATCTCAGAGAAGCAACACCGCAGCGCTGGTCACTCTGACCAGAAACCACAGGTGGCATCACGAATCACTACAATAACTTTATCCCTATCAATCTACCCCTTTTACATGACCGCCTGTGGCCACGGACAGGGTCATCTGTTGTGAGTTCATTTTCCCCTGCATCACTGAGGCCCGAGGAACTCCCTCTTCTTGTAAGGAGAGGTAGTGAGTCTGATTATCAGACACCTGAGATTAATGATGATGACTGGCTGAGTGGAGTCACAGACTGGATATAAGGCTGCATACGCCCATTCTCCCTGCGGGTGATTTCTCTGTGGTATCCTTGGAGTCCAGTCTGAATTTCTGCTCTGTTAAAGCTAAGTTTTCTTCCTTGCTTTTTGCATTTGTGCATTGCTTTGTCTTTTCTGGATTTCAGCCATCCCCTGCTGGGGTGAGCTGAACTCCTTAGCTCTGTCTCCTGAAAATACCAGAGTGCTGATTTAGTTTTGAAGCTTAGTTGCTTCAGGGTTTTTTTCCATTTCAGCTTGCTGGCCTATGTTTTTGATAGGGTTTTTTGCCGATTGCAGACAGCAGCTTTCCTTTCCTTTCCTTTTTAGATTAGATTGGGCCCCAACGTTTGCTCAGCCTATCTTTCTAACTGTGTCAGTGTTTTTCATCTTGCTTCACCGTCATTATATGTTGGGGGCTGCCTTTTGCTTTGGGGTCTGCTCTGGGGCAGTTTAGATTTCCCTTTCTATCTTTAGGCTATGTAATTCTCCGGCTGTGTTCGAGGGGTTTAGGGCACCGTAGGAACCCCCCACGGCTACTGCTAGTTGTGTTGATAGGTTCAGGGGTCTGCAATCAGATAGTTGCCAGCTCCTCTGGTTTTCTGGACGTAGCTTCTATTTTTGTGTCTGCCTCCTACGGTCACTCAATCATAACAGTCACCGCCACTGTGACATCTCCCATTAAAATCAATGGCCCGGCGCCGAGTACCCCACTGCCTCCGGGGCGAGTCAATAACGCCTATGTATGTGAATTATCACCAGAACAAAAATATCAACTTCATTTTGTTTTAAATACCTGTCACTTAGTGAGCTGTTAGTAGCACGTCCATGGAGTCCCTCTGTCCCGACGCGTGTTTCGCTTTGCTTGTTCGGGAGGCATCTGTCAATAATATTTGGTAGTTGAGATGTTATATAGGGTCTTACCAGACCCCTTTCGCCTCCCACAGTTGAGATAAGACTAGATTTGATTCTAATAGCATTTTAGCCCTCATTTCTGTTGTGGGTCATGTTTTCCCCTAGGAATTGCCTAAAGAAACAATATGGCTGTCATCGTTCATGCGTTCTGCATTCTATACACACTACACATGAATATTGTATATCCATAAATCAGGAAGAGATTGCTTTCCTGTAGGCTGGTAGCTACCAAAACTTTTGCAATTACACCAACACATCCGAATGCTTTCCCCGTTCACGGGTATATCCATGGATTTGTCAAAAGTAGAATTATAATACAAAAAACTTTAAAATATTGCTTTATTTTTGACCAGCTATGTCGTGCAAACAGAGCGACTACCAAAGGTGAAAACATTTACATCTCTGCGTTCAACAGGGACACATCTGCTGGCTAAAACAGTTAGGGTACCGTTACACTTAGCGACGCACCAGCGATCCCAACAACGATACGACCTGGTAAGGATCGCTGGTGCATCACTAAATGGTCGCTAGTGAGCTGTCAAACAGACAGATATACTTACTGACGCAGCAGCAATCCAGCAATCCATACAACGACCTCGGCGTTCGTTGGTATCTTGTCACACAGCTGCTATTCAGACGACTACGACCTGCGTCCATGTGTTCTGCGTTGCCATCGAGGTCGCTCGTTGGCGTCAAACACTGCGATGTGCGCTGGCCAGTAGGACACCAACGATGAAAAAATGGCCCTGGCCATTCGAGCATGATCATCGAGATCGCAGCGAGGGCCCGTTCGCCGCTGCGTGTCACATGTAGCGAGATCGCTAGCGAGATCACTGTTACGTCACAAAATCGGTGACGCTTCAGCGATCTCACTAGCGAGCTCGCTATGTGGGAAAGGGCCTTTATCCAACATTGAGAGTTATCAGTTAATTACTCTGTGTACACACTCCATGTCTGCTCTACATCAGATAACCTTCTTTAATTACCTTTTCACAGCAGGGGGTGCAAGCAGTGATCCAGAACCCTAAGCCTTTGATCTGTACAACTTTTAACTCCAATTATGATGCAGTATGAGATACTTTTAATGATGCCATTTTTGGGGAAACATATAATGTAATAAATCATTATTCATTTTTTATGGAATACATCATTGTAAATACACACCTGTACTTTGTATCTCCCCCACCTCATTGTAGATTGTAAGCTCTCACGAGCAGGGTCGTCTTATTTTACTTTAATTACTGTATTGCAAACGTTGTTTCTTATTACTTGTGTTTTGAAACTGTTAAACTGTAAAGCACTGCGGAATATGTTGGCGCTATATAAATAAAGATTATTATTATTATTATTATTATTATTATTATTATGGAAGTAATGAAAAAAGAGACTGTTGTTGATGCTGGAAAAGCTGTTAACATTAGAAATGAGCGAACCTTTCAAGGTTCAGTTTTGTTCAATTCGATGAACGTTCCCGAACCATATTAGCTTTAATAGGTGGCCAAACCAAATGTTATACACACCACCTTAAGAGGTGGTAAAAAGCTTCCCAACAAGCTAAAATTAGGGTAAAAAGTGGCAACAATTGACCCACAATAGAAATATGCAAATGGCACAGCAGCAGTCAGCCATGGGCCATGCATTAGGTGTCAGGGTCTGGCCCAGCATTTACAGCTAAGAATTGTAGTTTCAATGAGGACCTGTTGATTAAGGGAGCGGTGTAAGCCTTCTTATCTAGAAGACCTCACACCTCATGCAACACCTGGATCGCCCTCACCCAGGGCGGCGGGATACTCGGAGCTGGGCCCGTTGGTTTCAATGGGAGATATCACGGTAGCTGTGACCCGGTCCGTGGCCCTGGGCGTCCATTGTAAAAGAGGAATGTCGAGCTTGTGGGTGATGATTAAAGTTTGTGAATAAATGATTCGTGAGTCGTGACGCCACCTGTGGTGTTCGGCAATGAAGATGTTAAGCCGACGCTGCAGACAGATCCTCTGGGACAGATGGTGTGGTGCAGCAATGATGTTGTGGCCCTCCACAGGTAGGGCTGTAGTCCCAGGGCAGAGTAGCTGAAGTGACGGTGAGGGGAGACGTGGATGGTGCAGTGTTAGGCACAAAGATGTAGCAGTGCTGGGTGTGTTGGTGCAGGAATAATTGGAAGATCACAAAGCATGTAGTTCCAAAGCTTTACTCACAGTCTGTTGTGCGTACAGGTGCCCACATCCGTGCCATGTCCTCCGGGTCAGGAGCTCAGCCAACTTCCAGGCAACAGTCGAAGCTGTTGCTGGATCGGCGCCTGCCCAAGCCTCCGGGATGGACCTGCGTGGCTGCGCCAGGTCCGAGCAGGGCCTCAGCCCCTGTTCTACTGCTTGTTCCGGGACTCTCATGTACCTCCTCCTGGCAGGCCGCATCCAGTGGCAGCATCGGCTTGGAGGTGGGCGCTGTAGATGGTATCGCAGCAGCCGTATGCCCCGCAGGGGCTGCTTGGGAGCAAGTGGTTTCTCTCCATTGCATTCTCCTGGCCTCCGTCCTTCTTCCATCATGGCGTTCTGGCGTTCTTCCTCCTTCCTGGCCTCTTTTCCCGCCATCGGCTCTCGCTCCTCCTTCTGTGGGCGGCGTCTTCTTCCTACTCCTCCATACCAAGCCAGTATCCAGGGGAGGCCCAGGACAGTTCTCAGTCTTTTCTTAGTACCACCCATTGTGGTCACGCCCTTCTTCACCGTGCCGGTGGCCATTTTGAGAGTCCATTTTACAGTCTATTAATTTGGTTATTCTGCACATTCTCAGCAATGTTTAAGTCCAATAGATTTCAGGCACACAGAACCCGGTGGCACCGGGCTTCGTCATCCTGTTCGTGATGCCAAAAATGGATCGCCCTCACCCAGGGCGGCGGGGTACTCGGAGCCGGGCCCGTTGGTTTCAATGGGAGATGTCACAGTAGCTGTGACCCAGTCCGTGCCCTGGGCGTCCATTGTAAAAGGGGAATGTCGAGCTTGTGGGTGATGATTAAAGCTTGTGAATAAATGATTCGTGACGCTGTGGGGAGGAGGACCCCCATATAGTGATTGGGCCGGAACCAAGGAGACCGCCATCAGGGTTATTGAAGGAACCACACCAGGGGGATTACAAAGGGAGACATGCGACTGAAGTTGTCAGGGCAACAGGGGGAGGGGCTAGGACAAAAGGAGCAGGGGGCACGCTCAGGTGGCAGTTGGCAGAGAGCCTGACAGGAGAGAGGAAGCCGTGTGACGGAGAGAGGACTGAGGTAACTGACGGTGTGTTGAAGAGAGACAGGCAGGAGGCTGTGAAGGGAAAACTTCAGACTCACCGACAAACGACACGTAAGAGACTCTCTCCGGCAGTCCCTCCCCGCATACGTTCAGATAAGGTGACGCCCGCTGATTCACTCCGTGGTGTGACAGGACTGGGACCTCAGGCGACCGCTGCGACGAGACTTCAATCCGGTACAGCGGCCAGGACACTGCCTCCCGGCCTTCGCCCACAGCTGCGGCCCTGTCATCACCGGCTACAGGAGGAGCCACCTCGCTATAGGCGGCCGTAGAGCCCCCGTCCTGGTCACTGAGGGGGCACTGAGCAGAGTCTGGTAACGGTTATGTTTTTGAACTGCCTCATGACCAGGCTGAGGGACGAGAGCCTCTAAAAGGATGCCTGGGAGATCCCCCGACCCAGTTTCTTCAGGGCCTGTTGCGCCCCACCGTCCCAGTTTCTTCAGGGCCTGTTGCGCCCCACCGTCCCAGTTTCTTCAGGGCCTGTTGTGCCCCACCGTCCCAGTTTCTTCAGGGCCTGTTGCGCCCCACCGTCCCAGTTTCTTCAGGGCCTGTTGCGCCCCACCGTCCCAGTTTCTTCAGGGCCTGTTGCGCCCCACCGTCCCAGTTTCTTCATGGCCTGTTGCGCCCCACCATCACAGTTCTTCAGTGCCTCTTGGGCCCCACCTGCACCGACTCTTCAGGGCCGGACAAGCCTAAATCAACCCGGGAAATCGAGGATTACAAGGCAGCCACATCAGTGATCCCTGAGCGGTCATATCTGCGAACCCGAGCGACGCCTGGAAGGTTAAGTGCGCTATAGAAAATAAGGACTTCTATTTTGGTCAATCGTGGTCTCTGACACCTGGAATAGCCGGGTTGTTTCCAGTTAAGATAAGAAAATTATTTTATTGTTACATTGTTTTTGAGTCCCTGCGAGGACAAATAGTTGATACCCCTTTTGTTGATTCAGCTTAGCCTCAGTGGCTTGAAATTCATAAAAGTTTATTTCACACACCACATTCAGTCTCGTGTCTCGTCATTGCATCCTGCGAGCCTGCTCGAACCCTACACTTGGCGTAGTCGGCAGGATGCAGTCTCCGAGCGCGGACAGTGGTGGCCCAGATCAGGGGGGAGCTGTAAGCTCTGTAAATAATGAGGGTCCCCGTACCAGCATTTCATTGGGGGCCATGCTGAACAACCTGCCTAGATTCTCCGGCTCCAATACTATGCTATGGAGCTGGACAGAGCGAATGCGGGGGCTCTTCCGGATGCACCCAATGACCCCTGATCTGGAGGCCGAGGTGGCACTCATGGCACTGGACGGGGAGGCGCGGAGGTCATTGATGTTGAAACCTCCGGGGCACCGTAACACTTTTGAAAAAGTGTTACAGATAGTAGAACAGACCCATGGGGACCCTACTGATGTGGGAGAATTAAGAACCTGTTTGTTTAGTCAGATGCAAGTAGAGGGGGAGACGATCACAGAGTATATGAATGTCCTCCAAGAATTACATACGGCTATCGAAAGAAAGGATGGGGAAGGGGCAGGACCTGTTGACATTACCCTATGTGACCTACTGGTGACTGGTTTGCGAGATCCATTAGTCAAACAGGCACTGCGGGAACAGATCAGAATGAATCCCCGAATAGATTTTTCAGAGGTGGGAAGTCAGGCACGTGCTCGAGAGCAGGAGCAGGGGATGGCGGTCCCCGTAGGGAAAGTCCGAGGTGTGGGGGCCTCTGCGAATGTAGTCGAGGAGCCTCAGTGGGTGGAAGAGATGAAGCAAGAGCTGAAAAGTATTAAGGGCGAGTTGGCCGAAGTAAAGAGAAGAACCAAGACCGGGACTGGACGACCTAGCTTTAACCCCGGCTCCTGGGGATCACGCTCCCCGCGGGGTGGTCAGCCTACGCAGGCCCGGTGTTTTGAGTGTGGAGAACCAGGCCACTTTGCCCGAGAGTGTCCGTGGCATGGGAGATACCCACCCTGGCGGCCATTAAACTAAAGGGCTCCGGGCTGGGGGGACGCCGCTTGGAGCCGAAAACCACAACTAGGGGTGGTGGAAGTCCCGAAGATTTGGTAGCAAAATGTCCGGTGGTTTAGCAGAAGTGGAGGGCCGGGCCGTCCGGTGCCTGGTGGACACGGGGTCACAAGTAACCACTATGCCTGCAACGTACTTTCAACAGAACTTCCCAGAAGCAGCCAGGCCTCAGTGGGGGCCCGTGATCAGACTAGTAGCTGCCAACCAACTGCCGGTCCCAGTTGCCGGGGTGGTGTGGGTGCAAGTGACGCTGTGCGGTAAATCCCTTGGTCGCAGAGGGGTGGTACTGACTCAAGGTGAAGCTGATAAGCAACACCCCATCACCCTAGGCATGAATGTCCTACGAGAGTTCGGCAACCTACTGCTCAATGACCCTACATAGAGGATTCTGAAGCAGTGGGGTTCTCGCACAGCCCAGGGACAGGTATTCCAGCAGCTGGTGCAGAGAGCACGGGTACATCAGGACCGTCAGGAAGGCGAGGCTCTGGGTAAGGTCATCATGCCAGCGACTGCCCTGCTTGTGTTACCTCCTGGACAGACTGTGGTGGCCCTGCCCATTCGAGCCCCGATACCCTTGGAGGGTGTGGAGGTGCAGGTGGAGCCGTGTCACTCAGAGCGCTTACCTCCTGGCATACTGGTGGCCCATTCCCTGGCTACTGTGCAAAAAGGAGCCGTCCTGGTGTGCTGCGTTAACCTTGAAGACCGAGACACCGTTCTGAAAGCACGGACTGTACTGTCCAAACTAGTAAGGCCTTTAGAAGAAGTGCTGCCAGCCCCTATGGTTCAATTACAACTACATCCCGAGGATCCTTGGGAAGTAACGATACGAACCTTACAGGCCCACGAAGTATCGGCACAAGAGAAGGGCCGAAATATTTTGGAGCAGATGCGGGCCGAGCTTTCTGGATTAACTGCAGCCCAGCTTTCACAGATAAAAACATTGCTGGGACAGTACCATGAAGTATTTGCTAGTCATGAGGACGATTTTGGGTGTACTACCACCATCACTCATAAAATCCCCACAGCAGGAGCGGCCCCTATCCGGGAACGATATCGACAGATTCCGCCACAACTATATCAAGAGGTGAAAACTTTGCTGGCCCAAATGCTGCGAAAAGGGGTGATACAGCAAAGTCAAAGCCCCTGGGCGGCCCCAATCGTGTTGGTCCGGAAGAAAGATGGTACACTACAATTCTGTGTGGATTATCTTAAACTGAATGCTTGCGCTATTAAAGACTCATACCCACTGCCCCGCATAGAAGAATCCCTGTCCGCATTGGGAAAGGCAACATATTTTTCGACCCTGGACTTGGCCAGTGGGTACTGGCAGGTGCCCTTGTCAGAAGAAGATAGAGCTAAGGCCGGTTTCACATTTGCACTTTATGGCGCTGCGACGGCCTGCACACGGCCGCCGCTAAGCCCTGCCCCCTGCCGGCTTCCTGCCCGCCCCATCCGGTCATCGCCGCCTACTAGCGCACATGGACGCTTGCGATCTGCGCACCCTATCTTTAGCATAGGGTGCGCAGATCGTGCGCTGGCCGTGCGCTAGCAGGATTTTGCCGTGCGCTGCGCACTTTTGAAGGTGCGCCCGTGTGCGCCGAACGCAGCATGTTGCATTTCAAAAGTGCGCAGCGCACGGCAAAATCCTGCTAGTGCACGGCCAGCGCACGATCTGCGCACCCTATGCTAAAGATAGGGTGCGCAGATCGCAAGCGTCCATGTGTGCTAGTAGGCGGCGATGACTGGATGGGGCGGGCAGGGAGACGGCAGGGGGCGGGGCTTAGCGGTGGCCGTGCACAGGCCGTCGCAGCACCATAAAGCGCAAATGTGAAACCGGCCTAAGATGGCGTTCATATTGCCCATGGGACTGTTTGAGTTTAATCGGATGCCATTTGGGCTGGCCAACGCCCCCGGGACCTTTCAGCGATTGAGGGAGCAATGTCTGGGGGATCTCAATTTTGAGGCCATGTTGATCTACCAGGACGACATCATTGTCTATGCCGCCTCCTTCGAGGACCACCTGAAGCGGTTGGGACAGGTACTCAGCCGGTTGCAAAAGTACGGGTTGAAGGTGAAGCCTCAGAAATGCCACCTATTTCGCTCTCAGATTGAGTATCTGGGTCATGTCATTTTGGCAGAGGGTGTGAGGCCATCCTGGGAGAAGGTTGCTGCTATCCAGGAATGGCCTACCCCAGAGACGGTGAAAGATGTGCGGGATTTTCTGGGGTTAGCTGGATATTACCGTCGCTTTGTAAAGAATTTTGCATGTCGAGCTCGAGCCCTGCATGACCTGCTGAAGGGGGCTCCCGCTGGGGCCAATGGGCAAAAAATCCAGTTGCAACACCCTCAGGAAGAGGCCTTCCGAGACCTCAAGGCTGCACTTTCGGATGCCCCAGTGTTGGCTTATGTGGATTTCTCTCAGCCGTTCATCCTGCACACTGATGGGAGTCTCCACAGGCTGGGGGCTGTGTTGCCACAGGTTCAGGATGGCCGGGAGAGGGTGATCACATATGGAAGTCGTTCACTCCATGACTCCGAGCGTAACCCTGACAATTACAGCGCTTTTAAGCTCGAGCTCCTTGCAGTGGTGTGGGCTATGATGGAGAGATTCGCAGAGTACCTAGCGGGCTCCGAGGTGGTAGTGCGAACTGACAACAACCCCCTGGCTCATTTGGAAAATGCCAAGTTGGGGGCTTTGGAGCAGCGATGGGTTGCCCGGATGGTGAAGTACAATTATAAGATTATCTACAAAAGAGGGGCCGAGAATGTCCATGCAGATGCCCTCTCCAGGATTCGACATACAACTCCCGGACAGAATCGAGACGAAGAATTAGAAGGAGAGGAAATATTGTTCGCTCTTACCGCTGCCATGCTCACCAATGTTGATTCAAAAGTATCTTCCCCAGAGGCCCACAGGGGCATCCTGGAACAATCTCGGGATAAGTGGATACAACAACAACAACAACAAGGTGAAGAAGTTGGACTTCTCCAGACATGGGTCGCCGCTGGTCAATTACCCACTGATACTCAACGGCAAACTTTGACCCAAGACCTGTCGCTGATGCTGCGACAATGGGAGAGGCTGATTATCCGAAAGGGACTACTGTACCGTAAAATAACATCGCAAACAACCTCAATGACTGTTTGGCAGGTGGTTACGCCCGGAGCTCAACTACATGAACTGGCTCGAGAGGCTCACGAAAAAGGGGCCCACTTTGGAGTTAAAAAGACTTTGCAATGGTTACAACAGAAAGTTTATCACCCATGCTTGCCGGCTGTTGTGGACGAAGTTTGCCGTACCTGCCGCTTATGTGAATTGGCCAAACCTCCCGCTCAGAGAGCTGCAACACAGACTATTGTGACTTCAGCACCCCTTGAGCTCCTGACGGTGGATTACCTGACCATTGGTCCCGCATTCCAGGGATACGAACACTGCCTCATCATGGTGGATCATTTCACCAAGTTCGCTGTGGTCACCCCTACTCGAGACCTGACCGCGGAGTTGGCCGCCTCCGCAATTTGCAGAAACTTTATACAAGTATATGGCTGTCCTCAACGTATACATTCCGACCAGGGAGCATGTTTTTAGGGGAAAATTATGGAGGAACTACATCATCTCTATGGGATTGACAAATCCCGGACCACACCGTATCATCCGCAAGGAAATGGGGCTTGTGAACGATGTAATCGGACATTGATTCAAATGCTGCATACTCTGGAGAGTGACAAGAAAGCTCGTTGGCCTGAATATGTTTCTGAACTAGTATGGGTCTATAATAACCGGGTACATCGAGTTACGGGCTACACTCCTTATTCCCTGCTGTTTGGACGAGAGGGTAAAGGGATCACGGAGGTAGAGTTGGACCCCGAAGAGCCTCAGCCCTGGACCGGAGTGTCGTCCTGGGTCCACAGGCTGCAAACTCTTCACCGAATTGTACATACCAAACTCCAAGACTGGGAACACCCAGGGAAGAATACAACTTCCCCTCCTCATCTCCAAAGCAGGGACCGTGTGCTTGTACTGGATCAATGCCCCCAGAACAAACTGGAGTCGCGTTGGGAAGAGAGTCCTTATCGGGTACTACGCCGTATCCATCCAGAAGGACCTGTGTACGAAATACGGCCCAAGCAGGATGAAACACTACCCACCCGCATTGTGCATCGTAATATGTTACGCCCGTGTATTTCCACCGACCCAAAACAACTGGAACCCATCCCGTTGACATCCGAACCGGAGTCCATATGCTGGGACTCGGATGACGAGGATTTCCCTTCAGACCCCAAAGGCCCTCCACTCAATAATGAGCCAGTTGACACAATTAACCCGCCTGCATCATGCAGCCCACCAATGTCCACCACCCCAGAAGATTCCTCCCCAGTCGAACTTAGACGCTCCGAGCGGTCAACAGCCGGCAAACCCCCCGAACGGTATGAACAAGACCAGTTCGTATGACAACGAATATTGACACCCTTACAGGCCAATCTCGATAGACCAACGCCCTTGCCCGAGGACTGGTGAGCTTACAGGGCCTGTTGCGCTCCACCGTCCCAGTTTCTTCAGGGCCTGTTGGGCCCCGCCGTTCCAGTTTCTTCAGGGCCTGTTGCGCCCCACCGTCCCAGTTTCTTCAGGGCCTGTTGTGCCCCACCGTCCCAGTTTCTTCAGGGCCTGTTGCGTCCTACCGTCCCAGTTTCTTCAGGGCCTGTTGCACCCCACCGTCACAGTTCTTCAGGGCCTGTTGTGCCCCACCTGCACCGACTCTTCAGGGCTGGATGAGCCTAAATCCACCCGGGAAATCGAGGATTACAAGGCAGCCACATCAGCGATCCCTGACTGGTCGCATCTGCGAACCCGAGCGACGCCTGGAAGGTTAAGTGCGCTATAGAAAATAAGGACTCCTATTTTGGTCAATCGTGGTCTCTGACACCCGGAATAGCCGGGTTGTTTCCAGTTAAGATAAGAGAATTATTTTATTGTTACATTGTTTTTGAGTCCCTGCGAGGACAAATAGTTGATACCCCTTTTGTTGATTCAGCTTAGCCTCTGCGGCTTGAAATTTATAAAAGTTTATTTCACACACCACATTCAGTCTCGTGTCTCGTCACTGCATCCTGTGAGCCTGCTTGAACCCTACAACGCCACCTGTGGTGTTCGGCAATGAAGATGTTAAGCCGACGCTGCAGACAGATCCTCTGGGACAGATGGTGTGGTGCAGCACGTAGGGCTGTAGTCCCAGGGCAGAGTAGCTGAAGTGACGGCGAGGGGAGACGTGGATGGTGCAGTGTTAGGCACAAAGATGTAGCAGTGCTGAGTGTGTTGGTGCAGGAATAATTGGAGGACACCAGGGCATGTAGTTCCAAAGTTTACTCACAGTCTGTTGTGCGTACAGGTGCCCGCATCTGTGCCGTGTCCTCTAGGTCAGGAGTTCAGCCAACTTCCAGGCAAGATGAAGTACTCCTTTCCAACACTCCACCAACATATGCCTTATCTGAACGTCTTCCTTATTGCGCCTATAGTGAAGTACTCACAGTACTGAGTTACACTGGAGTTCCTCCTGTCAGATGTTCCTATGAACTCTACTTGTACGGCAGACAGCTGTAGCCTGCTTCAGGGACTCCTTGCTACCAAGTCCCAGCTCACTCACGTTGCTGTTGTGCCCCCAAGTCTTTTGTGGGAATAAAGTGGTGACAACTTCTATTCCTCCGGTGTCTGCTGCAGGACCATTAGTATCCATACAACCTCGGGGACCGAACCCCGGCCTTGCGCTGTGAACTTGGGAAGGGTTCTGCTCTAACCCTAATCCTTAGTCCTCCTCTCCATACGTTCCGTACTAATCCTTCTTTCTTATGGAAAGAGTCAGGCTTTCCATCAATGTCCCTTTCCTGTGCCAGCGGACCCAGGTCACTGAGGTCGGCTGCAGCACTTCCTTCATCCATCCCACTCAGGGGATCTTCTCTCCTCCTCTGACTCTGTCAGACTGACCAAATCCTAAACTCTTCTCGCTCTTTTGGTGCCAACTAAACTCCACCCGCCTCCCAGCACGCTTTGTGTTCCAAGCAGGGAGCCACCAAAGGGTGCTTTGCTACACTACTATGTTGTGTGGGATGCAGGTGTTGGGGCGAGGTTAGGTGTCTCCACCTTACTTGGATGGGTGAGGTACCACACCTCAGGAGGAGGTGCAGTACCTCTGTGGCGACTGAACCCTCAGGGGCGCCACACACCCTCAATTTTTTTTTCCAGTCACACATATCAGTTTCATACAGGAATATTGGTAGAAAAATGTAATTAAAGTAATGCAGGTAGTTGAGTGAAGGTAAGTGCAGGCCTGCCTATCTGGGAGACCTTCTTACATGGGCAATCCACCGGATAGAGACCGAACTTGGCTGAACCCCTATATTAGTTCTAATGATTTTTACGTGGAAATCTGGCCTTCTGATTTGCCACTGAAACACAGTTTTAGAACAAATGAATTAAAGCAGCAAATGGAACATCCGGAGACTGCCACACAGGTTTTGCACAATCTACTTTGATGCTGGAAGATTGATTTCACACAGGACAGGATCCTATCTATTTCACTGACAAGTTCACTTTCAAAACAAGATGTCAGCTTTTTTATGGCCAGGGACATGTGACTTCAGCAGACAGTCACAGAAGACCTTGTGTCATGACGTTGTGGATTGTTTCTGCTCCCTGATTGGCTCCCGGAGTCAACACACATAAAGTTAAGGGAAAAAAAAGAGCATGCCGCTGCCCCCTCATCAAACACGTCACTCCATCCCACTGATCATCATACAGCACAACTATCCTAGGCAAAGTAATACCAAAAGCATTAGTGGAAACACGATGATTTACCGAACTGTGACCGACTTTTGCCGACTTTGAGTAAAAATGCTTGTGAAAGCGAACACAAAACCGAATGTGCTACATTTGTGCCGAATTTGAGATTGGCGAAAGTTTTCTGAATAAGTTTGCTCATCTCTAGTTAACAACTTTCCTGCTATTCCTCCACCTCAACATCTCACCCAGTGTCATGCCTTTATACAAATGCATATAATCAGTTATGCTATGCTTTGTATTGAATTGTAGTATATTGATAACATTGGAGTGTACTGTATTGTGATAATTTATCCAACAGCGCCATCTATTGACAATGTTCTAATTACAGTTTACTTTCTGTTTCATTGCTTACTGTGCAATTTAATATTTATGTCTCATCAAGGTTTCCGTAGTTCCATCAGGCTCTACATTAGCTTTGCCCCCCCCCCCCCCGTCTTCTCCAGCAGCCATCTTTGCCTCATGGATGCTGACAATCTCTCTCTGATTTTCAGCCCATCTGGTTGTTTACCTCCACATAACACAATCGGTGAGTTATTTCCCCCTTGTTAGAACTCACCATATTGCATTATATAGCTACTCTGTTCCATATGTTTTATATCAAAGTAGTCTTTTGATATTACAGATGTTTATAATACCTTCATGTTGTGCAATTTCACTTTGAATGTCCTGTACCATACATCATACCTCCCAACTTTTGAAGAAGGGAAAGAGGGACAAAGGATGCCGTGCGTGCCGCTGCAAATTTTAGACCACGCCCCTGACCACACCCATTTCACAACTAGTCACACTCATGTCCACGCCCAACTGCACCCATTTAGCACTGGTTATCACACTGACTGATACTGAGGGCACTGTGGCTGGCATTATGGGCACGGTGGCTGGTACTGTGGGCACACTGACAGGTACTGAGGAAAAGAAAGAAAGAAAACAGAGAGAGAGAAAAAAGAAAACAGAGAGAGAAAGAAAGGAGAGCGAGAGAGAAAGAAAGAACAGAGAGAGGAAGAACAGCGAGAGAAGGACAGAGGGAGAAAGAAGAAAGAAAGAGGGGAAAGAAAGAACAGAGAGCGAAAGAAAGAACAGAGAGAGAAAGAAAGAGGGGAAAGAAAGAAAAAATACAGAGCGAAAGAAAGAACAGAGAGAGAGAAAGAAATGGGAAAGAAAGACAGAACAGAGAAAGAAAGAGGGAAAAGAAAGAAAGAACAGAGAGAGAGAGAAAGAAAGAGGGGTAAGAAAGAGGGGAAAGAAAGAACAGAGAGAGAACAGATACAAAGAAAGAACAGAGAGAAAGAAAGAATAGAGAGAAAAAGAGAAAGGAAGAACAGAGATAAAGAAAGAAAGAGAAGAAAGAACAGAGAGAGAAAGAAAGGGGAACGAAAGAACAGAGAAAGAAAAAAAAGAACAGAGATAAAAAGAAAGATGGACAGAAAAAAGAACAGAGGGAGAGCGAAAGAAAGAAAGAGGGGAAAGAAAGAACAGAGAGAAAGAAAGGGGGAAAGAAAGAAAAAAGAGAGAGACAGAAAGAAAGAAGTAAAGAAAGAAATAAAGAAAGAGAAAGAACAGAGAGAAAGAAAGAAAGAAAGAGGGGAAAGAAATAGAAAGAAAGAAAAAAGAAATAGGGGAAAGAAATAGAAAGAAAAAAGAGGGCAAAGAAAGAGGGGAAAGAAAGAACAGAGAGGGGGAAGAAAGAACAGAGAGAGAAAGAAAAAACAGAGAATGAAAAAAAATATTAGAGAGAGAAAGCAAGAACAGAGACAAAGAGAAAGAAAGAAAGAAAGAAAGAGAGGGAAAGAAAGAACAGAGAGAAAGAAAGAGAAAGAAAGAACAGAGAGAGAAAGAAAGAGGGGACAGAAAAAAGAACAGAGAGAAAGAAAAGGGGAAATAAAAAAAGAAAGAGGGGAAAGAAAGAACACAGAGAAAGAACAGAGAGAAAGAAAGAAAAGAGAGAGAAAGAACAGAAAGAGAGAAAGAGAGAGGGGAAAGAACAGAGAGCAAAAGAAAGAGGGGAAAGAAAGAATAGCGAGAGAAAGAAAGAGAAAAAAAGAAATAAAGAACAAAGAGAGAGCGAAAAAAGAAAGAGAGTGGAAAGAAAGAAAGAAAGAAAGAACAGAGTGATAGAGAGAAAGAAATAAGGGAAAGAAAGAACAGAGAGAGAAATAAAGAGAAAGAAAGAGAATCATAGAATCATAGAATCGTAGAGTTGGAAGGGACCTCCTGGGCCATCTGGTCCAACCCCCTGCTCAAAGCAGGATTCGCTAAATCATCCCAGTCAGATGTCTGTCCAGCCTCTGTTTGAAGACTTCCATTGAAGGAGAACTCACCACTTCTCGTGGCAGCCTGTTCCACTCATTGATCACTCTAACTGTCAAAAAGTTTTTTCTAATATCTAATCTGTGTCTCTTCCCATTCAGTTTCATCCCATTGCTTCTAGTCTTTCCTTGTGCAAATGAGAATAAAGTTGATCCTTCTACAATGTGACAGCCCTTTAGATATTTGTAGACAGCTATTAAGTCTCCTCTCAGTCTTCTCTTTTGCAAACTAAACATTCCCAAATCCTGCAACCTTTCCTCATAAGACAGGGTTTGCAGACCGGTCACCATTCTGGTCGCTCTTTTCTGAACTTGCTCCAGTTTGTTGATGTCTTTTTTAAAATGTGGTGCCCAAAACTGGACACAATATTCCAGATGAGGTCTGACCAAAGAGGAGTAGAGGGAAATAATGACTTCACGTGATCTAGACTGTATGCTTCTGTTAATACATCCTAGAATTGCATTTGCCTTTTTTGCTGCTGCATCACACTGTTGACTCATATTCAGTCTGTGATCTATTAGTATACCCAAGTCTTTTTCACATGTGCTGTCACTTAGCCCTATTCCTCCCATTCTATATATGCTTTTTTCATTTTTATTGCCCAGATGTAGTACTTTGCATTTCTCCCTGTTAAAAACCATTCTGTTAGTTGCTGCCCACTTCTCCAGTTTATTTAAATCTTTTTGAATCCTCTCTCTCTCTTCTCTAGTATTAGCTATCCCTCCTAGCTTTGTGTCATCAGCAAATTTAATCAGTTTACCCTCAATTCCTTCATCTAAATCGTTGATAAAGATGTTGAACAATACAGGGCCCAGGACAGAGCCCTGTGGTACCCCACTTGAGACATTCTTCCAACTGGATGTGCAGCCATTTATGACCACTCTTTGGGTCCGATCACTAAGCCAGTTATGAATCCACCTAACAGTTGCCTTGTCCATTCCATACTTAGTCATTTTTTCAATAAGGATTGTATGAGAGACTTTGTCAAATGCTTTGCTGAAGTCAAGATATACTATATCTACAGCATTTCCTTGATCCACCCAATCAGTGATACCGTCATAGAAGGAAATTAATTTAGTCTGACATGACTTATTAGTTACAAACCCATGCTGACTCTGTTTAATCACTTCATTCTTATCCAGGTATTGACATACATGTTGTTTAATAATTTGTTCAAAGATCTTTCCTGGTATAGAAGTCAGAAGAAAGAAAGAAAGAAAGAAAGAAAAAAAGAAAGAAAAAAAGAAAGAAAGAAAGGAGAGAAAGAAAGAGGGGGAAAAAAGAACAAAAAGAACAGAGAGATAGAAAAGAAAGAAAGAGGAGAGAGAAAGAAAGAAAGAAATAACAGAGAGATAGAGAGAAAGAAAGAGGGGAAAGAAAGACCAGAGACAGAGAAAGAACAGAAAGAGAGAGAGAGAGAGAGAAAGAAAGAAAGAGTAAAGAAAAAGAAAGAGAAAGAAAGAAAAAGAAAGAAAGAAAAAAAGAGGGGAAAGAAAGAATAGAGAGCGAAAGAAAGAACAGCGAGAGAGTGAAAGAAAAAAGAGATTAGAGAGAGAAAGAAAGAACAGAGAGAGAAAGAAAAAGAGAGGGAAAGACAGAGCAGAGAATGAGAAAAAAACAGTTAGAAAGAAACAGAGAGAAAGAAAGAAAGATTATATAAAGATACTATAGCAGCCTGGCTCCCATTGTAATGCCCACCTGAGTCTCCCGATGCAGGATATATCATGATCCGCTCACATGGCCGGCATCCCCGATTCCAAGGCGATCCTGCTGTCTGTGCTGTCGGAGAAGGACATGGTGATGAATCTGAAGCATTCCTGATTCTGTCACAATCTCCTCATGAAATTACCTAATTTCCGGTCAGCTTCCAGCACATCACTTACGGTGGACAGTCATGTGCGAGTTTTAAAGTGCTCCTCGGGGCTCCGCCATGTACTCCTGTGTCCATGGGAAAAGCCCGCTTTGTATGCCTCATACACACTTGGCTCCACTCCGTACATCCCGTACACATATGGCTCCACTCCATACACCTCATACACACGCGGCTCTGCTCCATACACACATGGCTTCGCTCTGTACACCTCATACACACGTGGCTCCGTACATCTCGTACACACGCGGCTCCGCTCCATACACCTCGTACACTCGCTGCTCCGTACACCTCATACATGCGCAACGCCGCTCCATACACATGTGGCTTCGCTCCGTACAACTCGTACACACACGGCTCTGCTCCATACACACGTGGCTTCATTCTGTACACCTCGTACAAACGCGGCTCTGCTCCGTACACCTAATACACACGGCTCCTCTCCGTACACCTCGTACACATGTGGTTCTGCTCCGTACACCTCGTACACATACAGCTCTGCTCCGTACACCTCGTACACACACGGCTCTGCTCCGTACACCTTGTACACACGCGCGCTGCTCCGTACACCTCGTACACACACAGCTCTGCTCCGTACACCTCGTACACTCTCAGCTTTGCTCTTTACACCTCCTACACACACAGCTCTGCTCCACACACATTGTACACACACAGCTCTGTTACATCCACACTGTAAACCCCTCTTGACCCCACACAGAAGCTTTACCTCATCTAGCACCATGACAACCAGCACAGCAGAGTCATGCAGAATGCAGACAGACATGGAGGCCCCTGATCATGTGACCCCTGACTCCTCCCCTCTCACAGGTCCTGTGCGCACAGAATACACAGCCCAGCCACATCATTGCAGGCTGTGGTGGGTCTATCTGGGAGGGCGAGGATGGCGATGGTGCATGGGGGGGCGTGGCGGCTCAGTGCAATGCGGGAAAAATAGCATCCCGGGCGTCACGCGGGTGGGTGGGTGTAAAAAACGGGACTGTCCCGCGAGAATCGGGACGGTTGGGAGCTATGCATACATAATGCTATGTATTTAGATATGTTGTATGCCTTGTACTGAGTACTTTCATTTTTCTTATAGTTTTACACTGATCCTATCAATTAAAGTTGTAAAGGACCCCCTGCCTCTACCTCAATGCATCAATAGGAAAGAGTTTAGCTGTCTGTCAACTCGCTTTTCTTAAGCACAAAGTTGAGGGTGCCAGAACAGTAAAACGACTGCTATAAACGGGGTTGAAGCACAGACAGAGAGCAGTCAAGCAGCATACAGACACTATGTCAGATAGAGGATCTGAAGATTATGCAACACGCTCACATGTCAGCTCATCAGCTTCAAGGAAGTCTGAGCAGCACCACAGTTGCCACCGCCATGGCGAAGGCAGAAGCTGCCAAAGCTAGAGCTGCCTTTGCTGAGCAGGAGTTGAAAGTTAGAGCTGCACTTGCTGAGTAGGAGCTGAAACTAAAGAAAGAAAAAGCAGACCTTGCAAAACTCACAGTGGACACAGAAGCATCAGAAGCCGATGCACAGGCTTTAGAAGAAGCAGCACTCTGCAATAGTAGAAGAGTCAGCTTAACCCCTTTACCCCCAAGGGTGGTTTGCACGTTCATGACCGGGCCAATTTTTACAATTCTGACAACTGTCCCTTTATGAGGTAATAACTCTGGAACGCTTCCATGGATCCCGGAGATTCTGACATTGTTTTCTCGTGACATATTGTACTTCATGATAGTGGTAAAATTTCATTCGTATAACTTGCGTTTATTTGTGAAAAAAATGGAAATTTGGCAAAAATTTTGAAAATTTCACAATTTTCCAACTTTGAATTTTTATGCCCTTAAATCACAGAGATACGGCACACAAAAAACTTAATAAGTAACATTTCCCACATGTTTACTTTACATCAGCACAATTTTGGAACCAAAATCTTTTTGTGTTGGGAAGTTATAAGGGTTAAAATTTGACCAGCGATTTCTCATTTTTACAACACCATTTTTTTAGGGACCACATCACATTTGAAGTCACTTTGAGGGGTCTATATGATAGAAAATACCCAAAAGTGACACCATTCTAAAAACTGCACCCCTGACGGTGCTCAACACCACCTTCAAGAAGTTTATTAACCCTTCAGGTGCTTCACAGGAATTTTTTGAATGTTTAAAAAAAATGAACATTTAACTTTTTTTCACAAAAAAATTACTTCAGGTCCAATTTTTTTTTATTTTACCAAGGTTAACAGGAGAAATTGGACTGCAAAAGTTGTTGTACAATTTGTCCTGAGTACGCTGATACCTGATATGTGGGAGGGAACCACTGTTTCAGCATGCATGGCAGAGCTTGAAAGGAAAGGAGCGCCGTTTGATTTTTTGCAACGCAAAATTGGCTGGAATTGAGATCGGACGCCATGTCACGTTTGGAGAGCCCCTGATGTGCCTAAACAGTGGAAACCCCCCACAAGTGATCCCATTTTGGAAACTAGACCCCCCAAGGAACTTATCTAGATATGTGGTGAGAACTTTGAACCCCTAAGGGCTTTACAGAAGTTTATAACGTACCGCTGTACAATTAAAAAAATCATATTTTTTCCCCAAAAATGATCTTTTCACCACCAATTTTTATTTTCCCAAGGGAAACAGGACCCCAAAAGTTATTGTGCAATTTGTCCTGAGTATGCTAATACTCCACATGTGGGGGTAAACCACTATTTGGGCACATGGCAGGGCTCAGAAGGAAAGGAGCGCCGTTTGACGCAAAATTGGTTGGAATTGAGATTGGGCGCCATGTCGCGTCTGGAGAGTTCCTGATGTGCCTAAACAGTGGAAACCCCCCACAAGTGACCCCATTTTGGAAACTAGACCTCCCAAGGAACTTGTCTAGATGTGTGGGGAGCACTTTGAACCCCCAAGTGCCTCACAGAAGTTTATAATGCCCAGGCGTGAAAATAAAAAAATCATATTTTTTCCACAAACATGATCTTTTAGTCCCCAATTTTTTTCCCAAGGGTAACAGGAGAAATTGGACCACAAACCTTGTTGTCCAATTTGTCCTGAGTATGCTGATACCCCATATGTGCGAGAAAACTACTGTATGGGCACACGTCGGGGCTCGGAAGGGAAGTAGTGACGTTTTGGAATGCAGACTTTGATGGAATGGTCTGCGGGTGTCATGAAAAAGCAGAAACAGGCAGAGATGCTTACCTGTCTAAACAGGCCTCAATACAACTGCACTAACAGTGTGCAGTGGACCCAAGTAAAATGGCAAATGTACAGGTGCAATAATACCAAATGAGACAGCCAGCCTACAATCAGGTATTGGCCGTGTGGCACACCAGTGCAAAAAAAATCCGTTTGTGGCAATGTCCCGTATGTTAGTGCAGTTGTATTGAGGCCTGTTTAGACAGGTAAGCATCTCTGCCTGTTTGTGTTTTTTCTGAATAGTGGAGGATTTTTTTTCCTCTTTTTCTGATTTTTATGTTAGAGTAGTGTAAGGAACCTTGACGCGGTTTGCCAGCTTACGTATTATGGCCAGAATATCAACCAATACCTTACATATATTGATATGTTTTTGTGCACTTTATATTTTCTTCAGGGTGCAGTTGGGCCCCAATGGTTCTGCTTACTGTGGCCTCTGTTCACACGGGATGCATTATAGTTAGCACTGGGCAGCCCCCCTGTATGGTGTTACTAAGAGGCTGTGAACCAGATGCTCTGCATTCCCTGTGTGAACACTGCCACATACAGATTATTTTTTTGCACTGGTGTGCCACACGGCCAATCCCTGATTGTAGGCTGGCTGTCTCATTTGGTATTATTGCACCTGTGCATTTGCCATTTTACTTGGGTCTGCTGCACCCTGTTAGTGCAGTTGTATTGAGGCCTGTTTCTGTTTTTTTCCTGAATATTGGAGGATTTTTTTCCTCTTTCTGTGGTTTTTCTGCGGGTGTCATGTCGTGTTTGAGGAGCCCCTGATGTGCCTAAACTGTAGAAACCCCCCTTAAGTGACCCCATTTTGGAAACCAGACCCCCCAAGGAACTTATATAGATATTTGAACACTTTGAACCCCCAAGTGCTTCACAGAAGTTTATAACGTAGAGCCATAAAAATAAAAAAATCATTTTTTTCCACAAAAATGATAGTTTTGCCCCCAATTTTTTATTTTCCCAAGGGTAACAGGAGAAATTAGATAAAAAAATTTCTTGTGCAATTTGTCCTGAGTAGGCTGATACCCCATATGTGGGGGTAAACCACTGTTTGGGCGCATGGCAGAGCTTGGACAGGAAGTAGCACCATTTGACTTTTTCTACGCAGAATTGGCTGGAATTGAGATCAGACGCCATGTTGCATTTGGAAAGCCCCTGATGTGCCTAAACAGTGGAAACCTCCCAATTCTAACTCCAACCCTAACCCCAACACACGTCTAATGCTAATCTCAGCCCTAACCCTAACACTAGCCGTAACAGGAAAATGGAAATAAATATTTTTTTTAAATTTTATTATTTTTCCCTAACTAAGGGGGTGATAAAGGGAGGTTTAATTTACTATTTATATCAGGTTTTTATGTTTGGCAGCTGTCTCACGCTAAAAGACGCTTTTTATTGTAAAAATAGTTTTTGCATCACCACTTATTTTTTGCGGGACGAGTTGACGTTTTTATTGGTACCATTTTCGGGCATGTGACATTATTAAATAGCTTTTTATTCTGATTTTTGGGATGCAGAATGAACGAAAACCCTCATAAAATGAATTTCTTTTGGGGTGGGCATTTACACCATTCTGAATGTGGTAAAATCGATAAAGCAGTTTTATTCTTCGGGCCAGTACGAATACAGCGATACCTCATGTATACTTTTTTATGTTTTGGCGCTTTTATACCATAGAAACAATTTTATATAAAAAATAATTATTTTTGCATTGCTTTATTCTACAAGCTATAACTTTTTTATTTTTCGCTGATGATGCTGTATAGCAGCTCGTTTTTTGCGGGATAAGATGATGTTTTCAGCAGTACCATGCTTATTTATATTCGTCTTTTTGATCACGTGTTATTGCACTTTTTTGTTCGGCGGTATGATGATAAAGCATTGTTTTTTGCCTTGGTTTTTTTTTTAAGGGGTTCACTGAAGGGTTAACTAGTGGGACAGTTTTATAGGATGGGTCGTTACGGACACGGCGTTACTAAATATGTATACTTTTATTTATTTTATTCTTTTACTTACAAATAAAATAATTTATTAGGGAATATTTTTTTTTATTTATTGATGAATTTTTAAAAAATTATTTTTACAACCATGTTTGATCGCAGTGTGCCAGGGGTTAAAGTGCCAGGGACGGTCCGTGACTGCCTCTGGCACATAGTTCCGGGTGTCAGCTTGTGACGTTATAGCGATATTGCTAGCGATATCGCTGTGTCTGATACTTACCAACGACCCGCTCCCCCGCTGGTTATCGCTGATCGCGTGAGAATGTCCTGGACTGTCCTGGACAGCTTCCTGCTGTGACGACGAGCGACGCGTGGAGGCGGGCGGGAGGACGTCAGGATCGCCTGGTGTGACAGGTAAGTAGCGACCCCCGTCCCCAGCGATGTCGCTGGTGAGATCTGCCTGTGTGGCAGCTCACTAGCGACCACTTAGCGATGTACCAGCGATCCTGACCGCATCATATCGCTGGTCGGGATCGCTGGTACATCGCTAAGTGTGACAGTACCTTAATACACTCTTCATGGAACCTTGGATTGGCATAGTGATTTCAGCTCTGGCTGAGTGTACTGTATAAGGGTATCCAATCTCTTTCTTCCATATACTAAGTTCTACTTTATCTGCTGTTTGAGTAAACACTCTTTTGGGATTTCTGCCTCAGTCTCGGTTTGTGACCCACTGGATCTTATTCGGACTGCCGGTCATTACACTGACACTATATATAGAGATCATGGGTATAATGTCACTGGTGATCACTGTATTACCTGTACGCTATACACTATATACAGAGATCCTGTGTATAATGTCACTGGTGATCATTGTATTACCTGTACACTGACCTTTTATACAGAGCTCTTGTGTATAATGTCACTGATGATCACTATTACGTGTACACTGTGTGGTGTAGTGACCACTGTGTCCACTAGGGGGCACTGTATGGATGTCCCAGGAGAGTGGATGAATGGCAAGATACTGAATGACCGTTATGTATCTCAAGGTGGGTGGCCTTGAGATGGAGATTTATGTGTGTGTTAATCAGCAGTGACACTGCTGAGGTGCTGGTTCAATGTCTCAGGGACTAGTTACCTACAAACCCACCCATGGGGTGTGTTTAATAACGCTATTGTAAAGTGTATATGTGTGTGAGAAGGACCTGTGATGAGGTCATAGTCATGTGACCCGGTGGGCGTGGCTATGGACCATATAATGTGGCCAGGGTAGGTCACATGGGGGGTGAATGCTGGGACCTGGTTGGTCCAGTGTGGAAGGTCCCGCTGAGATGGGGCTTCCTGCCTGACAGCACGTGTGGACACTGTGTTTAATGGCTGCAAGTGCCTGAGAGTTCCCTGGAGGGAAGGATTGTCTGCAGTATGGAGAAGCAGCCATGAGAGAACCCTGACGGGGTGAGATATAGCTGTGAGGCTGAAAAGCCTGCGTATTGGACATTGCTGACAGAGTGAAGCTCTGTCATGGACGCTATGCTGTTATATGAACTTTATGTTGCTTCTATGGGTTTATGCTGCTCAATAAACCGCATGGAGTTATGATTTGGTGGAAAATCTGTGCCGGATGTGTTTTGTTCGCTGCCTAGCGAGGATCCCCTAACTGAATGACAGCGCTACCTCATAACTGACATTATATACCGTATTTTTCAGACTATAAGATGCATCAGATAATATGATGCACTCCAAATTTTCAGAAGGAAAATAGAGAAAAAAATTAATGCGTCAAATGGAGGTCCGTCTTACAGTCTGAATTCAGCTTTGGTGGAGCATGGTCACAGAGGGAGTTTGATGGTCTGGCGATGATATGACTCCCATCCCAGACTGGCACGGCACATTCGGACCCCCCACACATCCATTGCTGTGAATCGGTTGGCCTCCGGGAAATCCCATCCCAGGCTGGTGCGACAGGATTGTCGGTGCTCAGTGATGTGGGGGCTCCACCCAGATTTTGTGAAAGCCTTGAGCCTCCACACATCCACTGCTGTGATGTGGTGGCCTCTGAGAAAATGGCCACCGGGGCGGCGCATGCGCAGATTGCGATCTCGGCACCGAGATCTCATCTCCTGAGATCTCATTCTGAGATCTTGTTGCTGAGATCTCAATCTGCGCATGCTCCGCTTCAGGCAACCATTTCCCAGAGGCCACCCATCACAGCAACGGAAGTGCGGGGGCTCCGTGATTTCACAAAATGTCGCCGGAGCACCCGCACCACTGCACACCTCTGAATACTGAGGCACCAGCCTGGGAAGGGAGTGTAATCAATGCCCTGCAGCGTCGGACCACCACAGAATCGCTCAACTCCTAATGCCGCTACACTACTTGAAAGTATATACTATAAGATGCACCCCCATTTTCCCCAAAAATCTTATAGTCCAAAAAATACGGTACAAAGTTCTTGTGTATAATGTCACTAGTGATCACTGAATTATCTGTACACTGACACTATTTACAGAGCTCCTATGTATAATATCACCGGTGATCACTGTATTATCTGTACACTGCCACTATATACAGAGCTCCTGTGTATAATGTCACTGGTGATAACTGTATTACCTGTACACTGACAGTATATACATAGCTACTGTGTATTATGGCACGTAGTAGTGTGTGTTTTTTTTTTTATTAATGATCAGTATTGTAGTATTCGGTCACTATGTGGTAATACAGTGGCGAAAAAAAGTATTTAGTCAGTCACCAATTGTGAAAGTTCTCCCACTTAAAAAGATGAGAGAGGCCTGTAATTGACAGCATAGGTAGACCACAACTATGAGAGTCAAAATGAGAAAACAAATCCAGAAAATCAACTTGTCTGATTTGGCAAGATTTATTTTTCAAATTATGGCAGAAAATAAGTATTTGGTCATTATCTAAAGTTCATCTCAATATTTTGTTATATATCCTTTGTTGGTAATGACAGAGGTCAAACGTTTTCTGTAAATGGTGAAAATAACTTGGCACTCAACTTAAGATGTCCTTAATCAGAATTTTTATTAACGCAGTCTGTACAACGTATGGGCACACCTGTCGACATGACAGGCGGTGGAAGCCGCGTCCTGCATGCCCATACCCACGAATTACCAATGTATTACAGGGGCCTTATATATATTAGCATAACAACCTAACATTGGCAGGGACCTGATATATAGCAACAAAGCCTATTCACAGAAACCATCTTAATACAGAGAGCCGACACACTTTTTATACTCCATACTACAGAATTTATATTAAGAGCCGATACAAAGCTTCATTGCTTATCCACCAATTTTTAAGCAGTCGGATTGAGGAAGGCCATATAGGCTGAAACGTTGTACAGACTGCATTAATAAAAATTTGTCTTCTGATTAAGGACATCTTAAGTTGAGTGCCAAGTTATTTTCACTATTTACTTTGGTTTAGGTAACCTACTGTAGTAGTGCCACGCTATATTATAAACATTTTCTGTAAGTTTTCACAAGGTAGGCACATACTGTTGGTGGTATGTTGGCCCATTCCTTCATGCAGATCTCCTCTAGAGCAGTGATGTTTCGGGCCTGTTGCTGGCAACACGGATTTTTAAATCCCTCCAAAGGTTTTCTATGGGGTTGAGATCTGGAGACTGGCTAGGCCACTTCAGGACCTTCATATGCTTCTTATGAAGCCACTCTTCGTTGCCCTGGCAGTGTGCTTGAGATCATTATCATGCTGAAAGACCACGTTTCTTCTTCAATACCATTGCTGATGGAAGGAGGTTTACACTCAAATCTCACGATACATGGCAGCATTCATTCTTTCATGTACATGGATCAGTTGTCCTGGTCCCTTTTTAGAGAAACCGTCCCAAACCATGAGGTTGCCACCGCTATGCTTCACAGTAGGTATGGTGTTCTTTGGATGCAACTCAAATACGACTCCAAGGTCTGGTTTGTTCTCTCTGTCTGCCCATTGGTCTGAGGGTGAAAAGCAGAGGAGGACAACTGAATTCCCAGCTTGGAACAGAAAGTTCTCCAAAATCTAGACACAAACTGAACTCCTCTGTCAGATACAATGTTCTCAGGAATCCCGTGCAAGCGAACCACCTGTTGCAAAAACAGGGGCACCAACTCAGAGGAAGACGGCAACTTAGGGAGTGGTACAAGATGAACCATCTTAGAGAACCTATCACAAATCACCCAAATAACAGTCATCCTTTGAGAGACAGGCATATCAGAGATGAAATCCATTGAAATATGGGTCCATGGCCTCTTGGGGACAGGCAAAGGCATCAACAATCCACTGGAGCGAGAACACGATTTAGACCGGGAGCAAGTCCCACAGGACTGCACAAAATTCCTGACATCACGAGACAAGGAGGGCCACCAAAAAGACCGACTCACCAGATCTCTAGTACCAAAAATACCTGGATGACCAGCCAAAGCAGAGCAATGAACTTCAGACATCACTCTCTTCTTCCACTGGTCAGGAACATACAACTTTTCACTGGGACAACGCTCAGGTTTGTCCTCCTGGAACTCTTCTAGAGCACGTCTCAAATCGGGCGAGATGGCAGAAAGAACTACCCCTTCGCCTTAAATGGTAGCAGGTTTGGTCACCACAGGAGAATCAGCAAAGAAGCTCCTAGAGAGGGCGTCTGCCTTGACATTCTTAGTTCCAGGAAGAAAAGAAACCACAAAATCAAAACGTATAAAAAACAAGGCTCACCTAGCCTGTCTAGGGTTCAAGCGCTTAGCCGACTCTAGGTAAATCAAATTCTTGTGGTCAGTGAGGACCACGACTTGATGCTTAGCTCCCTCCAACCAATGTCTCCACTCCTCAAATGCCCATTTCATGGCCAACAATTCCCGATTCCCCACATCATAGTTACGTTCAGATGGAGAGAACTTTCGGGAAAAGAAAGCACAGGGATTCATTTTAGATGTTACAGGATCCTTTTGGGACAAAACAGCTCCTGCACCAATCTCAGAAGCATCCACCTCTACCTGGAACAGAAGTGAGACATCAGGTTGCCGCAAAACCGGGGCGGAGGTGAATCTTCGCTTCAGCTCCTGAAAGGAAGAAACAGCCTCTGGAGACCAATTTAACACATCAGCACCCTTCTTAGTCAAATCAGTCAATGGCTTGGCAATACTAGAAAATTTTGCTATAAATTTCCGATAAAAATTAGCAAAACCCAAAAACTTCTGAAGGGCCTTCAAAGAAGTGGGTTGAACCCAATCGTAAATGGCCTGTACCTTGGCCGGGTCCATTTCAATAGTTGACGGAGACAAAACAAATCCCAAAAAAGAAATCCTCTGTACTCCAAAAAGGCATTTAGATCCTTTGACATACAGGGAATTCTCCCTCAAGATCCGGAACACAGTCCGAACATGTTCCACATGAGAATCCCAATCCTTGGAGAAGATCAAAATATCATCCAGATAGATAATCAAAAATTTATCGACAAAATCTCGGAAAATATCGTTCATGAAGCACTGGAAGACAGAAGGGGCATTAGTGAGCCCAAAAGGCATCACCAGGTACTCAAAATGTCCCTCTGGAGTATTAAACGCCGTCTTCCATTCATCCCCATGCTTAATGCGAATAAGATTATACGCCCCCCTGAGGTCAAGCTTGGTAAACCAGCAAGCACCTTTAACTCTAGAGAATAGATCCGAAATCAGGGGTAACGGATACTGATATTTAACAGTAATTTTGTTGAGGGCACGATAATCAATACAAGGTCTTAATGATCCATCCTTTTTGGCTGCAAAAAAAAACCCGGCACCTAAGGGTGACGAGGATGGTCTAATATGACCCTTCTCAAACGCCTCCTTAATATAGGATCGCATAGCCTCGTGCTCGGGTACAGATAAATTGAAGAGCCGACCCTTGGGGAATTTACACCCCGGGCTCAGTTCAATTGCCCAGTCATAACTCCTACGAGGAGGCAGAGACGCAGACTCATTCTCAATAAATACATCATAAAAGTCCGCCAAATAATCAGGAACATCATGCGACTGAGGAGAGGTGGAAAACACCGGAGCCTCACTAAAGGCACACCGACAACCCCAACTCACCACAGACACAGATTTCCAATCCAAAACTGGATTATGAATTTGCAACCAGGGAAACCCCAGAACAATGGTATCATGCAGATTATGCAACACCAAAAATCTGCAATTTTCTTGATGGTCTGGGGCGACCCGCATTACCACCTGGGTCCAAAACTGAGGTTTATGTTTTGCCAAAGGAGTAGCATCAATCCCCCTCAAAGGGATTGGCGTCCGCAGAGGTGTCATCGGAAATCCACAACGTTTAGCAAAATCCAAGTCCATTAGGTTTAGAGCTGCTCCCGAATCCACAAAAGCCATGGCGGAAAATGTGGACAGGGAGCAGATCAGAGTAATAGCCAGAAAAAACTTAGGTTGAACACCACCAACAGAAAACGTGTGTGCAAAGCGTTTCTCTCGTTTAGGACAGACAGAAATAATATGCGAGGCATCTCCACAGAAAAAACACAACTTATTACGCCTTCTGAACTCCTGACGCTGCTCTCTGGACAAAACTCTATCATATTGCATAGGTTCAGATATTTGTTCAACAAGTGGCAACACTTCTCGTGCAGTTTTGCGTTCGCGCAAACGCCGATCAATCTGAATGGCTAATGACATAGAATCGTCAAGACCAGAGGGAACAGGAAATCCCACCATAGTATCTTTTACGGCTTCTGACAAACCCTTCCGAAAGAGAGCAGCCAGGGCATTATCATTCCAGGTAGTAAGTACCGCCCACTTTCGGAATTTTTGACAGTACGATTCTGCAGAATCTTGACCCTGGTTCAATGCCAGCAGGGTCTTTTCAGCCTGATCAATGGCATTAGGTTCGTCATACAACAACCCCAAGGCTTGAAAAAATGCATTCACATTAGTCAGAATAGGATCATCAGGTTTCAAAGAAAACGCCCAATCCTGGGGATCGCCACGGAGCAAAGAGATGACAATTTTAACCTGCTGCGCGAAGCTCCCTGACGAGTTAGGCTTCAAGGCAAAAAATAATTTACAATTATTTTTGAAATTCAAAAATTTAGACCGATCCCCAAAAAATACATCAGGTGTGGGAATCTTTGGTTCAGCAGCATGTGAATGAGCAAGGTAGGCGGAAATTCCCCGCACTTCCGCAGCGAGCTGCTCCACGCGATCAGACAATTGCTTTATCTCCATTGAGAGAAAAAAACGGCCTCAGAGATATAGAGGAAAAAATATACACACTTTTTTTTTTTTTACAATTCTTTCCTGCTATTGAGTACCCTAGGATCTGCAGTATGGCGGGTGATTCTGTTATGAACGAGTCACCGTAGGAGGCAGAAACAAAAATAGAAGCTACGTCCAGAAAACCGGAGAAGTTGGCAACTATCAGATTGCAGACCCCCTGAACCTATCAACACAACTAGCAGTAGCCGTGGGGGGTTCCTACGGTGCCCTAGACCCCTCGATCACAGCCGGAGAACTAAATAGCCTAAAGACAGAAAAGGAAATCTAAACTGCCCCAGAGCAGACCCCAAAGTAAAAGGCAGCCCCCAACATATAATGACGGTGAAGCAAGATGAAAAAACACTCACACAGATAGAAAGATAGGCTGAGCAAACAATGGGGCCCAAACTAACTAAACAGGACAGGAAAGGATGGTTGCTGTCTGCAAAAACCCTAAGAAAAACATAAGCCAACAGGCTGATATGGAAAAAAGGCCCTGAAGCAGTTAGGCTTCAAAAACTAAATCAGCACTCAGGTATTTTCTGAAGACAGAGCTAAAGGAATTCAGCTCACCCCAGCAAGGAATGGCAGAAATCCAGCAAAACAAAGTCAAAGCACAAATGCAAAAGGCAGAGCAGAAAACTTAGCTTTAGAAGAGCAGGAATTCAGACTGGTCTCCAAGAATCCCACAGAGAAATCACCCGCAGGGCAGAAGGGCGTCGGCGGCCTTATATCCAGTCAGTAACTCCACTCAGCCAGTCATCATCATTAGTCTCAGATGTTTAATAATCAGGCTCACTACCTTTCTTAACCAGCAGAGGGAGTTCATCGGGCCTGAGTGGTGAAGGGGAAAATGAACTCACATCATGTTATGATGAGTCACCGAGGAGGAAAAAACAAAAAGTAAGCTAAGCCCAGAAAACCGGAGAGCTTGGTAACTAGCGGATTGCAGACCTCTGATCCTATCCACAACAACTAGCAGTAGCCGTGGAGCGTGCCTACGGTGGTCCTAGACGCCTCATCACGGCCAGAGAACTAAATAAGCCTAAAGAAAGAAAGGGAAAATCTAAACTGCCCCAGAGCAGACCCCAAAGCAATAGACAGCCCCAAACATGTATTGACGGTGAAACAAGATGAAAACACAGACACAGGTAGAAAGATAGGCTGAGCAAACGATGGGGCCCTCGCTAACTAGAAAGGACAGGAAAGAAAAGCTGCTGTCTGCAATCACGCAAAAAACCCTGCCAAAAAGAAAGTCCAACACGTCTGATAGAAAAAGGCCCTGAAGTCGCTAGACTTCAAAACACTATATCAGCACTCAGGTATATTCTGAAGACAGAGTAAAGAGATTAACTGATCAGAGACAAAATGGGGATTCAGCCCAGTCCCAGCCAGGGCTGGCTGAACACAAAAACTAAGTAAACCAGACAAAAACTCATATGAACAATAGCAGAGAAAACTTAGCTTTAGGAAGGCAGGAACCAAACTGGAAACCAGGAGCCACAGTCAGGAAAAATCACCAGCAAGAAACTAGGGAGTCGGCTGCTTTAAATCCAATCAGAAACTCCTGATGTCCAATCGCAGTCCTCTTCCTCAGGTGGCTGGTCTCTGCCATTTAGATCAGCTTAACTACCTCCCTTCACCAACAGAGGCAGTCCAGATAGAGAACTCATTACTCCTCTGTCAGCACAGCCAGCTCCATAACCCTTACCAGAAGCCAGAGGCAAACCCGAAAATGAGCTCACAACACTCAGCATTCTGTCTCCTCCAAACTCGACGAGTTTTGTTTCTACCAAACAATTCTACTTTGGTTTCATCAGACCATATGACATTCTTCCAGTACTCTTCTGGATAATCCAAATGCTCTCTAACAAACTTCAGATGGTTCCGGACATGTACTGGCTTAAGCAGGGGGCAAGTCTGGCACTGCAGGATCTGAGTCCCTGGCGGCGTAGTGTGTTACTGATGGTAGCCTTTGTTACAGTGGTCCCATCTCTATGCAGGTCATTCACTAGGTCCCCCCCCGTGCGGTTCTGGGATTTTTGCTCACCGTTCTTGTGATCATTTTGACCCCACAGGGTGAGATCTTGCGTGGAGCCCCAGATTGAGGGAGATTATCAGTGATCTTGTATGTCTTCCATTTTATTATTATTGCTCCCACTGTTCGCTTGCCTATTGCAGATTCAGTCTTCCCAGCCTGGTGGAGGGCTACAATTTTGTTTCTGTGTTCTTCAACAGCTCTTTGGTCTTCACCATAGTGGAGTTTGGAGTGTGAGTGTTTCAGGTTGTGGACAGGTTAGAGTTGAGCGAAACGGGTCGGTCAATTTCAAAAGACCCCGACTTTCACAAAAGTCGGGTTTCATGAAACAAAACCCGACCATAGTGTGAGGTCGGCCACGAGGTAGGCGACCATAGCGCCAAAGTCGCGTTTCAAATGATGCTTCAGCGCCCTTTTTCACCAATGATGGAGGATACACACTGTGGGCAACGCGATGACATAGGCAGCGGTCACCACCATCTTTGAGAAGGGCATGCAAGTGATTGGCTTGCTTTGTGTGGCGTCATAGGGGCTATAAAAGGGCGTGCACGCCGACCGCCATCTTACTTCTGCTGATCTCAGAATAGGGAGAGCTGCTGCTGTTGATGATTCTGTAGGGAGAGTGTTAGGCAGGGAAGATACAAAAAACTGCTTCTGCTGCTAGCGATTTTGCCTGTACCATACACCAGTTAGTGTGCAGTGCAAGGGGAGGCTATATTTTGGTGCATCAGCTCTGTTGGTTATTAGGCTGCCTTATAAGGCTCCCTGATAGCTGCATTGCTGTTTTCACACTGCTGTGCAAACTGCTTTTTGTAAAAGCAAAAATAGTTTCCATCCTCTTTTTTGCCCAGTTACCAAGCGTTCATTTTTCCACACTTTTGTGTGCAGCAGTCCTGCTTATTAGGCTGCCTGCTGCCATACTTGGGACTGAGAGCATCATTGTCAACTTGCTAAAATCTCTAGGGAGATTCAAATTCTCCCCAGTCCTTTATAGACATTTTTTGCACCATCCAATTTCAGCCTGTTATATTGAGGTGTAATCTGCACTGGGCCTGAGATAATAGTTCAGTGTCCTCAAGTCTGTAGGGAGATTCAAATTCTCCCTAGTCCTATATAGACATTTTATACACCATCCAAATTCAGCCTGTTATATTGAGGTGTAATCTACACTGGGCCTGAGATAATAGTTCAGTGTCCTCAAATCTGTAGGGAGATTCAAATTCTCCCCAGTCCTATATAGACATTTTATACACCATCCAATTTCAGCCTGTTATATTGAGGTGTAATCTACACTAGGCCTGATATAATAGTTCAGTGTCCTCAAGTCTGTAGGGAGATTCAAATTCTCCCCAGTCCTATATAGACATTTTATACACCATCCAATTTCAGCCTGTTATATTGAGGTGTAATCTACACTGGCCCTGAGATAATAGTTCAGTGTCCTCAAGTCTGTAGGGAGATTCAAATTCTCCCCAATACTATATACACCTTGTACCTTGTTTTACAGTACCATATTGCTGGTGGTATTTTGGGTACATTTTCTCAAAAATGAGAAAGTGTGCTGGAAGAGGCCGTGGAAGTGGTCGGGGGTTGTCAGCTGGTAATGATGGTGTTGGTGGTGGTGGTGGATCTGCTGGTAGTGGCAAAAGCACAATAACACCTAATGCTGGAGGTGTTGAGCCTGCGTCATCGTCTGGCTCCACAAGGCCTCAAAGGCTCCCTTTTCTGGGAGTAGGTAAACCCCGGAGGTTCAGGAACAAGTTTTGGCTTACATTGCTGACACAGCCTCCAGCTCTATCGCCTCCTCTTCTGAACTTTCAAAAAATAAAAGCACTGAGTCGTCATTGGAGGCTCATGGTCGGGAACCACACCTTTCCTTGTGTCCTTCACCCCTACCAAAAGTAAAGGATGCGGCAGGCCACACTACAGATTACTCCATGGAGCTCTTTTCACATACCATGCCTGGGTTATCAAGTCAAATCGTGAATTACCCAGTCCAAGAAGAATCTGACATGGAGTGCACTGATGCACAGCCACTGCTAGATTTATCTGCTGGTACATTCACTCAGAGCACTACATTGTCCTCGCAGTGTACTGAGCCAGAATCTGACCCTGATGAAACTCAGGTGCCCCTTCCCGCATACTATACCACCTTACACGGTGACACAGAAGAAGGTGCACATGACATTGAAGAGGAGGTGATGGATGATCCAGTTGTTGACCCAGATTGGCATCCATTGGGGGAATAGGGTGCCCCTGCCAATAGCTCAGAAGAGGAGGAGGAGCATCCACAGCAGGCATCGACATCGCAACAGCTGTTATGTGGCAGGCCCGGAGCAGTCCAAAAACATGTTACAAAAACCAAAAGAGTTGCAGGACAGCTAGGCCAGACGGTCAAATTAGCACAGCGTGCAAGGCCTCAAAATGTCTTCCATAGTAGGAAGAGTGCAGTGTGGCACTTTTTTGAACAAAATCCTAATGATCAGGCAATGGTTATCTGTAAGAAGTGCGCAAAGACCTTTAGCCGAGGGAAAAATCTGAAAAATTTGAATACCAGTTGCATGCTTAGACATTTAACCACCATGTACTTGCAAGCGTGGACGGACTACCAAACCTCACGTACCACATGTGCAACTGCTCCCAATGAAGGTAGTCAGCAACGCTACATCATTTCCCCCACTGTAAGCCCACCGGTTAGCACACCACCAGCAGCAAATGTTGAGGTGTCGTTGCAAGGTCAAAGCAGTCAGGGAATCACAATGTTATTGCTACGAATGACTGAATCTAGGCCATCAGAAAGAACACCAACTCCATCACCATCATCAACCCTCTCTCAGTCTGCCATGTCCACCGCTAGTTCCACCATATGCAGCTCTCAAGTCCAGCTCACCCTACCAGAGACTATGAGTAGGACAAGAAAGTACTCATCCTCTCATCCGCGTACACTGGGTTTGAACGCCCACATTGCCAAATTAATCTTGTTAGAGATGATGCCCTACCGGTTGGTTGAAAGCGAAGCTTTCCGCGAACTCATGGCCTACGCAGTACCACGCTATGACCTACCCAGTCAGCACTTCTTTTCTCGCAAAGCCATCCCAGCCCTCCACCTTCATGTGAAAGAACGCATTGTCCATGCACTCAAGCAATCAGTGACTGGAAAGGTGCACCTCACAACAGATGCATGGTCCAGTAGGCATGGCCAGGGCCGTTACGTGTCCATCACTGCACGCTGGGTTAATGTGGTGGATGCAGGGTCCACAGGGGACAGCGGCGGCGGGACAGTGCTGCCTAGCCCACAGTATAGGAAACAGTTGGCTGTAGGCGTTCGACCCACCTCCTCCTCTTCCTCCAGAAGCGAAAGCTCATCCACAGAGCACAGTCGCACGAGCACTCCATCCGCAGCTGCCAGTGTTGCCCACTCGGTGTCCCACTATAGAATAGCTAGTGGTAAGCGTCAGCAGGCTGTGTTGAAGATGATGTGTTTGGGCGACAACAGACACACCGCGGAGGTACTGGCCGACTACTTGCAGCGACAAACTGAGTCATGGCTGAGCAGTCTACATCTTGAGGCAGGCAAGGTAGTTAGTGATAACGGCTGAAATTTTGTGGAAGCCATAGCCCTTTCAAAACTCCGACACATACCTTGCCTGGCTCACACCTTGAACCTGGTGGTGCAGTGCTTCCTCAATAATTATCCGGAGTTAACAGGCCTGCTCCAGAAGGTCCGAAGACTGTGCTCGCACATCCGCCGGTCGCCCGTACACTCCAGTCGCATGCAGAAGCTGCAGCGATTGCTCCACCTTCCCAAGCACCGCCTAATTATCGACGTTGCAACAAAGTGGAACTCCACCCTGCACATGGTTGAGAGGCTGTGCGAACAGAGGCAGGCTGTAATGCATTAGTGAGAGGATACACGGCCAGGCACTTTGAGGGCAGACATGGAGTTGTCAGGTGTGCAGTGGTCGAAGCTGAAAGACCTCTGTAAAGTCCTTCAGTGTTTTGAGGAATGCACACGACTTGTAAGCGCATACGACTCCATCATAAGAATGAGCATCCCACTTATGCGTCTGCTCATGCAAACTTTGACGCACATTAAGGAGCAGGCGTCTGCAGCCGAGGATGATGAGGAAGAGGAGGAGGGAAGCCTTGATGACAGTCAGCCATTGTCTGGTCCGGGACCTCTCCTGGACGAGGTGGAGGAAGAAGAGGAAGAGGAGGATGATGATGGGGATGATTATTTAGGCAAGAGAAAATGTTGGAGTGGCAAGGTCTGGTACAGGGTTTGTGCATGACTGGAGAGATGTGGATTTGCCAAAAAGTGCTCCTCCACCTAGCAATCGCAGTGCATTGACACCTGGAACATTGGCCCACATGTCAGATTATGCCTTGCAGAGCCTAAAAAGGGACCCCCCGCATTGCCAAAATGATGAACGATGACGACTACTGGTTGGCCAGCATCCTGGATCCACGCTATAAAGGCAAATTCCAAAACATCATGCCACAGGAGCACCTTGACCTAATATTGGCTAACAAACAAGCAACTCTGGTAAACCGTTTGTTTGAGGCATTCCCAGCACACAGCAGTGGTTATGATTCTCCAACGAGCCGTATGGGGCAGCATGGAAGAGGTGTTCGTGGTGCACACATCAGAAGTGGCTTTGGAGACAGGGGTTTCATGACCATTTTGTGGACTGATTTTTCAAGTCCCGCTCACACGACTGGTAATACTGCATCGATTGAAAGTGACAGGAGACAGCAGTTGTCAACTATGGTTACAAACTACTTCTCCTCCCATATCGAGGTTCTCCCTCACAGGTCATTCCCCTTTGACTATTGGGCCTCTAAACTGGACGCCTGGATTGAATTGGCACAATATGCCTTACAGGAGCTTGCTTGCCCTGCTGCTAGTGTGCTATCGGAAAGAGTCTTCAGTGCTGCTGGCTCAATCCTGACAGAAAAAGGACCAGTCTGTCGACCCAAAATGTTGATGATCTAACCTTCATTAAAATGAACTATGCATGGGTTTCAAATGATTTTGTCCCACCTTCCCCTGATTACACATAGGTTGCCAGAAAAATGGCTCGCTTTTGTCCTCCTCTTCCTCAGACTTCTCCAATTCCTCCATTTGCAGCTGCTGAATGTCCAACATCAACATATGCCGAATTTAAACCTCCCTAACTGGTCTGCCTCCCTCCCCCCATGGCCGGGGTCACCACCTAGCGCACGCAACCGTGCGAGTGCCATTGCCCTGGACAGGTGGGTGGGCCGACTCTTGGGCGCCAGCACTGGCACAGGGTCCCTCATAGTGCAATCAAGTGTCTCTGACGGTGGGGGTGCACACCCACCGTCAGACACACCGGCGTACTGAGGGGCCCAGTGCCAGTACCGACGCCCACGAGTGGGCCCCCCTTGCTTGGGCAGGGCCCCAGCATTTGCAATATTTACCTCTCCCTGCTCCTCCACTGTGTAGTCTGGGCTGTCAAATCCTTCCCTGGGACTGCCACTACAAATTTGGTGAACTGATAGATGATGGTTAAGACGTAGCTATGCCCTGTCCTGCTGGGCTCTATCTTCAGATGATCAATGGCTTCCATTTCTTATGGACGTCGACTCACAATGAGATGCAGTGGTGGTTTATCATCAGCTTTCACAGTTTTCCTACTCACAGACGTGTGACATTCCTGCCCACATTTTTAAATGTGCCCTCTCATGCCAATCCAATAGAATCGCCTACAGCCAGTGGCTTCTGTCTTTTGCACTCCAAAGTTACCTGACAGATCATGATAGGCAGTGAGGACCATGTCTACATCTCTCCCTGTGATCAAAATTTGATGGAGATGAGTAACGGTGATGGGATCAACGGTACTGCGATACAGCAACCCTTTCTTCACAAAGAACTGTTTTCGCTGTCTCCACACACAAAGTAATTGAGGGTCAGCATCACCTCTGAGAATTCTCTAGGGAGTTTTTCCCGTGATTAGTAATTCCTAAATTTCTGCAATCACTCGACTTTATGTCTGTACTTTTATCCATCTCGTTTCCTCTTGCGGAGAGTCTGGACTGTCTTACTGAGACAGAAATATATGTGAAGATTTAAAAATTCCCCAACAGTGTATACTGGTGTACGCTTCAAAAACATTTCCTTTTTTATACTTTTTAAATTGTTGTCTAATCCATACTGAGGCTGTGAGTGTCTTTGTCGTACTCCGGAAATAAACACGTAGATTTTAAATGTTTAAACTATGCTATACATACCTGTTATCCGGTGATACTGTACCCTTTCTCAACTTTCTGCAATCTTGTCGAATCCATACTGTACCTGAGAACGTTTGAGTCTGCCTCCTGATTACAGATGAGTGGTGTTTGAGTGGAACTGTTGGCCAAGTTCAAATTCTAGCTGTTTTGGGCGGTGTTAGATCCGTTCGTCAAACTACAACACTTTGATTAAAATTCGGCTGTTCGAGTTTACGTTCGAGAACGTTTCGTTAAACAAAAGCGTATCTTTTTTTTCACATTAATAATGGTTTTCAATGATAATAGACAGTTTTCGGGCATAGTAGCGGTGTCTGGTAGCCAGCGGTGTAGTACACCTGTGAAGGAGCTAGACCGTGTGCGTTTCTAATAATTTTTTTGTCCTGAAAATCATTTTGGGCCTAGTAACTGTGTCTGCTACTCAGAAGAGGAGCCCACCCGTGAAACGAGCTATGCCGCCTGTTTATGAAAGAACCAGTTTTTTACTGCATTTACACCAATTAATACTTTGGGCCTAGTAACTGTGTATGCTACACAGCAGAGTTGGCCACCCGTGAATCAAGCTATGCCGCCTGTTTATGTAAGAACTGTGTGCTACTCAGCAGAGGAGCTCAGCTGTTAAGCAAGGTACAGCACCTGTGGTTTGGACACTTAATTTTTTTACATTCTTTCTGGAATGCCGCTTAGGCTTAATTCCAGAATTACGGTTGACCTGCACTTACTGGGAAATGCTTGTTCGCGGGGAAGAATTGTAATCCCAGATCCCCATCACTAACGGGGTTCAGCGTGTTATCCGCACCTGTAAGCGATACACGCTGGTCCTTTCATTGTAGCACGCGTGCAGCCCCGGACATGTAAGGGCATGATAGACCAGTTATTGGCCGATCACGCGTGCCAGAGCCTCACGTGTCCCTCTAGTAAGCTGAGGGCATGCCTGAGTCTCGTTCGTTAATGGAATTAAGCTTGCAATCTGTGCAGCTTTTTTGTGGATGGCATGGTTGAGGCTGCCCGTGTTGAGTCAAATTAAGCCGCAGGCTCCACTCCTGGTGGTGCCCTTCTGGACATTCCTTTAAGGTTCAGCTTTGCAACCATACTGCCCCCGGAAACCAAACACTTTTCCTGACAGTGACATTCTGGTCAAAGAGCGCGATGACATCACGTCTGTACGCCCTCTGCCTAAACATTCCAAGTGCAGAGAGATGGAAGATGGGGATGACGATGAGTCCAGAGTACAGGGATTCCCTAGCGAGGAGACTTATTTAATTGTTTTAAAGGTTGGGAGCAATTTTTGGGGAGCACGATACTCTGAAAAATGATATCTGGGGCCCACCATACACTGGAGCATTCCAAAGGTGGACATCAGTCACTGGAGCAGCATTTACAGGGCCCATTATACACTGGAGCATTAGAAATGGGGCCCATTATATATGGAACATTGTTTGGGCCCATAAGACACTGGAGCTTCATCCATGGGGACCAACATATACTGTAGCATTATGTGGAGCTCATCATATACTGTATCGAACATTATATGGTACCAATTATTCTGTATGGAGAAATATATGGGCCTCATTACTCTGCATGGCGCACTATGCGGTGGCCATAATACTGTAGGGAGGAATATACTGTCTGTTTTTGGAGCTATTGGAGAATTTAAAATGGATATCAGTCATGTGATGAAAGAATTGAAGTATTTTTCATTGTACTGTACCGCTATTTCTCTGCCGTATCAAAGGATCATGAATTGTGTCATGTGTTAAAGGAGCCCAGTGACACTCTTTGGCCCAGGGCCCACGAAAATCTGGAGCCAGCACTACCCCCCCCACAACTTTAGCCAAATAACCCCCAGTTTTCAATGCCTAACTAATATTATAAAGTAAATTAAGGTTGACAAGCTTAAGGAATAAGAATTGATGTTTTTGGCATTAAAATGGGCACTCTAGGTGTGTTTCCTGTCCTCCACTCACTGCCAACTTTTCTACCCCATTGACTTGTATTGGGTTTCGTGTTTCAGTCGGACTTCGACTTTTCACAATAATCGGCCGATTTCGTTCTACCCGACTTTTGCAAAAGTCGGGTTTCGTGAAACCCGACTCGACCCGAAAAAAAGGCAAAGTCGCTCATCTCTAGGACGTGTGTCTTTTATACTGATAACAAATTCAAACAGGTGCCATTACTACAGGTAATGAGTGGAGGAGAGAGGAGCCTCTTAAATAAAAAGTTACAGGTCTGTGAGAGCCAGAAATCTTGTATGTTTTTAGGCGACCAAATACTTATTTTCCACCATAATTTAAAAAATAAATATTGCCAAATCAGACAAGGAGATTTTCTGGATTTGTTTTCTCATTTTGACTCTAATAGTTGTGGTCATTATAATAATGATGTCAAATACAGGCCTCTCTCATCTTTGAAAGTGGGAGAACTTGCACAATTGGTGGCTGACTAAATACTTTTTTCCCCCACTGTACACTCACGATTAGTGATGAGCAAGCATACTCGGTAATGCTCGGTGGTCGCCTGAGCATCTCCGAGATTGTTCGGCGGGATTTCGGGTCCCCACCCTGAATGTTTGGCGCTCTTTAGAGTGCCAATCAACATGCAGGGATTTGTCTGCCACGCACTGTAATGCCGCAGCCATGGTGGTTGTGGTATTGCAGTGATTGGCTGGCCGTGCGGCGTCATTAGATCTATATCAGACCTTGCACTGCCCTGCTCGTCCCAGTCAGCTCCAGAATCACCAGTGTAAGGAGACTTGCTGCAGCAATAGGGACAGAATAGGTGGGTATCAGTTACTGTGGGTATACAATTGTTGAATCCACAAATCCAGCTAAACTAACAGTCCCTCTAAGGACTAATTAAGGCGGGGTATATAGATATCAGTGATAGGTAGTGTATGTGGCTATATATATCAGTGTTAGGGAGCAGGCAGTGTATGTGGGTCTATAGATATCAGTGTTAGACAGGCAGGTATTGTATGTGGCATACTTTATTGCATACAGCAAGAGGGTCAATTCCATTACTGTCTGCTGCTGCTGCCTATTACAGATATTGACCATATATACTGTACATAGCCCCAGGTATCAGTGGCCAGGAATATTTTTTTTGCATCTTAATCCTGATTATTTTCTTCAAAAGCAAACCAGAGCACACATTTTTTTTCTCCATTTGCTTGTTGACAATGCAGAATACAGCCAGATCCTTTTCAGAGTACAGCGTGAAAATACAGCTATTTTAAACGAATTTGGCCATCCCAGCGATCACATCTGAGTGCGTAGAAAATTCTGACATTTTTGTGGTACTGTAAAATATTTTTAGCGTGTCTTATACAATTTCTTGACACCATTTTCCTGCCAAAAAATATTTAGCTACCCAAAAAATATTTAAATTCAGGGCAGATATTTTCCAAGGGGTTTTATCCGCCACACTGATCGCATATCATTGCGGTTAAAATTTTGCCATTTCAGGCCTTCATAGAATTGTTTTTGTTGTGTCTTAGCCTACTTATTGACACAATTTTACAGCCCCCCCCCAAAAAAAAAATACAGGCCATATATTTGAAAGTGTGGTATCTCCATCACACGTCTCATCTATGGTCTTCAAATTGTGGCATTTGAGGCCTTCATTCAACTGTTTTTGCTGTGTATAAAAAATAAAAATACAGGCCACATATTTTACAGTGTGGTATCTCCATAACATGCCTCATCTATCTGTGGGCTAATAATTGTGGCATTTCAGTACTACATTGAACTGTTTTTGCTTTTATGCTATTTTTTTTTATAAAAAAAAGTATTACTAAAACTCTGTATTATTTAAATGTACTTTTTGCTTTTTTTATTTACTTAGTTACAGCAGGGTTTTTCGTCACTTTTTCTCTTGTAGGTTTTACATGTTTTGTGGTCAATGTGAACATATGTTTATGTTCTGCATGTGAACCAACTCAAACCAAGCTCAATTTTTGCATTTTTTTTCTTAGTATTGTTGCATTCTGTGCAAGCCGGGGTGTGGCCTCCCTCTCCCCAGCTGGAAATTATATATAAGGCTTCACCAGACCGGTGTTTCACTGGTTGGGCACAGTATTTTTTTTTGTCTGCCCTTATTCACACACTGACATCAACATTGACACATGGTAAGGTTTTAATATTACAGTGTAGGACTGTCCCGATCAGCGTTACCTTATCGAGGTGGGATGGCTTTTATGCTACTATTTGATAAAAAAAAAGTATTACTAAAAACTCTGTATTATTTAAATGCACTTTTTGCTTTTTTATTTACTTAATACAGCAGGTTTTTGCTCACTTTTTCTCTTGTAGGTTTTATATTTTTGTGGCCAATGTGAACATGCGTTTATGTTCTGCATGTGTACCAACTCAAATCAAGCTCAATTTTTTTTTCATTGAACTGTTTTTGCTTGTGCTACCCTAATTAGTGACACTATTTTACTGTGTGGTATCTCCGTCACACACCTCATCTACCTGTGGGTTACAAATTGTGGCATTTCAGGCCTACATTGAACTGTTTTTGCTGTGTAGGGAAGGTGACCTGACGGACGGACGGACGGACTAGTCAGAGTGAAGAAAGATAGGTTTGCACAGTGTAGGTAGGAGTCAGTGATTACAGTGGGGAAACAACTAGGAAAGTGTAGTGGACGTGCAGTACCTTGGGATGACCATTAGATGGCAGGGTGGAGTGTGAGCAAAGGACTTTACAGCAGCTTAGGGCTTTAGAAACCGTTGGTCATGGGGGGCGTGGTGACAGTTAGTGACAGTTTCAAGGAACCGGGGGAGTTATAAATACTGAGGGAGGGTTCCAGAAAGTTCCAGTCCCCAGGGGGAGCTCAAGTGACAGGAGGACTACGACAGTCTGTGCACTCTGAGGAGAATCCAGACCAGGGGGACTGAGGAGAGAGAACGTCAGGGGGGTGGTCCTGACAGGAAAGGACCGCAGTTGAGACGAGGTACTGGGTGTAAGACACCGTGACACGACGACTGAGCAGTAGAAGCGCTGTTGGTTAATGGGCCTAAGGCGGCCACAGTGACGGAACTGTCAGGAGCGTCGACAGTAAAGGAGGGGACGGTGTGTGCAGACACGTCTCCAGTGTACGGTGTGAGAAGCGGCTCTGGAAACGGAGGGCCGCGAGGTGTGCCGTCAGTCGGACGGCAAGTGAAGAAATAAACTTGGACCTGTTGCACCCAAAATCTGCCTCCAATTGTCTCTGTACGTCTCTGCGCGGTACAACGAGGGATCACCCCCCCTAGTCCGGCCCTCTCACCCCTACATTTGGCGTAGTCGGCAGGATCGCCGCCGCTAATACGCTATCTTCTGCGGCAGGCCTGCAACTGAAGGACTGAGGAAAACTTGTACTGCTCTATTTCGGATTATAAATACCTGTGGACTACCAATTACTGACCTGTGGATTACAAATTGGGATGCTGTGTCGGATCTGTGTTGCTTGCAGAGGATCCAAGGCAGTAGCTGATTCTGCCCAAGATGGCGGTATTACTTCAGCGCAGAGGAGAGGTTCGGGTGTTTGCAGTTGTTCAGAATGGACTGGGACCCCCTCCAACGTACCCCAAAAGGAAGCAATATATGCCCGGAGACCGACGTTTCCATATATTGGACCCTGGCCGATGGATGGAAAGGTCTGCCAACGCCCCACCCAGCAGGAGGAGTGGCACAGAAGAAAAACTTGGCTGCGGCAGTCTGATGCCATTCGAGTGCTGCCCAACGGACGGTATGAGACTCTGCAGGTGTCGGGGCATCGGCCGCCTAGAGTGGCAGTGGCGGCAGGGGATGGAGCTGTGCCAGAAGTCGCCCTCAGAGCCACGGGAGAGCAGCGGGATGCTGAGCTGGGGAGCGGAGCCTGAGCGGAGTCAGCGAAAACGGCCGCCACCAATACCAGCAGAGGACTTCTCAGCGGAGCCCCCGAGTTTAGGGGAAAAACCCGCGGGACAGTGGAGCGAGGGACGGAGGCTGCGGGTGAAGCCACGTATTGATGTGATGGAGGCCGCAGCGCCGGGGAAGGTGAGAGTACCCCCGGCACCACCAGTGCCTCCGCCAGCGGCCCTCATCATTCCGCCGCAGCACGCTGCCCCCTGCGCACCGGAAGGCCTGGGTACATCGGGCCCAGTGGTGTATGCAGAGTTGAGCGAGGCCCCTGCTCAAGTCCCAGAGGTACCCCGCCTGGAGCCGCCAGTGTGGAAGTCATCCAAAGAAGACGCTGTTGCGTTCCCCCTGCTGATAGCAGCTGCGTCGTTGGAACCGGCCGTTACTCCGGCTCCATTGGAAGTAGTGGATGCAGCCTGTCCTGAGGTCGCGGTTATGCCACTGCTGGAGTCGACTGCAGCTGACTTAGTGGGCCCTGTGATTCCAGCCTCCGAGGACCCGTTTGTCCCCATTTGCCACCTGGCCCCAGCGGCTGTTGAGCCGCAGGAATCATCGGCCGCCTCTGATCCACGCCCTTTCTCGGCAAGGTCCCGCCCACCGGACTCTGGGACTGGCGCGGTACCCTCCGTTTGGGTTGCGGAGGTGGTAAAACAAAAGAAGGTTCGAGAGCAGGAGGTATGGAGCCTGATTCATTCAAAAGGGGAGGCTGGCATGGCGGTGGAAAGATCCCGGGGGCGGCTGGTGTACACCAATGTGGACCGGGGGTATGGTTTCATACGTGATCAGACTGGCCAGAAGGTATACGTGAACGTAGCCTCCATACGCCACGGCCGTGCCCTGGAAATAGGGGACTTTGTCTCTTATTATAAAGAATACTGCCCCCGCGGGTATTATGCGGTGGCGGTACTGGCGGTACCTGAGGAACGCGAACCCCCGTAAAGAGGACTGTATTGGACACTCCCTTCACCCCAGGAGTTCCACGGCTGTGGGCCCCTTGCTACCGGCCATCAGGAGATGGCCTGGACTGTCAGAGTCTGAAAGAACAGTTCTAGTTTTAAAAAAAAAAATGTTTTATGTGATTAAGCTGTTTTTTTTTAGAATGTTCCTCTTACAGGATGTTATTTTACTGATTTGGAAACTTGACAGAACGGGGATACGAAGACAAGAGGGAGTGTTCATGTCCAAGGAAGGGGGAGGGAAAAGGAGTACTGGTGATGTTTACTGTTGGATGTTGAGTTTTAAAGCAAAAGAAAATGAAAAAAAAAAATAATATAAAAATGGGTATTTGTGCTATTATAAAGTTGTTTATTGTATAATATGCCAAAGTAAAATGTAACAGGTCCGGGTAAGGGAAGGTCTGCAGGACCAAAGGAAAGTGTGAGATCCGGTAGGGATCTAAGAGTTGAGGTCTGGGAGACCGGGACGCCGACCATGACATGTAATTGAAAGAAGGAAAATGAGTGGGAAGAAGTGAGAAAGACAGCCATCCTAGGTCGGGTCCCCAACACCACGGACATCCCTGAAGAAGGAAAGGCGGGCGCCGGCAATGATCTGGTAGGTGAGTGGCCTCGATCATGGCGTACCGGATAGTGAAAGGTAACAGTAGGGGAGAGTAGGGGAAAGATACACGCCGTAGAGAGAATACGGGTGTACCTTGCCCAATTTGAAAGACGTCATGTGGCGTGCGCGCTGGTGAGTAGCAGTAGGCTGCTCAGAGCATAGTGCTCCCAGTATGGTTCGGCCCCCGCAGATAGTGGGTTTGGCTCAACTTCTGGTCCGACAACAGAATGTAGGTGTAGATTCAGAACGACGAAGGCAGGGATGACGATTGTCGAGGACGACAATGGACAAAGGAAGGGGGAGTGTAGGGAAGGTGACCTGACGGACGGACGGACTAGTCAGAGTGAAGAAAGATAGGTTTGCACAGTGTAGGTAGGAGTCAGTGATTACAGTGGGGAAACAACTAGGAAAGTGTAGTGGACGTGCAGTACCTTGGGATGACCATTAGATGGCAGGGTGGAGTGTGAGCAAAGGACTTTACAGCAGCTTAGGGCTTTAGAAACCGTTGGTCATGGGGGGCGTGGTGACAGTTAGTGACAGTTTCAAGGAACCGGGGGAGTTATAAATACTGAGGGAGGGTTCCAGAAAGTTCCAGTCCCCAGGGGGAGCTCAAGTGACAGGAGGACTACGACAGTCTGTGCACTCTGAGGAGAATCCAGACCAGGGGGACTGAGGAGAGAGAACGTCAGGGGGGTGGTCCTGACAGGAAAGGACCGCAGTTGAGACGAGGTACTGGGTGTAAGACACCGTGTGTGACACGACGACTGAGCAGTAGAAGCGCTGTTGGTTAATGGGCCTAAGGCGGCCACAGTGACGGAACTGTCAGGAGCGTCGACAGTAAAGGAGGGGACGGTGTGTGCAGACACGTCTCCAGTGTACGGTGTGAGAAGCGGCTCTGGAAACGGAGGGCCGCGAGGTGTGCCGTCAGTCGGACGGCAAGTGAAGAAATAAACTTGGACCTGTTGCACCCAGAATCTGCCTCCAATTGTCTCTGTACGTCTCTGCGCGGTACAACGAGGGATCACCCCCCTAGTCCGGCCCTCTCACCCCTACAGTATCTCCGTCACACACCTCATCTACCTGTGGGTTACAAATTGTGGCATTTCAGGCCTACATTGAACTGTTTTTGCTGTGTGCTACCCTAGTTAGTGACACTATTTTCCTCTAAAAAAAATAAAAATACAGGCCACATATTTTACAGTGTGGTATCTCCATCACACGACTCAGCTATCTGTGTGCTAAACATTGGGGCATTTGTTTTTTGTGCTCCATTGAACTTTTTTTGCTGTGTCTTAGCCAAGTAAGTCACACTGTGTTGCTGATTTTTTTTAAAAAAATACAGGCCAGATAGTTTAAAGTGGGGATCTCTGTCACAGGCCTCACCTATCTGTGGGCTAAAAATTGGGGCATTTTTTTGGGCCCAATTGAACTCTTGTTGCTGTGACTTAGGGTGTGTGCACACGCTGCGGAATCTGCTGTGGGTTCATCCTCGTCGATTTTGCAAAATCCGCAGATAGATTCGCAGGTCAAAAGACCTGCGGTTTATCTGCATATTAGCCTGCGGTTTTGCCCTGCGGTTTATCATCTCCACAATGGAGGAGATGGTAAACCGCTGCGGAATCCGCAGAAAGAATTGACTTGCAATTCTTTCTGCGGATTTGAAACCGCAGCAAAATCCGCGCGGAAAATTCCGCAGTGTCTGCACAGAGGTTTTTAATTCCCATAGGGAATAATGGTACTGTACACCACAGCTAATTCTGCTGCGGATCCGCAGGGTCAAATCCGCTGCGGATCCGCAGCAGAATCCGCAGCGTGTGCACACACCCTTAGTCTAGTTATTGACACTATTTTGCTGTTAAAAAAAGCCCAGATATTTGAAAGTGAGCTATCTCCGTCAGACGCCTCATCTATCTGTGGGCTAAAAATTGGCATTTGAGGCCACTATTCAACTGTTTTTGCTGTATGTTACTCCAATTATTAACACTATTTTGCTGTAAAAAAAAAATACAGGCCACATATTTTACTGTGTAGTATCTCCGTCACATGCCTCATCTTTCTGTGAGCTGCAAATTGAAATTGTGGCATTTGGGCCTTCATTCAACTGTTTTTGTTGTGTGTTACCCTAGTTGTTGACACTATTTTCCTGTAAAAAAAAATAAAAATACAGGTGTAGTGCGAATATAAAAGTGGCTATTTTGAGTTCATACTGAAATATGAAGCATTCTGTATATTATATAGCTGCATTTCTGGTCAGACATTAACAATTACAAACAGTTCTATGTTTATCTGTTTGTTGTCTGTCATTGGAAAACATTAGGGTTTACGACCCATTGTCTGATGATTCCATGATATCTTAGTTTCATCCAACCTTGAAAACCAGCCACTTGAAGGGTGGGATGAAGCTAAAGTTACACATAAGTGTAAACTACTATTTAAGACCAGAGAAACATGACTTAGGCCTCTTTCACACTTCCGGTTTTTACAATCAGTCAAAATCTCTCTCTCTCTCTCTCTCTCTCTCTCTCTCTCTCTCTCTCTCTCTCTCGTTCCTTTAAATTTCCTTATTTTGCGGATCCGTCAAAAAACGGATCCTGTGGCATCTGTTCACATCAGTTAATAACGGATCCGCTTCTCAGCCTTTTTGGCGGATTGTAACTGACACAAAAAACTGAAGTGTGAAAGAGGCCTTAAGGGGGTTTTACACATAGCGATATCGCTAGCAATATCGCTATAACGTCACCGATTTTGTGACGTTATAGCGATATCGCTATGTGTGATACTTACCTCCGACCGGCTCCCCCGCTGTCCATCGCTGATCGCACGAGATCGGCCGGCTCCATTTCTCGTCGGGCGCTTCCTGCTGGCACCAAGGAGCGACATGTGGAGGCGGGCGGGAGGACGTCAGGATCGCCTCGTCTGAAAGGAAAGTATCGTCCGCTGTATCGCTGTTGCATCGCTGGTGAGTCTGCCTGTGTGGCAGCTCACTAGCAATCATTTAGCGATGCACCAGCGATCCTGACCGGGTCATATCGCGGTCGGGATTGCTGGTGCATCGCTAAATGTAAAAGGGCCTTTAGACAGAAGCAAAACTGGATACCTGTACACAGGTACAGTGTTGTGATACCTGCATAATTGGGGACGCCCATGCAGTGTTGTGAATCTTCCAGGGGTTCTCTGTCTTGGTGTTGCATCTCTGATATTCCGGACGGATGATGTTTAAAAGCCTCTTGGTGATTGATGATGTGAGTATACTGTATATAGGTAATCTTTATATATAATTAATCATTAGATGTAGTCAATCTTTATATGTACTTAACTTTTGCATCTTAAAATATACAAAAGTGTACGCAATCTTACTATTCAATCATACAATTCCTTTAATTTTGTACTTTGTAATAAAATTGCATTATATCGCAAGTAGTAGCCTTCTTTAAAGCTGTATCCGAACCTTAGTGCTAAAAACTTGGCAAAACAACAGGCCACATATTTTACAATGTGGTATCTCCGTCACATGCCTCATCTATCTGTGGGCTAAAAATTGTGACATTTCAGGCATGCATTGAACTGTTTTTGCTGTGTGCTACTGTGGTATCCCACAAAGTGGCCATTTCTATGGGATATCGTATATATAGTGTGTTTTCATATAAATGCTGTGAATTTATATGTGGAATGTGCATTTTAAATACATTGTGAGACTAGCTGACAGGCAGCACAAAAAAGGTTAATCTCCTCCATGGCTTGATCAGGTTACCCAGCTCAGTTTTAATATGCAGAAGGTCCTGGAAAAATGCCTCAGGGCAGTCAGCCAATGACTGCAGCTCTACAGTCAATTAGAAGGGGGAGGAGCCAAGTCCTGGGGGAGAGTTTTAAATTTGAAGTAGCAGTTGGTGGTCAGACATCGTAAGAAGAGGAAGCCATTTTGTAGGTGAAGGAATTACCCACTTTCTCCCTGCCGGCTTTGCTTAAAAATGGGACTGGCACGAAAAGGGGAGTTAATACATTGCACCTCTAGGAGGAAGAATTACGCCAGGGCAGAAACAGAGCACAGTGCTAAAGAAGAGATAAACAGGCTTAATAAAACCTGACATTACGAAGATATGCCTGTCTGCAGGTACACAGCAATCATCAACTGTGAGTGTAATCCTGTACCTCAGTTTACTGCGGTTTGTAAATAATAATTTGCCCATTACCTTCAGTAAAAAGACTTCTGTTTCAAATTCTTATGGCTGCTTCATGACTGAGGCTCAAATGAATCAACTACTACCGCCATCATCATCTGCCCAGAGGCAGCTACTGCGCAGATAGAAAGTCTGAGGAACAGAGGGTGAACGCTTGGGCGGTGTTGTACTCTGTCAGCGGATAACTAAGGCGGAAGCTTCTAGATTAAATCATAACTGGAAGACCCAGAGCAAGAGCACGGGGCTAGGGCTTGCAACCACCCAAGCCTGGTATTCCTGGGCTGTATTTTGACAAGCCATCACCTACTAATACTGAACTTGCTGGACGAGTACATCAAAAAGGAGCCTCTACAGATGCTAGACCTGAAGCTAGAGATTTTGACATTTCGGCTGGATTTCAAGATGTGTAATTTGGAGAGCATCGTGTTCGTAGACGTGACTTCCATGATATGGGTGTTTCTACTAGACAATCCATTCAACATGTCATAGAATGAAAATCTGTTTTTTCCTGGCAACTCTATTCAGCTGTGCACAAACTATGTCAAACTGATTGTTAGACTCCAGTGGGTCTTGTACCAGTACCATGTTGACTACAGTCCAGAGATGGAATCTAGATCCCTGAGGTCAGCTCTACTTTACCAGCATGATGAATATTTAGGAGAAGCACATGGTTTTGATGGAGCAGTTAGCCGCACACACAATGGAGAAATAGTAAAGATTACAATTACTTTGACAAATGAGTTACCATCAACTTCACCAACCTGCTATCACTTTTACAACATTATATTCCGAAGGCTTCTGAAGATGATGATGAATATGAAGCAAATAGGTCTGAATTATTATCACCCAAATGATGTTACAGAAGTCAAAACACACAACCTGTGTGGAAAGGATCTACCACCTCAATTTTGCAGTATGAGACTAGCATTCCTAGCTACAGCACTTCATGTTCTCAGAACTCCCAACCCTTATCCTGGGAGACTTCAACATCCCCATTAACAGCCCCACTTCCACATCTGCATCCCAGCTTCTATCACTAACCACTTCTCTTGGCCTCTCACAGCTCTCAACCTCTCAAACACACAAAGATGGTAACACCCTTGACCTGATCTTTGTCCGGCTCTGTTCAATCTCCTACCTTGATAACTCACCGCATACCCTCTCTGACCACAACATTCTCTCCTTCACATCTCACAAATCATCGCCCACCCCAGCACACTTCTACCTACCACACATTCAGAAATCAACAAACCATTAACCCTCATACAGTTTCAGACTCCCTACACTCATCACTGTCCCCAATCTCCTCTTTTTCATGTCCTGATGTGGCATAGCACTACTACAATGACACTCTCAGAAGCACCCTTGACCAAGTAGCTCCCCTCACCTTCAGAACCTCCAAGCACAGAGTAAAACAGCCCTGTGTTATGAATGGGTCACTGAGGAGGAAAAAACACAAGCTAAGTCTCAGAAAACCAGAGAGATTGGTAACTATGCAGATCCCTGATCTTAACCACACAACTAGCAGCAGTCGTGGAGCGTACCTACGATGATCCTAGACGCCTCATCACAACCGGAGAGCTACATAAGCCTAAAGCAGGAAAAAAGGAAAACTAACTGCCCCAGAGCAGACCCCAAAGGAAAGGCAGCCCCCCACATGTATTGACGGTGAAACAAGATGAAAACACAAGCAAAGGCAGGAAAATAGGCTGAGCAAACGATGGGGCCTGACTAACTAGAAAGGACAGGAAAGGAAAGACACTATCTGCAATCTGCCAAAAACCCTACCAAAGTAATGTCCAACACTTCTGATAGCAAAATTAACCCTGAAGTCACTAGACTTCTCCCACTATATCAGCACTCCGAAATATTCTGAGACAGAGCAAAAAGAGGCCAATCTAATAAGGGACAAAAAAGGCAAATTGGCAAATACAGATAAATAGGAGTGGAAATTCAGCACAACCCCAGCAGGGCTGACTGAAAAACTGAATTGACCAACAAGAGCAAGTGTGAACATTAGCAAAAACAAACCTAACTTGAGAAGACTGGAACAGAGCTGAAGTCCAAGACCTGAGAAGCAGATTGAATCACCAGCATCAGGATAGGGCGTTGGCTGTCTTATATCCAGTCTGATACTACAGAGATCCAATCGTTATCCTCCTCATCAGGTGGCAGATCACTACCAATTAAACCAACCTCACTACCTCCTGTCACCACCAGAGGGAGAACGGAAGGAGAACTCTCAACTGGTGGAGCAGAAAATGAGTTCACAACAGCCCTGGCTCTCATAACAAACTCGATTTCTCCAGCGATATTCTAGAAGTGCTGAACGCTTATGGAGGAAAACTCGCACACCAGAAGACTTCAGCCACTTCAAATTTATGTTAAGAATGTATAACTCTGCCCTTCACCTCGCCAAACAGACCTACTTCACCACCCTGATCTCACTATCCAACAGCCCCAAGAAACTTTTTGACACCTATCACTCCCTCCTCAGGCCAAAAGCACAAGCCCCTATCATGGACATTTGTGCTGATGACCTTGCCTCCCACTTTATAGAGAAAATAGATAATATCTGTCAGGAAATCCGCTCCCAGCCACCAAGTGCCATGACTCCCATCCCTCCCTGCATTTCCCATGGTTCACTCTCCACATTTGATCCCATCACAGAAAATGTCTCCAGGCTCCGCTCTTCTCATCTGACTACATGCACTACTGACACTATTCCCTCACATCTCCTTCAGTCTCTTTCTTCAGTCTTCACAACTCACCTAACTACAATCTTTAATCTCTCCTTCTCCTCGGGCATTTTCCCCTCCTCCTTAAAACACTATATCATTACTCCATTATTAAAGAAACCCGCTCTCGACCCATCCTGCACAAACAACTACAGACCAGTCTCCAATCTCCCCTTCATCTCTAAACTCTTAGAGCGCCTGGTCTACTCCTGCATTATCCGTTACCTCTTCACTCACTCCCTCCTAGACCCTTCAGTCCGGCTTCCACCCCCTACATTCGACAGAAACTGCACTCATCAAAGTGACCAGTGACCTTCTGACAGAAAAATATAATGGTGACCACTCTATTTTCAGTCTTCTCGGCCTTTCTGCATTTTTCGACACTGTTGACCACCATCTCCTACTCTCTTGGCTCTAGTCACTAGGCTTTAAGGACACTGCTCTCTCCTGGTTCACTTCCTATCTTTCTGACCTCTTTCAGTGTTTTGTTCGCTGGTTCCACTTCATCTTCTCTTACTCTCACTGTTGGGGTACCTAAGGGCTCAGTCCTTGGCCCCCTTCTCTTCTCTCTCTACACGGCCACAATTAAACAGACCATCAGCAGATTTGGGTTTCAGTACCATCTTTATGCTGATGACACACAACTATACACATCATCCCATGACCTTACCCCTGCTGTTCTACAGAACAACAGTGACTGTCTGTTTGCAGTCTCCAACATCATGTCCGCTCTCAAGCTGAAACTCAACCTTTCCAAAACTGAACTTCTTCTGCTTACGCCATCTAATAACCTCCCTAAATCTGACATTTCCCTCTCCATGGGTGGCACTATAATTACAACCCAGCAGCAGGCGTGCTGTCTGGGTATTATGTTTGACACCAATCTCTGTCACCTCCCATATACAACCTCTTTCCCGCTCTTGCCGCTTACACCTAAAGAACATCTCTAGAATTCGCCCTTTTCTCACCATGGAGACAACAAAAACCCTCACTGTTGTGGCGCCCCTGAGGCTCAGTTGCCACAGAGGTACTGCACCTCCTCCTGAGGTGTGCTGCCCCACCATCCAGGTAAGTTGGAGGCTCCTGACCACACTCCAACACTCGCACCCCACACAACAGAGTAGTTCAGCAAAGCCACATTGCGGCTCCTTGCTTAGAGAGTAGCAGAGCACCTTTGGAGGCTACCTGCTTGGAACACGAAATGTGCTGGGAGGCGGGTGGAGTTGAGAGTACATAAAAGAGCGGGAAGGTTTAGAATTACAGGTCAGTCTGGGAGAGGAAGCCACTCAGAGAGGAGTGAGGAAAGAAGATCCCTGAGAGAGGGATGGAGGAAGGAGGTGCTGCAGCAGACCTGAGTGACCTGGGTCTGCTGGCACGGGAAAGGAAAGATGGAGAAAGACATTGAACTGAAACCTGATCTTCCATAAGAGAGAGAGATTAGAACGGAACGAAGGAGTAAAAGGGAACAGAGAGGACGTGGGTTAGAGGAAGAACCCTGCCTAGAAGTTCTAAGCGCAAGGCCGGGGCCTGGTCCCTGAGGTTGTATGGACACTAATGGTTCTGCAGCAGACACCGGTGGAGTAGTGGGCTGTAAATAGTTGCACCTCTTTAGGTGCCCTCTCTTGGTTTTACATGGACACTTTGCGAAGAAAAGGTCTACCTCATCTGGAGTATGACTCCAATCAAAGGACACTGCAAGAGATCCCGGCTGGGAGTGGTGTCCAGCACTTACAAGAATTGTTGAAAGTTTTAATGTGAAGTATTTGATAATGATGTGTCTTATAAGAGTATTGGCAACTAGGAAATGGCTTTTATATAGAATTAGGAATGTTTTGATAGAGAGATGAGAGATTTGAATAAAGAACTGAAAATGTAGGTGATGAACCAGGCACCACGGTTGTCACTCAGAGTTAAAAGGTAGAAAATGTGCACTAAAGATGGAAAGAAATGTGTTGATGAAGAGGGGTTCGTATACTGGCTTGGTATGGAGGCGCTGGAAGAAGACGCCGCCCCAAGAAGGAGGGGCAGAAGCCAGTGGCGGGAAAGGGGCCGAGACAGGAAGAAGAACACCAGAGCGCCATGATGGAAGAAGAGGAAGGAGGCCTGCGGAGCGTGGGGAGGTAGATCTCCCCGGCGCCATGGCTGAAGGCTCGGACCCTGTTTCTAAGATGAATCGACGGCAGCCGGAGGAGGAGATTGCCCGGCTGACCCAATATTTGCGGCTGAGGCAGGAGGCCTTGTGGAGGCTGAACTGGCAGCGCGCCCAGGAGGGTCCTACACCTGCGGTAACCGCCGCTGCTGCACCGGAGCTTTCCCAGGCAGATTCCGTGGAGCCTGACGCTGCCATCACACCAGCGGCAGCATCCGGAGCCCCCTCGCTGCCGCCACATGAAGAATTGTATGAGGCCCTGGGAGCCGGAGCGGAGGAAGAGGAGCTCCCGTCCGGACCTGACGCGGCCGTGCAGGTCCCTACAAAGACCCCCGTGGATCCGGAGCCGCCATTAGCTCCACCGTCTCCGGTATCGCACTAACTGGCGTCCACTGCCACTACGCCGGCACCGGAGCAGAGACCACACCGCCAGGAGGCTCCAGGTATGTCTGATATCCCTGCACCTGGGAAGGCCTTGGGGTGTACCACGGTCACAGTGGCTGGCCATTGCGTGCTAGATCTGGTCTGGGACCGGGATGCCTGTCCCTGGGGCGAAACACCGGGACCCCTGATGGTGGCGCCGTGGTACAAAACTAGTCTGGATCGGTCCCGGGAGGAACGGGAGGATGAGGAGAACTGGGCTAGCTGCCAAGCGACTATCCAGCAACTGGCAGCCGAACACTGAGACAGAGAGCAGCGCCGGCTAGTGGTACTAGGCCCAGATTTGGACAGGAAGGAGCGGGTCAGTGCCGGTCATTATGGTCCCAGAGATGCAGCAGGTTGGGGCCACGTCCTGAATGTGAATCATGAGAGGGGGTTCGGCTTTATCCAGGACCCTAGTCGAATCTCCTATCTGTTTTTCAACCGGAGAGCTGTAGAATCTCATTTGAGAAAAGGGCACCCTGCCAGGAACCTAAGCCCGGGAGATCATGTGACCTTTTCCAGACATGAAGGATTGAGAGGCTGGTACGCGATGAATATCAGGCGGGTCCCGGAGGATCTCATCAAGACCTGCAGGCAGAAACCACCTACTGCCCCCATGTGCCAAGGTGTGTCAACACAAGTCCCACAGCCAAAAGTACAGAGAACCACAAGTTTGACCCCACTGGAGGAAGAATACCTGAGGACTGCCAATGCGTTTCTCTCATTTGGTAGCGGTTCCAGCCCAGAAACCCCAGGAGGGGATAACAATTAGTCAAGATGCTTCTTGAAATATCTTTCGTTACCCAGGAGGGTATTTGCACAGTTGTGCTTTGTTTTTTATTCTGTTTTAGTTTTGGTTTTTCCAGTGTTGCCCTGTTTTGTTGGCAGCTTTTCCATTTGAACTACAGAGATCATGAACGCTGAATGGTTCAGAACTGCTATTGTAAATAGTTGCACCTCTTTAGGTGCCCTCTCTTGGTTTTACATGGACACTTTGCGAAGATAAGGTCTACCTCATCTGGAGTATGACTCCAATCAAAGGACACTGCAAGAGATCCTGGCTGGGAGTGGTGTCCAGCACTTACGAGAATTGTTGAAAGTTTTAATGTGAAGTATTTGATAATCATGTGTCTTATAAGAGTATTGGCAACTAGGAAATGGCTTTTATATAGAATTAGGAATGTTTTGATAGAGAGATGAGAGATTTGAATAAAGAACTGAAAATGTAGGTGATGAACCAGGCACCACGGTTGTCACTCAGAGTTAAACGAAAGTAGAAAATGTGCACTAAAGATGGAAAGAAATGTGTTGAAGAATACTGAAGTGAAAGTGAGTAACAGACAATAGCACTTTGAATTATGTATTGTATTGAAGATTGCACTTTTGACTTAAGATTTTAGATAGTTAATTAAGAATTGTTTGCAACGTTCAAGAATGAGTGCCTCCCACATTGGGAAGTTTAGTATAAGACATGTTTATTCAGCATTACAATTTTGTATGTTCCTGTATTGTTAACTCTGTTTAAATTGCAGACCGCGGACGTGCTGTGTTTAACGGGGAAAGACGGAGAAAGACATTGAACTGAAACCTGATCTTCCATAAGAGAGAGATTAGAACGGAACGAAGGAGTAAAAGGGAACAGAGAGGACGTGGGTTAGAGGAAGAACCCTGCCTGGAAGTTCTAATTGCAAGGCTGGGGCCCGGTCCCCAAGGTTGTATGGACACTAATGGTTCTGCAGCAGACACCGGTGGAGTAGTGGGCTGTAAATGCACTACTCCCATCTAAGACTTGGGGGTACAACATCAACTTGGATAGTGAGCCGGGACTCAGGAGTAGAGTCCCCGAAGCAGGCTACAGCTGTCTGCTGTACAAGTAGAGTTCTTGAAAACATCTGTCAGGAGGCACTCCAGTGTAACTAAGTACTGGAAGTACTTCACACTTAAAGGCGCTAGAGAGGAGACATTCAGAAAGGCACATGATGGCGGAGCGTTGGAAGGGAGCATTCCATCTTGCCTGGAGGTTGACTGAGTCCCTGACCCAGAGGACACGGCACGGAGTCAGGCACCTGTGTGTACTACAGACTGTGAGTAAAGCGTTGGAACTGCAAACCCTGGTGTCCTCCATTCATTCTTGCGCCAACGCATCCAGCCCCGCTGCATCTGGGTACCAGCTTCTACACCGCTTGTGCCTCTCCTCTTCCCCCACATCTACACTGCCCTGGGGCTGCAGCTCCACCTGTAGGGAGCTTCACCATCTTGGCTGCAACACACCACCAGCCCCAGAGGATCTGCATGCAGCGTCGGCCTAACATCTCACTTGCCGAACACTACAGGTGGCGTCACGAACTATTCATTCAAACCATTACATTCCCCAATGACTTGGGCGCCCAGGGCCACGGACCGGATCCCCGCTGCTGTGACACATCTCGCTGATACCGGCCCGGTACCGAGTACCCCACAGCCCTGGGAGGGCGACCCACTGTCGCCCTGATACACTCCTGCCTGGATATTCTGTAACGCTCTATTAATTGGCTTTCCCCTCACTCGACATTTCCCTATCCAGTCCATCCTTAATGCAGCAGTCAGGGTCATCCATCTGGATAATCGGTACTCGGATGCGTCAGCTCTTCGACAGTTGTTACACTGGCTGCCCATTCATTATAAGATCCAATTCAAAGTACTTGTTCTCACCCACAAAGCTCTCCACAGTGCGGCACCCCTTTAAATCTCCTCCCTCAATTCTGTCTATCGGCCTAGCCAATCGCTAGGCTCTGCAAACGATTTTAGACTATCCTCCCACTCATGACTCCAAGACTTCTCCCGTGTTGCGCCAATCCTTTGGAATGCTCTACCCCAAGAAATTAGGACCAGCCACAACTTGCACAGTTTTAGGCGCTCCCTCAAAACACATTTGTTCAGAGCAACCTATCATACGATACAATACACTTTATTGATCCCAAGGGAAATTATGGTATTACAGCAGCATTACAAACAGCATTCCAAACATTACACACAACATTACATAAAATAATTCCTAGACACAGATCTTTCACATGACTAACCACATTACGTAACAAACAAATTTGTGTAAGTGCAGGTACGTAAATCTTAAATCACTGATCATTGCTATTAGAGCACCAGGCATAGGTCATTGTCGTCTTTCACCCTTAGGAAATTGTTATATATCTTCATAGCAGTAGGCACAAACTATTTCCTGAATTTCTCCTTCTTGCATAATAAGTAGGATTAGATGGCTGCTTGATCCCTAATCAAAATCATTTTATGTGTAAGTGTGTGTGTGTAGCCCATTCACTATCTCTATCTATCCCCCACTACCGCAAAATGGCTGGACCTTCATTTTAAACACACACCTGTACTTTATATCTCCCCCACCTCATTGTAGATTGTAAGCTCTCATGAGCAGGGTCATTTTATTTTTGCTTTAATTATTGTATTATTGTTAACGCTGTTATTTACAACTGTTGTGTTTGAAACTGTTAAACTGTAAAGCGCTGCAGAATATGTTGGCGCTATATAAAGATTTTTATTTTTATTAGTATCATATTATGCGTTGAGGTGAGCCACAAAGTCCTTTGAAGTGAAGCTGTTCTTGGATGTAATGTACAATTTGAACTAGTTACCAAATATAACAATCGTACTTATCGTCTTGATGATATCAACTGGGATTTATCTCGGGAGTCTACTTTCAAGCAAACAGATGGCTGTGAAATCAATTTTATCGATAATTACAAAGATCAATATAACGAGCAGATCACAGACCTGAAACAGCCTGCGTTCATACACAATCCCAAAAAAGCAATAGGTCCAGGAAAAATGCCAACAGGACCTATTATACTGATTCCAGAATTCTGCAATTTAACAGGTTTAGCTGATAGAATGAGAGCTGTTTATTCTGTAATGAAATAGCTAACAAATCACACTGGACTAGTACCAGAACAGAAAGGAAAGACAAGTGGGAACATCTTTGGACCATATTCACAGAGATGACAATGTACAGAAATAACTTAGGGATTGGGGACTAAGTTTTGACAGAAAATGTCTGTCCTTAACTGGAGTTTACTGCTGTTTGTAAATAATAACTTGCCCCATTACCTTCAGTAAAAGGACTTCTGTTTCAAATTCTTACAGCTGCTTCATGACTGGAGCTCAAATGCACCAACTACTATCACCATCATCATCTTCTGCCTACAGGCACTTACTGCGCAAACATTGTATTGTGGAGTTTCCTGTGTGTGTGTAATTTGAGAAGGAATGACTCTTCTTCTGACAGAAAGATTGGCCACCGTAAGATACATAAGGAGTACAACCCTCAGCCATACACCACATGAGAATGCCACACTACTCTAGAGACACTATTTTGATATAAAAAATAAAAATACAGGCCACATATATTACAATGTGGTATCTCCATCACATGCCTCACCTATTTGTGGGCTAAAAATTGTGTAATTTGAGGGCTCCACCAAGATGGTGAGCGGTGATGAAGCTATAATTAGTGTCACCAGCCCACTTCTCTGTGTTCTGAAACGCTCTCTGCTCACAATCAAACAGGATGAATTGCAGTTGGAGATTTATGAGACGGAGCAAAGAACCATACAGGGCGATTACACACAGGCCAGCCTCATCTCAACGTGGATTGGGTGACAATGAGGAAGAGGAGGAGGAGGAAGAACAGGAGCTACTTTCATGCGCTCTAGACGGAACTACAAGCACAACTGTCATACTGTCTGTTCAGCATGGATGGCCTGAGGAAAGGGAGGAGGAGGAGTAGTAGAGCATGGTCAGTCATCCTCTTGGTGAGGACACAAAAGTCTTGCCTGTTAGCAGTCTGGCACACATGACTAAGTTTATGTTATGCAGCCTTTCCAGTGACCTTCACATTCTCAAAATTTGGGTGTCAGTCATTACTGGTTGGTGACACTTCTAGACCCATGCTTCCAGAGGCAGACAGGTGTACTAAAATGGTGCAGTACCAGAGGGCCCATGTCAAATTATTAAAAAAATTCCCATCTGAAAATGCTGGTGAGAGAGACACAACGACAATCCAGCAGAGGCAGGGTAACACTGGCAAAAGTTCTGGGTGAGTTTTCTCAGACCCTCCCATTACAGTGGCCCTGAGGTGCGGGGTACTCTCACAAGGAATGCACCGTTTTGGAAGATGCTGAGGGTGTACCTTGCTGACTGTACCAACATCCTCCATGATTCCTCTGTACCTTATAATAATTGGGTATCCAAGCTGGGCACGTGGCATGAACTGGCTCTCTACGCCTTGGAGGTTCTGGCCTGCCCTGCCGCTAATGTTTTGTCAGGGTTTTTAGTGCCGCTGGTGGAATTATAACTGATAAGCGCATCCACCTGTCAACTGAAAATGCTGATAGGCTGACTCATAGAAATGAACAAGGGCTGGAGTGGGCCAGACTTCTCTACACCACTGCATGATAACAGCGAAACATAACCTCAAATCCAGTGTCTTTTTTTTTTTTGGAGGTATATTCCCATGCACCTCTTCACACCCACACATGGGTATACGCTTCCTGATTTTGTCTATTTACTGTTATCCTCCTCCTTCTCCTCCTCATCCTCATCATCCACCACCAGGGTGAACGTGATCTGTGATGCAACAGCCATGTTATTGCTTTCAAAGGTGTTTATGATGCTCGTACAAAAAATGTTTACACAGTATGTTGAGGTGTCCACCCAAGGGGGAACTGTTTGTCAGCATTATACCTTACAAGTATAGGAGACCCGCTCCTTTAAACTGGGAAAACATTTTTTGGAGGCCATCCTCCACATTTATTCCAAGGGGGACTGGGGTGCGTGCAAATTTGGGGCATACTTTGCATTCACTTCATGGGCAAACTTTATGGGAGTACCAAATGACTAATAATGGGAAGTTTGGTTTCATGTGGCCATCCAGGCCGTCATTTCATAGGCTTATTGAGGTGCGTGTTACTTTGGGGCAGAGCAGGCCTTGGATTAAAAGCATAGGCAAACAGTATGGGAATTCAAAATGAATAATGAGAACTTTGGTTGCATGTGGCCATCAAGGATGTCGGTTCAAAGGTGGTGCATCCAAATTAGGAGCAGGCCATGCATTCACTTCATGGGCAAACATTATGGGAGTACAAAATGACTAATAGGAACTTTGCTTTCATGTGGTTATCCAGGACATCTGCTCAATGGGTTATTGGGGTGCATACAAATTTTGGTCAGCCCTGCCACACACTGCATAGGCAATAACAGTATAAGAGACCCAATGTTTAGTTATGGGAACAACAAAGCATAGCCGGCTGATGGCTCTCTAACAATACTGAGGGCTGACTGCTGGCCCTATAAAAATAGGCTTTGTGACTTTCAGAGTCCCTCCATAAATGAAACAGGATGTGTCTGATGATGTGTCACACACCACATGGCCAGATAAAGTTGTAAAATGTTCAAATGATCTTTCCCAGTGAATGCATTTCTCTTGGTTAAAAACAATGCTAAAGTTTAAAAACACATCAAAAGCGCTATGTGTGAACACAGCCCAAGTGGTGCAGGAACATTTTCTTATTTTATTTTTGGGTTATTTATTTTGTCTTACATACAAATCATTAACCTGGAAAAGGATGTTCCTTTACATATTTCCCAGGAAAATCCATTTCGGTTTCGTTTTTGTATGTTTTAGTGTGTGCCTGTAAAAGTGGCATAATACTCTGACAACATTGTTCACAACTGTGACTTGAGAGTCAGAAATGCTGATGATGTTCCCATGTCATTTGAGCACTGTTCCCATCGATTTCCGATGTTTTTAGACCCTAAAAAGACTCCCGGGGGGTCACGGCAAAAATCCTCGGTTTTTCCATAGACTTACTTAGGGCTTGTTGCTTGGATCGAGCACCCGAGCATTCCAACTTGCTCTACCCGAGCATTTTAGTGCTAACCAATCACTACTTACAATACATCAGCACAGAGCGATTAATGAATTTAACCCCTTTCTGTCATGTGACGTACTATCCCGTCCATGTGCCCTGGGACTTAATTCCCAGGGACGGGATAGTACGTCACAGCGATCAGCGGTGCCCACGTGGTGAGAGCCACTGATTGCGGCCGGGTGTCAGCTGATTATCACAGCTGACACCCGGCACAATGTGTCAGGGGTGGTCACGGACCGCCCCCGACACATTAACCCCTTGCACACCGAGATCAAACACGATCACTGTGTACTGGGGGTTAAAGGGAAGCATCGGCAGGGAGGGGGCTCTCTCCGTGCTTCCCTTAGCTCCCCACAGCAGCGCAATGTGCAGCGCTGCTGCGGGGGGCTCCATCCCTGCAGGTCCCCGAATCCAAGATGGTGACGGGGGCCTGCAGGGAGCTGGCTTCCTCATGCCTGCAAAGCGTAGGCAAGGAGGAAGCCTTGTGCAGTGTCATGACAGTGATGTCCCCCCTGGGACATTGTAATAAAGTTAAAAAAATAAAAAAAGTGTAAAAATAATTTTAAAAAAAAATCGATAAATAAATTAAAAAAAAAAAAAATTCCCTAATTCATTTTTTGGAAATAAAAAAAACAAAACAATAAAAGTGCACATATTTGGCATCGCCGCATCCGTAACGACCCGCCCTATAAAACTGTCCCATTAGTTAACCCCTTTAGCGAACCCCTTAAAAAATAAAAATAAAAAACGAAGCAAAAAATAATGATTTAATATCATACCTCCGAGCAAAAAGTGCAATAACGCGCGATCAAAAAGACACATATAAATATCCATGGTACCGCTGAAAACGTCATCTTGTCCCGCAAAAAACAAGCCACCATACAGCATCGTCAGCAAAAAAATAGTTATAGCTCGCAGAATAAAGCGATGCAAAAATAATTTATTCTTTATATAAAATTGTTTTCATTGCATGAAAGCGCCAAAACATAAAAAAACTACTTAAATGAGGTATCGCTGTAACCATACTGACCCGAAGAATAAAAGCGCTGTATCAATTTTACCACAAGGGGAATGGTGTAAGCGCACCCCCCAAAAGAAATTCATGATACGCTGGTTTTTGTTCATTCTGCGTCCCAAAAATCGGAATAAAAAGCGATCAAAAGAAGTCACGTGCCCGAAAATGATACCAATAAAAATGTCAACTCGTCCCGCAAAAAATAAGACCTCACATGACTCTGGGTCAAAATATGGAAAAATTATAGCTCTCAATATGTGGTGATGCAAAAACTATTTTTACAATAAAAAGCGTCTTTTAGCGTGCGACAGCCGCCAAATATAAAAACCGCCATAAATAGTAAATCAAACCCCCCATTATCACCCCCTTAGTTAGGGAAAAATAATAAAATTAGAAGAAAATGTATTTATTTCCATTTTACCATTAGGGCTAGGGTTAGGGGTGTGTTGGGATTAGGGTTGGAGTTATAATCGGGGGGTTTCCACTGTTTGGGCACATCAGGTGCTCTCCAAATGCAACATGGCGTCTGATCTCAATTCCAGCCAATTCTGCGTTGAAAAAGTCAAATGGTGCTCCTTCCCTTCCAAACTCTGCCATGCGCCCAAACAGTGTGTTACCCCCACATATAGGGTATCAGCCTACTCAGGACAAATTGGAAAACAACTTTTGGGGTCCAATTTCTTCTGTTACCCTTAGGAAAATAAAAAATTGGGGGCGAAAATATCTTTTTGCGGAAAAAAAAGGATTTTTTTATTTTTACGCCCGGGCATTATAAACTTCTGTGAAGCACTTGGGGGTTCAAAGTGCTCACCACACATCTAGATAAGTTCCTTAGGGGGTCTAGTTTCCAAAATGGGGTCACTTGTGGGGGGTTTCCACTGTTTAGGTACATCAGGGGCTCTCCAAAAGCAACATGACACCCGCAGACCATTCCATCAAAGTCTGCATTCCAAAAAGTCACTACTTCACTTCTGAGCCCTGACGTGTGCCCATACAGTAGTTTTCTCCCACATATCAGTGTACTCAGGACAAATTGGACAATAACTTTTGGGGTCCAATTTCTCCTGGGAAAATTTGTGAAAATTTCTTCTGTTACCCTTAGGAAAATAAAAAATTGGGGGCGAAAATATCTTTTTGCGGAAAAAAAAAGATTTTTTTATTTTTACGCCCGGGCATTATAAACTTCTGTGAAGCACTGGGGGGTTCAAAGTGCTCACCACACATCTAGATAAGTTCCTTGCCGGGTCTAGTCTCCAAAATCGTGTCATTTGTGGGGGGGGTTTCACTGTTTTGGTACATCAGGGGCTTTCCAATCGCGACATGGTGTCCGATCACAATTCCAGCCAAAAAAGTCAAATGGCGCTGCTTCCCTTCTGAGCTCTGCCATGCGCCTAAATAGTCGTTTACACCCACATATATCAGCGTACTCGGGACAAATTGCACAATAATTTTTAGGGTCCTGTTACCCTTGGGAAAATAAAAATTGGGGGTGAAAAGATCATTTTTGTGGAAAAAATATGATTTTTTTAATTGTACCGCTGTACGTTATAAACTTCTGTGAAGCCCTTGTGGGTTCAAAGTTCTCACCACTATCTAGATAAGTTCCTTGGGGGGTCTAGTTTCCAAAATGGGGTCACTTGTGGGAGGTTTCCACTGTTTAGGTACATCAGGGGCTCTCCAAACGTGACATGGCGTCCGATCTGAATTCCAGCCAATTTTGCATTGAAAAAGTCAAACGGCGCTCCTTCCCTTCTGAGCTCTGCCATGCGCCCAAACAGTGGTCCCCCCCCCACATATCAGGTATCAGCGTACTCAGGACAAACTGCACAATAACTTTTTCAGTACAATTTCTCCTGCTACCCTTGGTAAAATAAAAAAATTGAACCTGAAGTATTTTTTTTGTGAAAAAAAGTTAAATATCCTTTTTTATTTTTAAATGTTCAAAAAATTTCTGTGAAGCACCTGAAGGGTTAATAAACTTCTTGAATGTGGTTTTGAGCACCTTTTGGAATGGTGTCACTTTTGGGTATTTTCTGGGTATTTTCTATCATATAGACCCCTCCAAAGTGGCTTCAAATATGATGTGGTCCGTAAAAATAAAATGGTGTTGCAAAAATGAGAAATCGCTGGTCAACTTTTAACCCTTATAACTTTCTAGCCAAAAAAAATTTTGGTTCTAAAATTGTGCTGATGTAAAGTAAACATGTGGGAAATGTTACTTATCAAGTTTTTTGTGTGCCGTATCCCTGTGATTTAAGGGCATAAAAATTCAAAGTTGGAAAATGGTGAAATTTTCAACATTTTTGCCAAATTTCCGTTTTTTTTCACAAATTAAACGCAAGTTATATGAATGAAATTTTACCACTAGCATGAAGTACAATATGTCACGAGAAAACAATGTCAGAATCACCGGGATCCATGGAAGCGTTTCAGAGTTATTACCTCCATAAAGGAACAGTGGTCAGAATTCTAAAAATTGGCCAGGGCATTAACATGCAAACCACCCTTGGGGGTTAAGAACTCATCTATTACTTTCTCATTTAAGATGTTGAAAACTTGAAAAACTTTCAAATTGAATGAAATGATGAAAATAACTCATTTGCCATTGTTTTGGGGTTTTATTTTTGTGACGTTCATTGTGTGATAACTATGACTTGTCAACACAATTCTTCATTATGATTATGGTGATTTTTTTTTTCTGTATTTTGTGGTTAAAAAAATCTAAACCTTTTTAAATAAAGTTTTGTAACCACTTTAAGGCACAAAACTTTTTCATTTTTATGTCAGTGAATCTTTCTAAGAGCATGTTTTCATTTCTTAAGGGACAACTCTTATTTTTCTTGGTACCAATTTGGCTAAAATGAATGTTTGTTTTTTTTATTCCATTTATGGGCGGTAATGATAAAAAAAAATAATGATTCTGGTGTTACAATTTTCCTTTTCATCACAATGTTCACCAGACGGGTTAATAAATAATAGGATTTCATAGATCTGAATTTATATGGCCACGGCAATAGATAGCATGTTTACTTTTAGATTTTTGTTAATTTAATTTATTAATTTATTTCCGGGTATGGAAACGTAGGAGGATTTGAACTTATGTTTTTATATTTAGTTCCCTTGAACTAAACCTGCAATCACATGCAGTGTAATGCATCAGTATTGCAGTATAAGGCTGGGGTCACACTAACCTGCGCAAAATACGGTCAGTATTTTACATGCGTAATACGGATGACAGACCCCTAAATAGTGCTCCGTATGTCATCCGTAATCAAGGTGTGGTCGCGTATTTTGCGCATGTAAGCATCCGTATGTAATCCGTATGGCATCCGTATGATGAGATTTTCTCGCAGGCTTGCAAAATGGACATATAATGGAGCCCTATGACAGTTTTAATAAAGAAATGAAAGAATAGCTATAGACACATAGAATGCATATATATATATGTGTCTATATCTATTCTTTCATTTCTTTATTAAAACTGTCAGTGTGAGTTTACTGTATAGCGCACTGAATTGCCGGCTTTGCTAAAAGACACCGGGTGCGTATTTCTCGCAAGTCACATGTGTGGTCCGTGTGTAATCCGTATTTTTTGCGCACCCATAGACTTGCATTGGCGTACTACGGGCGTAGTATGCTGACAATCGCAGCATGCTGTGATTGGCACGGAGCGTAGGATACTGAGGAGAAATATACGGCTGGTGTGAGGGACCCCATAGAGAATCATTGGTCCGTGTCTAAAGCGTGCTTTTAGCGCCTCTCACTCTCCCGTATTCCTCGCCAGTGTGACTCCGGCCTAAATAACAATCTCTCATGAAGCCTATACATTGGTCATTAAATTAGTAAATTCATTGTACAACAGTTGTCACAGGGTTTTCCATTTTTGAATTTTAGAATAAATAATTAATCTTACCTGTGTGGGTGCTTTATACCTAAATCACTTGGCAGCATCCATCTCACATTTTCCACATTAGAAACTGGTTATAATAATCACCAGCACTGAAAGTTTAACTAGTAGTGATGAGCGAACATGCTCGGATAAGGCGTTATCCAAGCATGCTCGTGTGCTAATCGAGAGTCTTCGGCATGCTCGAAAATAAGTCTGAGTCCCCTTGCCTGTCTAACAGCCGCGAGACGTGCAGTCACTGGGACTCAAACCTATTTTTCAGTTAGCACACGAGCAAACTCGGATAACACCTTATCTAAACACGCTCACTCATAATTATTAATTAGTGATTCCTGCGCTTTATAAATGTATCTAGGGCTCACCTACATTATCCTCTGTTACAGCAAACCCTAACAACTGCCTGTGCATTTTACATGTAATTATATCCATTGCATAATAATAAAATGCATTGCAAACAAATATCATAAAGAAAAATGCAAAAACCTCTCCTTAGCAAACAAATTCAAGTGACGTAGCATAAAAAATACAAACGGTTCAATAAATGTTCAAGATTTAAGGTGTTCGCAGGCTCCAAGAACAAAAAAAGAAGCTACATTTCTGCACTCGCTTGTGGAATTGAAGGCACTGCACAATCCATTACAAAAACTTCGTCTAACAGGAGGCCCATTACATTGTAGCACTGCAGATGACGGACCTGAGACGGGCGCACCGCTTGTGCTATTACCACAATTATCTTCCAGGGCCTGGCATCACAGTGTGGTATATTGATTTATCGCCATGTGTTAGTTCCTATAATGGGGGGAAAAAAGAAGCAATAATGAGAGGCGAGCACAAATCATTGCATTTATGTGACATTCTTTGCAAAACTCAAAGCAATAACAGCTCAGAAGATGGTAACTAGTGTTGAGCATTCCGATACCGCAAATATCGGGTATCGGCCAATATTCGCGGTATCGGAATTCCGATACTTTTTGCATATCGAATACCGGAATCGGAAGTTCCCATAATGCTATGAGCCAGTTTGATTTGATTCAGCCAATGAGGAATCCTCAGAAGTGTGGGAACATCCTGTTAGGCATGTAGGCATGTTAACTAATGGCATGGCTGTGATTGGCTGCTGAAATGATGTCATTGTCACGTCGGCGGTGGTAGCCGCCGCCGTCCCAGCAGCGGCGGGGCCTGCCGCCACCTATACTCACCGGCGCTCCCCACGCCGCATTGTGCCCGCCTCCTCCTCATTCTCTGCAGCCCGGCGCATGCCTGTCTCATGCGGGCACCTTAGGCCGCGGGCGTGCGCTCTGCAGGTCTATTAACCCTGCAGCGCCCGCCCTGAAACCTGAGCGCCCAATCACTCAGCAGCATGGGGTATATCAGGCATCTCCAACATAGTGGAGACGCCTGATTATCGTGTGCCTTTTCCTTGCGATATCCTGGCCAAGTGTTTAGGGGTTTCCCCCTTCACAATCTCTCTGTCCTGTACTCCGTGTCTCCGTCCTGTACTCCAGTGCCCAGTCCGGTACTCCGTGTCTCTGTCCTGTACTCCAGTGCCCAGTCCTGTACTCCGTGTCTCCGTACTGTACTCCAGTGCCCAGTCCTGTACTCCATGTCTCCGTTCTATACTTTGACCTGCACTTCCTACTCCGTTCTGCATTCTATCCTCAGTCCTATACCTCCCACTCAGTCCTTTGAGCCGCCCCTCTTGGTTCTAGCAGTCGCGGCATCTGTCTTCCGAGGGTCTGCCCCTAACGGCCCCTGTATAGGGGTCGGCACCACCTGGTGTGCTCGCCCCTGGGAGCTCCAGTGCCACGACCCAGAGGGTCCACTCTCGGACGTAACCTTCCTGGCCGTCAGTCATGATGCACTATAAAAGCCGCCGCCGCCGCCGCCATTCAGGGTTCACTCTTCTGTGAATTCAGTTAGGGACAGGCTGCTGTTCAAGACTCTGAGGGACAGTTAGAGATAGCGATTTGCAAAATAATATTGTGCTTTACCCAGGCTACATTATCAATCACTGTAGCTTTCTTTTGCCTTGCAGCGCTGTTCACAGCTGTCTGTAGTGTGTCCTGCAGCCACCTCTGGTTGTAGGCCGCTCAGCGTTTTATTGCTGCTCATTTTTCATTAATTCTCCTATTAGTGTGCATCCATCCGTATCCATTTACATTGGTTGCAAACACTATAGGAGTAGACAGCGGAGCCTTTCTGCAGTCTTTCAGTGCTAGTGCCCAGTACTCTGCACTGTTCATGGCTGTCTGAGAGGTCTCTGTGTGTGAGTGCAGCTCACGTTGTAGTGTGTTCTGCAGCCACCTCTCGTTGTAGTCCGCTCAGCGTGCGTCACTGCCTCATACATAGTCCTTTTTTTGTTTTATTGCAGCTCATTTTTCCTGATTTTTTTTCTCCTATTAGTGTGCTTCCATCCTTATCCATCTACATTGTTTGGTTGCAAACACTATATAGGAGTAGATAGAGGAGCCTTTTTGCTGGCTTGTGCCCTGCAGCCGCAGCCAGATTAGTATTAGCCTATTTTTTGGAGCCTGATCTATTGCATTGTAGGTTACCTTCCTGCATTGTAATAGCTCCAAAAAGTTTGTGATACTATTGCTTTCACATCTTTGGTCACATCCTTTTTGTTTTTTTGAAAAAAAACACGTAAATAAAGTTCACCAAACACTCCACTTGACAGTTGTGTAGGCCACATTAGCTCATATTAAAATGTAGTCCACACATTTTATAAAATTAGTGTTTCTTCTGCCTGTTAGCAGCTGTTCAGGAATAAGCACACTAAGCCCCCCCTTGGTACTTTTCTGCCTATCTTTATCAGTCTACCAAGATGAATAAGGCAGGGAGTAAGGCACGTGGGTGTGGAGTTTCAGCAGGGAGAGGACGTGGGGATTCGGTGCCTGCTGCGGGCACCAGTGACTCAGCATCCCCCAGTTTTACCAGGCAACAGTCCTTTATGCGCAGCTTTGTAGGACCTCGCCGTACCCCACTGCTGTGGGACGAACAAATTGAAGCCGTTGTCGGATGGATGGCAGCTAACGCATCGACTTCAATGACTTCCACATCCTCTCAGGGCCAGAGCACTGAAGAGCAACCATCTGTCTCTTCACCACCTGCCAAATTGCCCAGGCAGTCAGAGAGCCCTGGACAGGAGCCATCTCATTCTCGACTTCTGTTCTCTGAATCTGTTGGCTTGGAAAGAGGGCGCCAGCCAAGCGGCATTCTAGAATGTGAAGAAGAGTATGCAGTGATGCGCAACTGCTTTGTCCCTCTGAATCTGAAGAGGCGGGTGGGCCAGTGCCTATGATCAGCACACCTCAGTACGCATCAGATGATGAGACTCAGGTGCCACTTTCTGGTGCGTACTGTGCTGGCGAGACTACCCAGGAGAAGCAGGTGTTTGAAGAGGGGAGTGTAGATGATGAGGTCCTTGACCCATCATGGCGTGAGGAACAGGAAGGTGGTGGGAGCAGCTCTGAGGAAGAGATTCCCCGAACAGCCAAAACAGGAGGGAGAGGGAGGGGGCAGACTTGGTTGCTTGTAGCCTCCTCTTCGGCACCCGTTAGGAGCCATCCTCTTCCAAAATCCAAAACGGGCGCTTCCAGGACTTGCAGTGTGTGGTCCTTTTTTGACACAGTTGCAGACACGGTTGCAGCTGAAAAGAGGAAATCGGAAAACCAGGGGAAGAGTCTTGAGGAGATCATTTGCATATTCCCAGTGCCTTCTGGGATAAGTGAAGAGTCTCCGCGAGCTCAACGATCACTGGGTTTTGGCGGTTGCAGCTGAAAAGAGGAAATCGGAAAACCAGGGGAAGAGTCTTGAGGAGATCATTTGCATATTCCCAGTGCCTTCTGGGATAAGTGAAGAGTCTCCGCGAGCTCAATGATCACTGGGTTTTGGCGGTTGCAGCTGAAAAGAGGAAATCGGAAAACCAGGGGAAGAGTCTTGAGGAGATCATTTGCATATTCCCAGTGCCTTCTGGGATAAGTGAAGAGTCTCCGCGAGCTCAACGATCACTGGGTTTTGGCGGTTGCAGCTGAAAAGAGGAAATCGGAAAACCAGGGGAAGAGTCTTGAGGAGATCATTTGCATATTCCCAGTGCCTTCTGGGATAAGTGAAGAGTCTCCGCGAGCTCAACGATCACTGGGTTTTGGCGGTTGCAGCTGAAAAGAGGAAATCGGAAAACCAGGGGAAGAGTCTTGAGGAGATCATTTGCATATTCCCAGTGCCTTCTGGGATAAGTGAAGAGTCTCCGCGAGCTCAACGATCACTGGGTTTTGGCGGTTGCAGCTGAAAAGAGGAAATCGGAAAACCAGGGGAAGAGTCTTGAGGAGATCATTTGCATATTCCCAGTGCCTTCTGGGATAAGTGAAGAGTCTCCGCGAGCTCAACGATCACTGGGTTTTGGCGGTTGCAGCTGAAAAGAGGAAATCGGAAAACCAGGGGAAGAGTCTTGAGGAGATCATTTGCATATTCCCAGTGCCTTCTGGGATAAGTGAAGAGTCTCCGCGAGCTCAACGATCACTGGGTTTTGGCGGTTGCAGCTGAAAAGAGGAAATCGGAAAACCAGGGGAAGAGTCTTGAGGAGATCATTTGCATATTCCCAGTGCCTTCTGGGATAAGTGAAGAGTCTCCGCGAGCTCAACGATCACTGGGTTTTGGCGGTTGCAGCTGAAAAGAGGAAATCGGAAAACCAGGGGAAGAGTCTTGAGGAGATCATTTGCATATTCCCAGTGCCTTCTGGGATAAGTGAAGAGTCTCCGCGAGCTCAACGATCACTGGGTTTTGGCGGTTGCAGCTGAAAAGAGGAAATCGGAAAACCAGGGGAAGAGTCTTGAGGAGATCATTTGCATATTCCCAGTGCCTTCTGGGATAAGTGAAGAGTCTCCGCGAGCTCAACGATCACTGGGTTTTGGCGGTTGCAGCTGAAAAGAGGAAATCGGAAAACCAGGGGAAGAGTCTTGAGGAGATCATTTGCATATTCCCAGTGCCTTCTGGGATAAGTGAAGAGTCTCCGCGAGCTCAACGATCACTGGGTTTTGGCGGTTGCAGCTGAAAAGAGGAAATCGGAAAACCAGGGGAAGAGTCTTGAGGAGATCATTTGCATATTCCCAGTGCCTTCTGGGATAAGTGAAGAGTCTCCGCGAGCTCAACGATCACTGGGTTTTGGCGGTTGCAGCTGAAAAGAGGAAATCGGAAAAACCGCGCGCCAAGTTTGGCTCATCTTTCATCGTTTTTAAGAAATCTCAAGATGGAAGAGGCCAGGAGCCATTTGGTGAGCTGCATTTCTTGCTACATGTTCACAGATTTACCAGTGGAAAAGCCAAACTTCACATGCCACAAATGCAAGCTTGTGTCCCTGTTGGAGGAAAAGTTGCAAAATCTCGAAGAGAGGTTAGCTACGTTGAAGATCATTAAGGAAGGTGAAGAGTTCTTGGACAGAGCAGAATTATCTCTTCATGTTACAGAAAGAGAAGAAATTCGAAGTGCACCTGAAGAAACAGAGGAATGGAGACATGTGACCCAGAGAAGCAGGAGGATCAGGAGGCAGTCAGCACCCATACTGCTCAGAAACCAGTACCAGGCTCTCACGCAGGAAAACGATGAAGAAATACATCAGGATAAGACTTTGCCAACAAACAGCAACCTTGTACGCCCTCAGAGTCCTCCTGGATGGAGAAAGAAAAATGTTGTGAAGAAGAAACGGAGAGTGGTGGTCATGGGGGATTCCCTGCTGAGAGGAACAGAGGCTGCTATCTGCAGACCGGATATAACTTCAAGAGAAATGTGCTGTCTTCCAGGTGCAAAAATTAAAGATGTGTCTGACAGGATATCAGTACTCTTCAGACCTACAGATGACTAACCATTCCTGCTACTACATGTGGGGACAAATGACACCGCAAGAAACGACCTGGAAACCATCTGCAGAGACTTTGAAGACTTAGGCAAGAAAGTGAAAGAACTGGGAGCGCAGGTGGTCTTCTCTTCCATCCTCCCAGTGGATGGCCATGGAACAAGGAGGTGGAATAAGATTCTGCAGGTGAACAACTGGCTACGTCGATGGTGCCGTCAGCAACGATTTGGATTTCTGGATCACGGAGTGAACTACTTATACGATGGACTACTTGCTAGAGATGGGGTGCACCTTACGAAGACTGGAAAGCATGTATTTGGAAGTCGCCTTGCTACACTTGTAAGGAGAGCTTTAAACTAGAACAACATGGGAAGGGAAGCAAAAGACCAGAAAAAGCCATACACCTGACAAATGCTATTGAGAACTCTGCTATTAGAAGTGGAAAGGAAGAACAAAGACGAAAGAATCTAATTAATAAAAATATTGGAGAAAGAGAAACCAATCACAAACTAAAATGTTTCTATACTAATGCACAAAGCATGGGCAACAAACAAGGAGAATTGGAACTACTAACACAGGAAAAGAAATATGATGTAATTGGAATCACTGAAACTTGGTGGGACAATACACATGATTGGAATACAAGACTAGAAGGATACAACTTATTTGCAAGAAACAGACTTGATAAACGAGGAGGGGGTGTCGCATTGTATGTTCAAAACGCGTATATCTGCACAGAGATTGAAGCTTCAGAGACTGGGAGTTCTGTGGAAACTGTTTGGGTAAGAATACAAGGACAGAACAATGGAAAGGACACCATTGTAGGCATTTACTACAGGCCGCCTGTGCAAGCCGAAGATATAGATGAACTCTTTATGCATCAGATGGCCAAGTTCTCCAAAAAATATGACATAGTTGTCATGGGAGATTTCAACTATCCAGACATTTGTTGGGAATCTCTCTCAGGCAAAACTAACAGGTCAAGGAAATTCTTATCCTCTCTTGCTGACAACTTTATCTTCCAAAAGGTAGGGGAGAAAACAAGGGGAACTGCTACCTTGGATCTAATCCTTATAAACAGGGAGGAAATGGTTGAGGAGGTAAAAGTGGCTGGGACCCTAGGAGGTAGCGACCATGCTATTTTAGAATTTTGGATAACTAGAGGTGGAAGACCTGTGAAGACTCAGACGTCAAGGTTAGATTTCAGAAAGGCAGATTTTAAGGAATTCAGAAAGAGAATTGGAGGGATCCAATGGCTGGATATCCTTAAAGACAAAAATGTCCAGGAAGGATGGGAAATCTTGAAAAATGAAATTCTCAAAGCACAGTTGTTAACAATTCCGAAAAGAGGGAAGAATAGGAAGCATTTAAGGAAACCAGGATGGATGAACACAGAACTTAAGCACATGCTAAAAAGGAAGAAAAAAATGTTTATAAAATGGAAAGAGGGAGGCATATCTAAAGAAGAATATAATGCTGTCTGCAGAACCTGCAGGGCACAAATCAGATTATCTAAAGCTGAAAATGAACTGAGGCTTGCAAGAGATGTCAAAAGCAATAATAAAGGATTTTGGGGATATGTCAAAAGTAAAAGAAAAGTCAAAGATGCTATAGGATTTTTACAGGATGAAAATGATGAAATGGTAAGACAGGATGTTGAGAAGGCTGAACTTTTAAATTCCTATTTTGCATCTGTTTTCTCTCAGAAAGGAAATGCAACATCAACTGTTATTCACTGTCCTATTAAGGGAATAGAAGAATCCAGGATATCTATAAACAGAAAGATAGTGAGGAAACACTTAGCTAACCTAAATGAATTCAAGTCTCCAGGTCCAGATGAATTACACCCCAGAGTACTGAAGGAGATAGCAGAAGAAATTTTTGAACCCCTCTCCATAATCTTTGAAAATTCTTGGAGAACAGGAGAAGTGCCAGAAGACTGGAGAAGAGCAAATGTTGTTCCTATCTTCAAAAAGGGGAAGAAGGTGGACCCAGGCAACTATAGGCCGGTGAGTCTGACTTCTATACCAGGAAAGATCTTTGAACAAATTATTAAACAACATGTATGTCAATACCTGGATAAGAATGAAGTGATTAAACAGAGTCAGCATGGGTTTGTAACTAATAAGTCATGTCAGACTAACTTAATTTCCTTCTATGACGGTATCACTGATTGGGTGGATCAAGGAAATGCTGTAGATATAGTATATCTTGACTTCAGCAAAGCATTTGACAAAGTCTCTCATACAATCCTTATTGAAAAAATGACTAAGTATGGAATGGACAAGGCAACTGTTAGGTGGATTCATAACTGGCTTAGTGATCGGACCCAAAGAGTGGTCGTAAATGGCTGCACATCCAGTTGGAAGAATGTCTCAAGTGGGGTACCACAGGGCTCTGTCCTGGGCCCTGTATTGTTCAACATCTTTATCAACGATTTAGATGAAGGAATTGAGGGTAAACTGATTAAATTTGCTGATGACACAAAGCTAGGAGGGATAGCTAATACTAGAGAAGAGAGAGAGAGGATTCAAAAAGATTTAAATAAACTGGAGAAGTGGGCAGCAACTAACAGAATGGTTTTTAACAGGGAGAAATGCAAAGTACTACATCTGGGCAATAAAAATGAAAAAAGCATATATAGAATGGGAGGAATAGGGCTAAGTGACAGCACATGTGAAAAAGACTTGGGTATACTAATAGATCACAGACTGAATATGAGTCAACAGTGTGATGCAGCAGCAAAAAAGGCAAATGCAATTCTAGGATGTATTAACAGAAGCATACAGTCTAGATCACGTGAAGTCATTATTTCCCTCTACTCCTCTTTGGTCAGACCTCATCTGGAATATTGTGTCCAGTTTTGGGCACCACATTTTAAAAAAGACATCAACAAACTGGAGCAAGTTCAGAAAAGAGCGACCAGAATGGTGACCGGTCTGCAAACCCTGTCTTATGAGGAAAGGTTGCAGGATTTGGGAATGTTTAGTTTGCAAAAGAGAAGACTGAGAGGAGACTTAATAGCTGTCTACAAATATCTAAAGGGCTGTCACATTGTAGAAGGATCAACTTTATTCTCATTTGCACAAGGAAAGACTAGAAGCAATGGGATGAAACTGAATGGGAAGAGACACAGATTAGATATTAGAAAAAACTTTTTGACAGTTAGAGTGATCAATGAGTGGAACAGGCTGCCACGAGAAGTGGTGAGTTCTCCTTCAATGGAAGTCTTCAAACAGAGGCTGGACAGACATCTGACTGGGATGATTTAGCGAATCCTGCTTTGAGCAGGGGGTTGGACCAGATGGCCCAGGAGGTCCCTTCCAACTCTACGATTCTATGATTCTATGACATTTGCTTTGTCAAATGCAAGCTGTGTCATCATAAAGTCAAAAGAGGGAAAAGTGTCAGCAACCTCAATACCACAAATATGTGGAAACATGTGCGGACCAAGCACGTGGTGGAGTTACAAAGTCACACTGAACACATAGGCCAACCAACTGCACCACCTACCACCTCTTCAGCTCGTGTTGTAGCCTCTTCCTCCAGATCACACACAGCTGGTTCGGCTTCCTCACAGGATCGCCATGGAAGAACCTCTGGCACTGTTGTCCAGAGACCCAGTGTAATTCCACCAACAGTACCACGTTCCCTGTCATCCTCACACTCCCAGGCAACTCTACAGCCATCGGTAGCACAGGCATGGGAGAAAAGGCAGCCATACTCGGCAAACCATCCCTGAGCACAGGCTCTGAATGCTGGCATTGCCAAACTACTGGCCCTTGAAATGCTCTCATTCAGGCTGGTGTAGACTGACACCTTCCGTAACTTCATGGCATTGGCAGTCCCACAATACACCGTGCCCAGCCACTTTTAATTCAGCAGGCAAGCCATCCCTGCCCTGCAAAAGCATATGTAGGGAAAAATTAAACATGCGCTACTAAACGCCGTCAGTAGCAAGGTCCACCTGACCACCGATGCGTGGACCAGTAACCATGGACAGGGACGATACCTTTCCCTCACTGCCCATTGGGTCAATGTTCTGGAGCCGGGTACAGATCTTGAGAGTGGCGCTGTACGTGTTCTCCCAACTCCAAGGATTGCAGGAATCCAGTCTGTACACATTGACTCCTCCTCATACTCCAGTTCCTCAGAATCAGCGCTGCAGGAGCCTGTTATGACCGATATGAGCACAGCCGTGGCCAAACGTCAACAGGCCATACTGAAATTAATTTCTTTGGGGAATCGAAGCCACACAGCGCAGGAGCTCTGGAATGCCATCAAGCAGGAGAGCGATGTGTGGTTTGTGCCAGCGAATCTCCAGCCAGACTTGGTAGTGTGTGACAATGGCCAAAATCTGGTGGCAGCTCTGGGCCTAGGTAACCTCACTCACATCCCATGTCTGGCACATGTGCTCAACTTGGTCGTGCAGAGCTTTCTGAGGGACTATCCAGGTCTTGATGCACTGCTACACAAGGTCCGCATAGAGTGCGCTCACTTGCGGCGTTCCAGCATGGCAAGATCGCGCGTTGCAGCTCTGCAGCGCCGATTCCACCTTCCGGAACATCGCATCATATGTGACCTACCCACCAGGCGGAATTCAACGTTACATATGTTGGAGCGGTTGTGTGAGCAGCAGGCAGCAGTAATGGAGTACCAGCTGCATCAGGCGCAAACAAGTCGCACTGTGCGCCGGTCACACTTCAGCACCACTGAGTGGGCCTCTATGAAGGACATCTGCCACGTTTTGCGTGCCTGCGATGATTCCACGCGGATGGCGAGTGCAGATGATGCACTAGTCAGCATGACTGTCCCCCTTATCTGCCTGCTTCAAAAAACACTGCAAGCACTAAGGGAGCAGGTTTTGGAAGAGGTGGAGGAGGAGGAGTCACAAATGCCATCTGCTTCTGGACAGTCTGCTCAACGTGGTTCCTCACAAAGGCCTAGGCAGGGGACACTTTGTGAGGAGGATGAGGAGGAGTCAATGGAGGAGGAAGACATCTCTCCAGAGGAGGGAGGTACACAATGCTCTAGTAGTCAGTATGTACAGCGAGGGTGGGGTGATGCAGAGCAGGCAGAGATGACGCCTCAAGCAGTGGACAGCGTTTCTTGGGCAGTTGGGAGTCTGCAGCACATGGTTGATTTCATGCTGCAGTGCCTGAGAAACGACCACCGCATCGCCCACATTCTCAACACGACTGATTATTGGGTGTACACCCTCCTAGATCCTCGCTACCGGGACAACTTACAAAGCCTCATAGCACCGTTGAACCGGGAGCGTAAAATGCGGGAGTACCAAGACCAGTGGGTGCATTCCATCATGTTCTCCATTCCACCCGAGAGCAGTGCTGCTAGTGCTTTACAAAGCAGCTCTGTGCTTTGAGGCAGTGGAGGAAGCTCTGCACAAAGAGGGAGCAGAGGCAGCGCCTCAGCACAAGGCAAGACCAGTATGGCCCAAATGTGGCAAAGTTTTGTGTGCCCGCCACAAATGTCTACATCATCACAGACGGGTCCAGTCAGCAGGAGGCAACGTTTCCGTCAGATGGTGACAGACTACATGTATTGCCCTGTCAGTGTACTCCCAGATGGCTCTTCCCCCTTCAAGTTTTGGGTCTCTAAGCTGGATACATGGCCAGAGCTTAGCCAGTATGCATTGGAGGTGCTGGCTTGCCCTGCTGCTAGTGTATTATCGGAACGCGTCTTTAGTGCCGCAGGTGGTGTACTAACAGACCGTCGCACGCGACTATCCTCCGATAACGTTGACCGGCTTACTTTTCTGAAAATGAACAAGGCCTGGATCTCGCTGGAATTTGCCAGTCCTCTTCCAGAATAAATAATTGGTTTGCAACAGTATCCAGGTCTCCTGTTGTGTTCATGTTTCTACCACCTGAACTGTAATCCCTGGGCTCCAACACTGCCAGTTGTTGCTCAGAAGTGCCATCTGCACAGAGAAAAACACATGCTCCTGTGTTTGTGGGGTTCAGTAACGCCAGCTGCTCCCCTGCTGTGTGTCCGGCAATATCTCCTGCTCCCTCCACATTCATCCCAACATCAGATATTAAACTTGCTCCAAGTAGGCCTCAGCCTACACCATGATTGATCCTGGGCTCCAACACTGCCAGTTGCTGCTCAGAAGTGCCGTCTGCACAGAGAAAAACACATGCTCCAGTGTTAGTGGGGTTCAGTAACGCCAGCTGCTCCCCTGCTGTGTGTACGGCAATATCTCCTGCTGCCTCCACATTCAAACTACATCAGATATAAAACTTGCTCCAATTAGGCCTCAGCCTAAACCCTGATTGACCCTGGGCTCCAACATCGCCAGTTGTTGCTCAGAAGTGCCATCTGCACAGAGAAAAAAACACATGCTCCAGTGTTAGTGGGGTTCAGTAATGCCAGCTGCTCCCCTGCTGTGTGTCCGGCAATGTCTACTGCTGCCTCCACATTCACACTACTACTGATTTTAAATGTGCTCCAATTAGGCCTCTGGCTCCACTCTGTCTCTAGTATTTACCCTGGCCTCCAACACCGCCAGTTGCTGCTCAGAAATGCCATCTGCACAATCAACACTTGTTCCTGTGTTACTGGGGTTCAGTAACGTCAGCTGATCCCCTGATGTGTGTCTGGCAATAGTGGGAATGTGGACAGAGCAGGAGACATTGCCGGACACACATCAGGGGATCAGCTGACGTTACTGAACCCCAGTAACACAGGAACAAGTGTTGATTGTGCAGACGGCACTTCTGAGCAGCAACTGGCAGTGTTGGAGGCCAGGGTAAATACTAGAGACAGAGTGGAGCCAGAGGCCTAATTGGAGCACGTTTAAAATCAGTAGTAGTCTACAACAGATATTAAACTTGAAGAAATTAGGCCTCAACCTACACCCTGATCCCCAGCTGTGTGTCCAGCAATTTCTCCTGCTCTGTCCACACTCACACAAATACAGATTTTAAACTTGCTCCAATTAGGCCTCTGTCTCCACTCTGTAGTATTTTCCCTGGGTTCCAGCACCGCCAGCTGTTTCCCGGCATTGTCTTTGGGACAGGTACTCCCTCCTGCCCAGCCTGGTTCCAGCACGCCTGCTGTTTCCGGGTAGTGTCAATGTCACTTTGCCACCAATACGTTGTCCTGTCGTGTTGCGGTCGGGTTAGCTGAGTCTATGGTGCCTGCAGTTTATGGGCTTCCTATGTGGGCTGCGGGATCTGGCAGCAAAGGCTGGTTCCGTAGTGCCAATAAGACTAGCACCCCCTGTAGGACTGTGGGTTTCGGTAACTGCGGCCGGCTCGCGGCCTTGCAACTTTGTTTTTCATGGATACCTTCTGCTACCCATCCGAGTTCCAGCACCGTCAGCTGGTTCTCGGCAGTGCCTTTGGCTTCGGTGCCTCTTTCTCGGTATCCGAGTTCCAGCAACGTCTGCTGGTCCTTGGTCCTCTTGTTCCTTCTGCTGCCCCTCCGGGTTCCAGCACCGTCAGCTGGTCCTCGCTAGTTCCATTGTCTCTTGCAGCTTCTGCTACCCATCCGGGTTCCAGCACTGTCAGCTAGTTCTCAGCAGTGCCTTTGGCTCAGGTGCCTCCTTCTCGGTATCCGAGTTCCAGCAACGTCTGCTGGTCCTTGGTAGTGCTTTCTAGCACAGGTACCTCCTGCTTAGTAACCAGGTTCCAGCACCGTCAGCTGGTCCTCGGTAGTGCCATTGGCTCTTGTTCCTTCTGCTGCCCCTCCGGGTTCCAGCACCGTCAGCTGGTTCTCGGCCGTGTCTTTGGCACGGGTACTCCCTCCTGCCCAGCCTGGTTAAAGCACGCCTGCTGTTTCCGGGTAGTGTCAACGTCGCTTTGCCACCTATTCGTTGTCCTGTCGTGTTGCGGTCGGGTTAGCCGAGTCTATGGTGCCTGCAGTTTATGGGCTTCCTATGTGGGCTGAGGGATCTGGCAACAAAGGCTCGTTCCGTAGTGCCAATAGGACAAGCACCCCCTGTAGGACTGTGGATTTCGGTAACTGCGGCCGGCTCGTGGCCTTGCAACTTTGTTTTTCATGGGTACCTTCTGCTACCCATCCGGGTTCCAGCACCGTCAGCTGGTTCTTGGCAGTGCCTTTGGCTTAGGTGTCTCCTTCTCGGTATCCGAGTTCCAGCAACGTCTGCTGGTCCTTCGTAGTGCTTTCTAGCACAGGTACCTCCTGCTTGGCAACCGGGTTACAGTACCATCAGCTGGTCCTCGGTAGTGCCATTGGCTCTTGTTCCTTCTGCTACCCATCCGGGTTCCAGTACCGTCAGCTGGTTCTCGGCAGTTCCTCAGCCTTCTTGTACCTTCTGCTACATTTCCAAATTCAAGCTTTTGGAAATGGTTTTTGGCTATCACTCTGGATCTCCCTGACGACGACCATGAAGACCACCCCGAAGAAGAAGACAACCACGAAAACGATGACCCTGAAGACGATAACCCGGAAGACCACCCCGAAGAAGACCAAAAAAATCACCCTGAAGAAGATGACCAAGAGGACAAAGAACATGAAGACAGCCACCAAGATACAGAACAACAAGAGACAGAAGACCAAGAAGCAGAAGAACAAAAAGCAGAAGAACATTAAGCATAAGACTAAAAATCAGAGCAAAAGATATTATCTAAATTATAAGCAGAAGAAGACTTGGCAGTGTATGGGGGTGAGTCCGTTCCTCCTCGTGGTGCCCCTGGAAAATGCCTGCTGCTGCAGGCCAAACTGAACGCGGACAAATCCTGTTGTAAATCTTTTGTGACAGGCAGAACGGAAGGTGTAATTTTGAAACTTTTATAGATAACAACTAGAGGAATGCCTGTCACAAATAAGAATATGATGAAGAAGAGGAATAGGAAGAAGATGAAGAAGTAGAATATGAAGAAGAATAATAGTTGAATAAGAAGAATATGAAGAATGTAAAAAAAAAAGAATAATAGGAAGAAGGTGAAGAAGAAGTTGATGAAAAAGATGTTGCTGTTGCTGCTGAGGATCATGAAGGAGAAAGTGTGGGAGAAGTAAAAAAGAAGGTGAAGAGCATGGAAGTAGTGAAACATACATATCTGACAAAATATAAAAAAGGTTAACATAGTGAATATCTTTGTAACTCCGAACGTCTTAAAAAAAAAAAAAAAATTATTCCTGCTATTCCATTTGATTGGGCTAAACCTCTATGCCTTTAATGTCTCCTCCACCTCCCCAATACATTCTACATTATTCTTAGTTGTTTTTCTTCATGTAGAATTAACCTACAAGGAAAGAAAGGGTTTTTTTTTAATTCCGATATTTCTGTCCCATTGACTTGCATTGGTTTCCGGTATCGGAATCGGCGATACCGATACTTTTTGGGTACCGATATTTCACGAGAAAGACGGAGAAAGACGCGCCTAATTCAATAAGTAGTACATGCCATTTAATCAATTAGGTGCATTTTACAACTGGCGTCCAAAACCAAAAAGTTACTACTGTACATTTATGGTAAAAAGTTACACCAAGAAATTGGCATACAATTTTATTAATTAGTTAGGCAATCTTAGCCATGCCCACTATCCCCAAGCTCTGCCCATTTCAATGGCGTAAAAATGGCATAAGTTGCAATATTTTTGAGTTACGCAAACATTTTTGTGACTTTTGAAGTCATTTAACACCAGAAAGATGGCAGAAATAGTGTCATGTGTTTGTAGTTCTTCTTTGATCCTGGTTGGTCAACATGATTTTTCAAAAAAAAAAAAAAAAAAGAAAAAAAAAAGGGGTGTGTGCAATGACAACAGGAAAGTCCATCTGTCATTACTGTGCACACAGATGACATTTTTTTCTGCAACATTGGTGGTCTATAGAGTTGAGCGAAACGGGTCGAAAAATTTCAAAAGTCGCCGACTTTTGGCAAAGTCGGGTTTCATGAAACAAAACCCGACCCTAGGATGAGGTCGGCCACGAGGTCGGCGACTTACGCGCCAATGTCGCGTTTCAAAAGTTTGTTTTGCGCTCTTTTTCAGCCAATCAGGATCCACGGACACTGTGGGCAACGTGATGACATAGGCAGGGGTCACCACCATCTTTCAGAAGGGCATGCAAGTGATTGGCTTGCTTTGGTGGGCGTCACAGGGGGTATAAAAGGACGTGCACGCCGACCGCCATCTTACTTCTGCCGATCTCAGTATAGGGAGAGGTTGCTGCTGATTCTGTAGGGAGAGCGTTAGGCAGGGAAGAAGACAAAAAAACTGCTTCTGCTGCTAGTGATTTGGCCTGCACAACACACCAGTCACTGTGTGTGCAGTGCAAGGGGAGGCTATATAGTGGTGTATCAGTGGTGTTGGTTGTTGGGCTGCCTTCTAAGGCTTCCTGACATTCCTGCATTGCTGTTTACCCACTGCTCCGCAAACTGCTTTTTTAAAAGCAATCCCAATTTTTTTTTTTTGTCCTGCTGAGAAGAAAAAAAAACTGCTTCTGCTGCTAGCAATTTGGCCTGCACAACACACCAGTCACTGTGTGTGCAGTGCAAGGGGAGGCTATATAGTGGTGTATCAGTGGTGTTGGTTGTTGGGCTGCCTTCTAAGGCTTCCTGACATTCCTGCATTGCTGTTTACTCACTGCTCTGCAAACTGCTTTTTTAAAAGCAATCCCAATTTTTTTTTTTTGTCCTGCTGAGAAGAAAAAAAACCTGCTTCTGCTGCTAGCAATTTGGCCTGCACAACACACCAGTCACTGTGTGTGCAGTGCAAGGGGAGGCTATATAGTGGTGTATCAGTGGTGTTGGTTGTTGGGCTCCCTTTTAAGGCTTCCTGACAGGCTGGCATTGCTGTTTACCCACTGCTCTGCAAACTGCTTTTTTAAAAGCAATCCAATCTCCCTTATCCTCTAGTCACTTTTGTCACAGCTGTGCCATCGAGCCTGTGACATAGCGCTCAGATATCAGTGGGCCTCACACAATCCAAAAGTGTCCAGTGTTCACAAGTGTCTGCAGAAATTCAAAATCTCCCTTATCCTCTAGTCACTTTGGTCACAGCTGTGCCATCGAGCCTGTCACATAGCACTCAGATATTCATTGGGCCTCACACAATCCAAAAGTGTCCAGTGTCCACAAGTGTCTGCAGAAATTCAAAATCTCCCTTATCCTCTAGTCACTTTGGTCACAGCTGTGCATCGAGCCTGTCACATAGCGCTCAGATATTCATTGGGCCTCACACAATCCAAAAGTGTCCAGTGTCCAAAAGTGTGTGCAGAGATTCAAAATCTCCCTTATCCTCTAGTCACTTTGGTCACAGCTGTGCCATCGAGCCTGTCACATAGCGCTCAGAAATTCATTGGGCCTCACACAATCCAAAAGTGTCCAGTGTCCAAAAGTGTGTGCAGAGATTCAAAATCTCCCTTATCCTCTAGTCACTTTGGTCACAGCTGTGCCATTGAGCCTGTCACATAGCGCTCAGATATTCATTGGGCCTCACACAATCCAAAAGTGTCCAGTGTCCAAAAGTGTGTGCAGAGATTCAAAATCTCCCTTATCCTCTAGTCACTTTGGTCACAGCTGTGCCATCGAGCCTGTGACATAGCGCTCAGATATCAGTGGGCCTCACACAATCCAAAAGTGTCCAGTGTCCACAAGTGTCTGCAGAAATTCAAAATCTCCCCTGTCCTATAGACACCTTGTACCTTGTTTTACATACTATATAGTTTGTTGGATTTTGTCTACATTTCTACCAAAAATGAGGAAGGCTGGTGGAAGAGGCTGTGGAATTGGGCGGGGGTTGGCAGCTGGTAATGATGGTGTTGGTGGTGGATCTGATGGTAGTGGCAAAAGCAAAATAGGACCGAATGCAGGAGGTGTTGAGCCTGCGTCATCGTATGGCTACATAAGGCCTCGAACGCTTAGTTTTCTAGGAGTTGGCAAACCGCTTTTAAAGCCAGAGCATCAGGAAAAAGTTTTGTCTTACATTGCTGACTCAGCCTCCAGCTCTATCGCCTCCTCTTCTTCAGTTGTAAAAAGTAAAAGCACTGAGTCGTCATTGGAGGCTCATGTTCATGAACCACACCTTTCCTTGTGTCCTTCACCCCAACCAAGATTGAAGGATGACGCAGGCCATACTACTGATTACTCCATGGAGCTGTTTTCACATACCATGCCTGGATTATCAAGTGAAATGGTGAATTACCCAGGCTAAGATGAATCTGACATGGAGTGCACTGATGCACAGCCGCTGATGGATGATTCTGCTGGTACATTCACTCAGAGCACTACATTGTCCTCGCAGTGTACAGAGCCAGATTCTGACCCTGATGAGACTCAGGTGCCCCTTCCCGCACACTATACCACCATACACGGTGACACAGAGGAAGGTGCACATGACATAGAAGAGGAGGTGATGGATGACCCAGTTGTTGACCCAGATTGGCATCCATTGGGGGAAGAGGGTGCTGCTTCCAATAGCTCAGATGAGGAGCATCCACAGCAGACATCGACATCGCAACAGCTGTTATCTGGCAGGCCCGGAGCACTCCAAAGACAGGTTCCAAACATCAAAAGAGTTGCTGGAAAGCTTGTCCAGAGGGTCAAAAGATCACAGCGTGCTAGGCCGCAAAATGTCTGCCAAAGTAGGAAGAGTGCAGTGTGGCACTTTTTTGAACAAAATCCTCATGATCAGGCCAAGGTTATCTGTAAGAAGTGCGCAAAGACCTTTAGCCGAGGGAAAAATCTGAAAAATTTGAATACCAGTTGCATGCTTAGACATTTAACCAGCATGCACTTGCAAGCGTGGACACAACACCAAACCTCAAGTGCCACATGTGCAACTGATCACAACGAAGGTAGTCAGCAACGCTACATTGTTTCCCCCACTGTAAGCCCACCGGTTAGCACAGCAGCAAATGTTGAGGTGTCGTTGCAAGGCCACAGCAGTCAGGGAATCCCACTGTTATATCAACGAAAGACTGATTCTAGGCCATCAGAAAGAACACCAACTCCATCACCATCATCAACCCTCTCTCAGTCCGCCCTGTCCACCGCTACTTCCACCATATGCAGCTCTCAAGTCCAGCTCACCCTCCCAGACACTATGAGTAGGTCAAGAAAGTACTCAGTCTCTCATCCGCGTACACTGGGTTTGAACGCCCACATTGCCAAACTAATCTCGTTTGAGATGATGCCCTTTCGGTTGGTGGAAAGCACAGCTTTCCGCGAACTCATGGCCTATGCAGTACCACGCTATGACCTACCCAGTCGCCACTTCTTCTCTCGCAAAGCCATCCCAGCCCTCCACCATCATGTGAAAGACCGCATTGTCCATGCACTCAAGCAGTCAGTGAGCGGAAAGGTGCACCTCACAACTGATGCATGGTCCAGTAGGCATGGCCAGGGCCGTTACGTGTCCATCACTGCGCACTGGGTTAATGTGGTGGATGCAGGGTCCACAGGGGACAGCGGTGGTGGGACAGTGCTGCCTAGCCCACGGTATAGGAAACAGTTGGCTGTAGGCGTTCGACCCTCCTCCTCCTCCTCCAGAAGCGAAAGCTCGTCCACAGAGCGCAGTCGTACGAGCACTCCATCTGCAGCTGCCACTGTTGCACACGATGTGTCCCCCTATCGAGCAGCTAGTGGAAAGCGTCAGCAGGCTGTGTTGCAGATGATGTGTTTGGGCAACAGACACACCGCCAAGGTGCTGGCCGAGTACTTGAAGCGACAAACTGAGTCATGGCTGGGCAGTGTACATCTTGATGCAGGCAAGGTAGTTAGTGATAACGGCCGTAATTTTGTGGCAGCCATAGCCCTTTCAAAACTCAGCCATATACCTTGCTTGGCTCACACCTTGAACCTGGTGGTGCAGTGCTTCCTCAAAAATTATCCGGAGTTAACAGCCCTGCTCCAGAAGGTGCGAAGACTGTGCGCGCACATCCGCCGGTCGCCTGTACACTCCGTTCGTATGCAGAAGCTGCAGCGATTGCTCCACCTTCCCAACCACCGCCTCATTATCGACATTGCAACAAGGTGGAACTCCACCCCGCACATGGTGGAGCGGCTGTGCGAGCAGAGGCAGGCCATAATGCATTTGTGGGAGGATACACGGCCAGGCACTTTGAGAGCAGACATGGAGTTGACAGGTGTGCAGTGGTCGAAGCTGAAAGACCTCTGTAAAGTCCTTCAGTGTTTTGAGGAATGCACACGGCTGGTAAGCGCAGACGACGCCATCCTAAGCATGAGCATCCCACTTATGCGTCTGCTCATGCAAACTTTGACGCACCTTAAGGAGCAGGCGTCTGCAGCCAATGTTGATGAGGAGGAAGAGGAGGAGGGAATCCTTGATGACATTCAGCCATTGTCTGCTCAGGGACCTCTCCTGGACGAGGTGGAGGAAGAAGAGGAGGAGGAGGAGGATGATGGGGATGATTACTTAGGGGAGGAGGATGCATCTCGTGGGGCAAGTGAAAATGTTGGCGTGGCAAGGTCTGGTACAGGGTTTGTGCGTGACTGGAGGGATGTGGATTTGCCAGAAAGTGCTCCTCCAACCAGCACTCGCAGTGCATCATTGACACCGGGAACATTGGCCCACATGTCAGATTATGCCTTGCAGATCCTAAAAAGGGACCCACGCATTGCCAAAATGATGAACGATGACGACTACTGGTTGGCCAGCATCCTGGATCCACGCTATAAAGGCAAATGACAAAACATCATGCCACAGGAGAACCTTGACCTTGGCTAATAAACAAGCAACTCTGGTAAATCGGTTGCTTGAGGCATTCCCAGCACACAGCAGCGGTGATGGTTCTCACACGAGCCGTACGGGCCGGGGGCAGCTTGGCAGAGGTGTTCGTGGTGCACACAGCAGAAGTGGCGTTGGAGACAGGGGTTTCATGACAATGTTGTGGACTGATTTTTCAAGTACCGCTCACACAGCTGGTAATACTGCATCGATTTAAAGTGACAGGAGACAGCAGTTGTCAACTATGGTTACAAACTACTTTTCCTCCCATATCGATGTTCTCCCACACAGGTCATTCCCCTTTGACTATTGGGCCGCTAAACTGGACACCTGGCCTGAATTGGCACAATATGCCTTACAGGAGCTCGCTTGCCCAGCTGCAAGTGTGCTATCGGAAAGAGTCTTCAGTGCAGCTGGATCAATCCTGACAGAAAAAAGGACCCGTCTGTCAACCCAAAATGTGGATGATCTAACCTTCATTAAAATGAACCACGCATGGGTTTCCAAGGATTTTGTCCCACCTTCCTCTGATGACACATAGGGTGACAGAAAAATGGCTTGCTTTGGTCCACCTCTTCCTGGGACTTGACCTATTTCACCTTTTGCATCAGCTGAATGTCCAACATCAACATATGCCACTTTCTAAAACTCCCTAACTGTGCTGCCTCCCCCCCCCCATGGCCGGGGTCACCACCTAGCGCACGACACCGTGCGAGTGCCGTTGCCCTGGACAGGTGGGTAGGCCGACCCTTGGGCGCGGGCACTGGTACAGGGTCCTTCATAGTGCAATCAAGTGTCTCTGACGGTGGTGGTGCACACCCGCCGTCAGACACACCGCCGTACTATGAGGGGCCCAGTGCCAGTACCGACGCCCACGAGTGGGCCCCCCTTGCTTGGGCAGGGCCCCAGCATTTGCAATCTTTACCTCTCCCTGCTCCTCCGCTGTGTAGTCTGGGCCGTCAAATCCATACTGTGCCTGACACCGTCTGAGCCTGCCTCCTGATGTATAAACATATATTTTGAATGTGTACGCTATCCATACATGTTATCCGGGGAAACGGTACCCTTTCTAACCTTTGTGCAATCACGTGCAATCCATACTGGGCCTAACACCGTCTGAGCCTGCCTCCTGAGACATATATTTTGAATGTGTACGCTATCCATACATGTTATCCGGGGAAACGGTACCCTTTCTCACCTTTGTGCAATCACGTGCAATCCATACTGGGCCTAACACCGTCTGAGCCTGCCTCCTGATGTATAGACATATATTTTTAATGTGTACGCTATCCATACATGTTATCTGGGGATACGGTACCCTTTCTCACCTTTGTGCAATCACGTGTAATCCATACTGGGCGTGAGAACGGCTGGCGAGCTGTTAAGCAAGCTACAGCACCTGTGGTTTGCACACGTAAGTTTTTCATTTTTTCAGGAATGACGGTTAGGCCTAATTCCGGAACTGCGGTTGACCTGCACTTACTGGGAAATCATTGTTCGCGGGTAATAATTGTAATCAGTGATCCCCATCACTAACGTTGTTCAGCGGGTTATCTGCACCTGTAAGCGACAAACGCTGGCCTTTTCAGTGTAGCGCACATGCAGCCACGGACATGTAAGGGCATGACACACCAGTTATTGGCCAATCTCATGTGCCAGAGCCTCACGTGTCCCTCTAGTAAGCCGGACTCGGACCGCGGGGCATGACGGAGTCTCGTTCGTTAACGGAATTAAGCTTGCAATGTGTGCATCTGTTCTGTAGCTGGCATGGTTGAGGTTTCCCAGGTGGAGTCGAATTTAACCGTAGGCTCCACTCCTGGTGGTGCCCTTCTGGACATTCCTTTAAGGTTCAGCTTTGCAACCATACTGCCCACGTAAAACAAACACTTTGCCTTCATGAACGCTGTTTGGAGGGTCATGACTCGTGGGAATAACGCCGCCCAATCAGTTAACCTGCTAGAGAGATCCTTTGTTGCTCCCAAGCATGACATCACACTCCCTAGGAAGAAGGTAATGCCACTGTGGCGACCGTACTCCTGGGGGCGACACAAGTGCACTGATGCCCAGCCACTGCTCGATGAATGTGCTGGTACATTGACCCAGACCACTACATTCCCCTCGCACGCTACACGACCTGAATCTGACCCTGATGAAACTCAGGTTACCCTTCCCATATACAGTTCCATCTTACACGGTGACAAAGAGGAAGCTGCAGATGAAAGTGCAGGTTCGGCCCACCCGCCATCAGACACACCACCGTACTATCAGGGGCCCTGTGCCAGTGCCGTCGCCAATGAGTGGGCCCCCCCTGCTTGCCCAGGATCACAGCACTTGCAAAGTTGAAATACTGTGCAGTGAGATGGAAGATGGGGACGACGAGGAATCCAGACAAGTACAGGGATTCCCTAGCGAGGAGACTTATTTGATTGTTTTCAATGTTGGGACAGCAATTTTTGGGGAGCACTATACTCTGGAGAATGATAGATGGGGCCCACCATACACTGGAACATTCCAAAGGTGGACATCAGACACTGGAGCAGCATTTACAGGGCCCATTATACACTAGAGCATTAGAAATGGGGCCCATTATGTTTGGAGCATTATTTGGGCCCATAAGACTGCATTGTGATTGCTATAAGTGTGTGCTAGAAGTGTGAAGATTAATTTAAGAATTAAAACCAGAAGGATGAATACAGACTGTGCCCTGCTACCTGCCACCATCGCACTCTAACAAGCATCTCTATTCTTCCGACAGGTATGTCCATCCACCCAGCTCTCCTGCTCTCCTGCTGTCTGTCTATGAAGGACACACAGTGCGTCACCCAGCTTTGCACATAGACTTGCCTCTGCACCTAGCATTCACATGGTATGTCCATCCACCCAGCTCTCCTGCTCTCCTGCTGTCTGTCTATGAAGGACACACAGTGCGTCACCCAGCTTTGCACATAGACTTGCCTCTGCACCTAGCATTCACATGGTATGTCCATCCACCCAGCTCTCCTGCTCTCCTGCTGTCTGTCTATGAAGGACACACAGTGCGTCACCCAGCTTTGCACATAGACTTGCCTCTGCACCTAGCATTCACATGGTATGTCCATCCACCCAGCTCTCCTGCTCTCCTGCTGTCTGTCTATGAAGGACACACAGTGCGTCACCCAGCTTTGCACATAGACTTGCCTCTGCACCTAGCATTCACATGGTATGTCCATCCACCCAGCTCTCCTGCTCTCCTGCTGTCTGTCTATGAAGGACACACAGTGCGTCACCCAGCTTTGCACATAGACTTGCCTCTGCACCTAGCATTCACATGGTATGCCTTTCAGCTAACCCCAGCTTACCCCAGTGTTATTTATGACCTTGTTTACTCTGGCTTGATCATATACATCTGGTCCACTCTTAATTGTCTGGCCAAGATGAGCAGAGACCACTCCTCTCTGCTTCACACCTGACTGCACTTAGTTGTACATATATTGCAGAGTACAAGTCTGCATAGACTTCAGTCTGCATTGTGATTGCTATAAGTGTGTGCTAGAAGTGTGAAGATTAATTTAAGAATTAAAACCAGAATTGAACCAGAAGGGAACTGAAGGTAACTGGACACAGTCACTGTAAACAATGTTTCTGTTTGTTTTCACTTTCACCCCAATAATCCTTCACTTTCTGCTAATTCCCCTAATCCCTACTCCTAGTAAGGAACTGTTCATCTCTTCTTCAATCCTCCCCATCCACCTCACCTCCGCCTCAAAACTGTTCCTTAACATACAATCCTCTGTCTCCAAACACAGACAGCCCCCTCATGCCCTCTCCTGCTCCCACCTGCTAACACTTTCTCTGCTCCTTCTCACTGCTGGTGATATCTCTCCAAATCCTGGTCCTCCTCACCACATTCCCACAGTCATTTCTACCTCCCATCCACGCTCTATCACAACCTTCCGTAACCTCTCCAACCTTATACCCATTCACCCAGCCCCCGCTTCCCCAGTCCCACTAACAGGAGCTCTGTGGAACGCTCGCTCTGTCTGCAACAAGCTTTCCTACATCCATGATCTTTTTGTTACTACCAAACTCTCCTTCCTCGCCATCACCGAAACCTGGCTCACCCCTTCTGACACAGCCTCTCCTGCTGCACTTTCGTATGGCGGCTTCCACCTTTCTCACACCCCCCGCCCCAGCAGCAAACATGGTGGAGGAGTTGGTTTTCTCCTGTCAGATACCTGCTCCTTCACCCCAATCCCACTGCCACCCTCTGTTACCCTCCCTTCCTTTGAGGTGCACTCTGTGTGCATCTACTTCCCCTCCAACCTCCAACTGGCTGTCATCTACCGCCCCCCAGGGCCAGCCACCACCTTCTTTGACCACTTCACCACCTGGTTACTTCATTTCCTTTCCGCGGACATCCCTACTATCATCATGGGCGACTTCAACATCCCCATTGACACTTCCCTCTCAGCTGCCACTAAACTTCTATCTCTCACTTCCTCCTTCAGCCTCACTCAATGGTCTTCTACAGCCACCCACAAAGATGGCCACACACTGGACCTCATCTTCACCCGCCTCTGCTCCCTATCTAACCTCTCTAACTCACCTCTTCCTCTCTCTGACCACAACCTGCTCACATTCTCCTCCCTCTTCACTCCATGTCTACAATCCCCACCCCACAAACTTTCACACCCTCGCAGGAATCTTAAACACCTTGACCTACACTCATTCTCCGAATCCCTCCTCCCTCTTACAGATATAAGTTCCTTACACAATGCGGATGACGCTGCCGCTCTATATAACACCACAATAGCTGTAGCTTTGGAATCCGCTGCCCCACTTACACATACCAAAACTCGCAAAATCAACAGACAGCCCTGGCACACCAGCCTGACCAAAGAGCTGAGGCGAGCTTCCAGGGCTGCTGAGCGCAGATGGAAAAGATCCCACTCCAACGAGCATTTCATCGCATTCAAACAGTCCCTCACTACTTTCAAGACCACACTCGCCACAGCTAAACAAACCTACTTCTCATCTCTCATATCCTCCCTGTCTCACAACCCTAAACAGTTATTCAACACCTTCAATTCTCTCCTCCGCCCCCCAGCACCTCCTCCCTCCCCACTCATCTCAGCTGAAGACTTTGCCTCATTTTTCAAGCAGAAAATTGATAACATCAGGGACAGTTTTGGTCAACAACCCCCAGAACCCTTCCTCCCGACTTCCCAGCCCTCCACCTTCAAAACCAACTTCTCCACCATTACAGAAGATCGACTCTCCACTCTACTCTCAAGATCACATCTCACCACCTGTGCACTCGACCCGATCCCATCCCACTTCATCCCAAACCTCACCACAGTCTTCATCCCAACCCTAACCCATCTCTTCAACCTATCACTAACAACTGGTGTTTTCCCCTCAAGCTTTAAACATGCCTCCATCACACCTATCCTCAAAAAGCCCTCTCTTGACCCATCCTCTGTATCTAGCTATCGCCCTATATCACTTCTCCCATACGCCTCCAAGCTACTGGAACAACACGTCTACCTTGAACTGTCCTCCCATCTCTCTTCTTGCTCCCTCTTCGACCGCTTACAATCTGGCTTCCGGTCACACCACTCCACTGAAACTGCCCTTACTAAGGTCACCAATGACCTCTTAACTGCCAAGAGCAAGCGACACTACTCTGTCCTCCTCCTCCTGGACCTGTCGGCTGCCTTTGACACAGTGGACCATTCCCTATTATTACAGACCCTCTCATCCCTCGGCATCACAGACTTGGCCCTCTCCTGGATCTCATCATACCTAACAGACCGGACATTCAGCGTCTCCCACTCACACACCACCTCCTCACCTCGCCCCCTATCTGTCGGAGTCCCACAAGGTTCAGTCCTAGGGCCCCTGCTGTTCTCTATTTACACCTTTGGCCTGGGACAGCTCATAGAATCTCATGGCTTTCAGTATCATCTTTATGCTGATGACACACAGATCTACATCTCTGGACCAGATATCACCTCCCTACTAACCAGAATCCCTCAATGTCTGTCCACTATTTCATCCTTCTTCTCCACTAGATATCTGAAACTCAACATGGACAAAACAGAATTCATCATCTTTCCCCCATCTCACGTGACCCCCCCTACGAACCTATCAATTACAGTAAATGACTGCCCACTCTCCCCAGTCCCACAAGCTCGCTGCCTCGGAGTAATCCTTGATGCTGATCTCTCCTTCAAACCACATATTCAAACCCTTTCCACTTCCTGCCGACTTCAACTCAAAAATATTTCACGCATCCGTTCATTCCTCACCCAAGAATCTGCAAAAACCCTAGTCCATGCCCTCATCATCTCTCGCCTTGACTACTGCAACCTCATGCTCTGCGGCCTCCCCTCAAACACTCTCGCACCCCTCCAATCTATTCTAAACTCTGCTGCCCGACTAATCCACCTGTCCCCCCGCTATTCCCCAGCTTCTCCCCTCTGTCAATCCCTTCACTGGCTCCCAATTGCCCAGAGACTCCATTACAAAACCCTAACCATGACATACAAAGCCATCCACAACTTGTCTCCTCCATACATCTGTGACCTCGTCTCCCGGTACTTTCCTGCACGCAACCTCCGATCCTCACAAGATCTCCTTCTCTACTCCCCTCTTATCTCCTCTTCCCACAATCGCATACAAGATTTCTCTCGCGCATCACCCCTACTCTGGAACTCTCTACCACAACATATCAGACTCTCACCTACCATCGAAACCTTCAAAAAGAGCCTGAAGACCCACCTCTTCCGACAAGCCTATAACCTGCAGTAACCACGGATCGACCAAACCGCTGCACGACCAGCTCTACCCTCGCCTACTGTATTATCACCCATCCCTTGAAGATTGTGAGCCCTCGCGGGCAGGGTCCTCTCTCCTCCTGTACCAGTTATGACTTGTATTGTTTAAGATTATTGTACTTGTTTTTATGTATACCCCCCTCACATGTAAAGCGCCATGGAATAAATGGCGCTATAACAATAAATAATAATAATAATAATAATAATAATAAGACAGTGGAGCTTCATCCATGGGGACCAACATATACTGTAGCATTATGTGGAGCTCATCATATACTGTTTCAAACATTATATGGGACCAATGATTCTGTATGGAGAAATAGATGGGCCTCGTCATGAGATGTAAAAAGTGAGGTATTTTTCATTGTACTATACCGCTATTTCTCTGCCGTATCGGAGCATGATGAGTTGTGGTATGTGTTAAAGGGGCGCTCTTTCGCCCAGGGCACATGAAAACCTGCAGCCAGCCCTCCCCCCCCACAACTTTAGCCAAATAACCCCCATTTTTCAGTGCGTAACTTGTATTATGAAGTTAATTAAGGTTGACAAGCTTAAGTAAGAAGAATTGATGCTTTTGGCATTCAAATGGGCACTGTAGGTGTGTTTCCTGTCCTCCTCTCACTGCCGACTTTTATTCCCCATTGACTTACATTGGGTTTCGTGTTTCGGGATGACCCCGACTTTTCCCTATAATCGGACGATCTTGCTCGACCCGACTTTTGGAAAAGTCGGGTTTCACGAAACGAAACGCGACCCTAAAAAACCAAAAGTCGCTCAACTCTAGTGGTCTACATTCTAGATTTTCAAGGGAACAGAAAATAATTTAGGCTACCTGATAATTTGCTTCTTCCTTTATAGGCGGCGCTGTGTTGATCTGCCAAAACAAGGTAAAAAAACTTTTTACTATGTAGTTATTTCTAGCCTTAGAATAATTATATTTTTGTACGTTTCTCTGTTCAATATGTTACAAAGAAGACAAAAGTCCGCATATTTTGTGCATTCCTAGATATCTCTGGCGGAACCAGAATACAACTTTAAGGGCAGAGACACACTGGCGAATTTTTCGTCCGAGAATCGGATCGTAAAACTCGCACTGGCTGTCTGCTCTCTTGACCTGAGCTTGACAGCTGCATAATAATCCATCATGCTGTCATTCTCAGGTCAGGAGAGGTGCCGGCCAGTCCGTGCAGTGCGATGCGATTATCGCAGGAGAAATTCGGCAGTGTGACTCCAGCCTAAAATCAGGTTTCACTTCCTTGTAGGACTGAGTTAGTGAGGACCATGAATGAGGTGAACAGGCTGCAACAAAGGCCACATAAAATGGGCTATTCTCTAGGAGAGGGTTGTCAACTTTCATCCAAGTAAAATACTCCATAACGTGTGGCAGACTTGTCCTTTTCGAAAACATTATTTATCTTTCTTAACGAGTTGTGTTCATCTTTTTGGTAATTGCAATTTTTGGCATAAACTCAAGTTAAGATGCTGTATTTAGAAAACTGGTTGTGTATAAGGGTACTTTCACATTGCTCGTTGGCCCCGTTGGGGCGTACTTCAGAATCCCATGCAAAACAGGATTTGGAATATGTGTCAACAGGACCATAAACTGTAACGGTGCCTTGCAGACAAATGCATCATTTTCAACAGTGTATGCCTTCAGTAGGTATAAACTCAGATACAATCTACTATGTCGGTACTGTCACACTTAGCGATGTACCAGCGATCCCAACCAGCGATATGACGCGGTCAGGATCGCTGGTGCATCGCTAAGTGGTCGCTAGTGAGCTGCCACACAGGCAGATCTCACCAGCAACATCGCAGGGGACGGGGGATCGCTACTTACCTGTCACACCAGGCGATCCTGCGTCCTCCCGCCCGGCTCCACGCGTCGCTCGTCTCCACAGCAGGAAGCTGACGACGAGAAACAGTCCTGGAGGTTCTCGCGCGATCAGCGATAATCAGCGGGGGAGCGGGTCGTAGGTAAGTATCAGACACAGCGATATCGCTAGCAATATCGCTATAACATCACTAGTTATAGCGATATTGCTAGCGATATCTCTTAGTGTGACATGCCCTTTAGTGTCCACCTCCAGTAAGTGCACACGCTCGAAAATGATACACGTCAGGGTATACCTTTGCTCTGCTGGAATCATTACGGTCTATGGCCCCGATGTCAGCTGCTGTTAGGTTGTTCGTGATGGGCGGCTTAAGGCAGTGACGTCATGTGCTGCACGTGCCGGCATGTCAAAGTCAGCTGTCGGCTTCTGCGCTGGATTTAGAGGAGGTGGTCACACATCGTGGGATTGGGCAAAGGTAAGACTTAGTCATTTATTTCCTTTTAAAATGTGTTGGAGAAGGACAGAGGACATTACTACTGGAAGGAGTCAAGGATGGAGAACATTATTATAGGATGAGGCCCAAGATGAGAAACATAATTAGATAAAGGGCCCTTGTTGGCTGGCATTATTACATGATGGGAGACATCATACCAGGATGGAGGAAATGGGGCCCAGAATAGGGAGCATTATTTCTGGAATGGCCCAGGAGAAGGGGGCATTATTACTGGAAAGGGCCAGGATGTGGGTATTATTACTGGAAGGTGCCCAGGATGGAGGACATTATTACTAGAAGGTTCCCAGGATGGAGGACATTATTACTGGAAGGGGCCAGGATGGGGGGGATTATTACAGGAAGGAACAAGGATGGGAGATATTATTACATGGGTAGTTTACTTGCATGTCTTCATATGATCTAGAACAGGGTTCCCCAGCTCCAGTCCTCAAGGCCCACCAACAGGTCATGTTTTCAGGATTTCCCTTGTATTCTACAGGTGATGCAATTATCACCTGGGCAATACTAAGGAAATCCTGAAAACATGACCTGTTGGTGGGCCTTGAGGACTGGAGTTGGGGAAAACGTGATCTAGAATGCTACAAGGGTCCATACATCTGATTAACATGCAGGTGGTGACCCAGGTTCAAATTTTGCACTTTAGTTGTGCCACTGTTCAAAATCCATGTCTTTTCACCTAAACACCGTTAAAGTAGCCCCAGAAATTCGTAGTGATATGCTGCTTTTTAATGGGATGGCTGCTTTAGAAATTATTTAAAACATGTGTATTATAGTATGTAACTTACTAATGGTCTCATATCTAACGTTTTGAGCCCTTTTCAAACTTTTTTAAGCCACCTCCTCTTAAAAAGCAAGCCTTCTCTGCTATCCTCATCCGTAATAAGGAAATCGCTCAGTATTTTCCGTTAAAATCCACTAAGGCCCAATTCATCAAAGGAAGTTACCCAAAAGTTTTGTGAAAGTTCTTCACGCTAGTGTGGGTGGAACAGCGGAAAGAGCTGGGGCGAGGCAATGTCTACCAAGCAAATTAATTAAGAGTTGTGTTGTACCTTACATCAGAAATGTTACTCCCGATCCCAGATCAGAGTAACATTCCCAACAAGGCACACACCAAAGATAGGATGCATCACATTCATTCAGTGGATTGTATCTCTTAATGAATTTGGTGCATTTTACTCCTGCACATCATTGATAGATTCTGGTGTACGAAACGTCAGTCTTAATGAATTCAAGCTGATTGTTGATGGTGCAAGTGCAGTGGAAAGGTGCATTATGACTTTTCACTTATTTCTCCATCTGCCCATATTTCTAGATGAAAATTTCGAGAAGATGGAACTTAAGGCTAGCGAATCAATAGGATGTGGCTTAAAGGAGCACTCCCATCAAAGTTTTTATGCTCTTGATATATTGCAGTCATAATAATATATAGCACTGTGTACTTAGGCTAGGTTCACATCGCGTTAATGCAGTTCGTTCAACGCATAGCGTTGATGGGCTGCACTAACTCTACTGTCATATTGTGATCGCGTTTAGCAATCACGCTAGCCCAGCTTCCCTATCTGCGCTAGTAGTGACGAACCCCCGGATGCTGCAGCACGCGTCCGAGGGTCCGTCACAGAATGACGGCACATCGCTAACGCATGCCGATTATGGCATGTGTTAACGATGCGCTAAATAATGGCGGTCTATGGCTGCGCTAATGCATCTTTTACATAGCGTTAGTGCCGGATGTGACGGATGCCGTCAGCACATTGCCATTAGTGAAATGTGAACCCAGCCTTACAATTGCTCATTTTCCGCTTCTACCCAGTTAATTTTTCTCTTTTCTCTGCTCTATATAGAAACAGGAAGTCTCTTTTCCCTGCATGAGTCATTCCCATCTTCAACTCCTGATGCAGCTGCTTCCGCCTTTTGCAGTGACTTATGACTCATGTAGAAAATTGACCTCCTGTTGCCACATAGAGCAATTTGTATGTAGTGAGTCAAATTGTAGTTCTAATGATGACTCATACAGGGAAAAGAGACTTCCTGTTTCTACATAGCGCTTTTAAGAATTCAGCTAGTCTGTTTATAATCACATGATGTCATAGACCTAATAGAAAAGAGAAGCATTAACTGGGTAGAAAGGCAAAATGAGCCATTGTAGGTACACAGTGCTATATAATATGTTGACTGCAATCTATTAAGAGGGCAAAAGTAAGACCTTCACAACAGAGTTTACTAGTAAGTAATGTACATTTAGATTTAGTTTATACTTTTTAATATTAATCTATAGTAGCTGACCCTTGTATCAGGCCATGCTTTGCTCTTCAGTCTGCGTCTCTCTAGCTTTTGCATTTGTAATTTTACAACAGCTGAAAAGACAAAGATTAAATATGATTGTTTTGGAGGATAAAGAATATCTTTATTTCTAAGACCCTTCTTATAGTCCATGTTGGAAATTCTTACCACTGCTCCTGGAAGTTTAGTTTCATAAAGGCGTGCTGGTGGAGAATCTGGATCTTTATAGGTTGCTTTTTGGGATTTACCTGATTAAATAAGCAAACAATAAAATAAATATAATAAATACAAATATACCACAAATAGAAAGGTGCTTGTTCAATGCAATTTACAGCTATTTACTAGCAATTAGTTGTGCTAAACACCAAAGAAGGATCACTCAACAATTCTTTAATCTCCATAGAAAAAGATAATGGATGGAGAAATGATCCAGCATTACTGTGACCATACAAAATAATGTATATTCTCCAAAAATTTAGTTTGAAGGTTAATATTGTACACAAATTAGTGAGTGCATACGTTTCTGTAAAATGAAGAATGCGATGACTCCTATTAGGGCTACACCAGTGAGTACTCCTAGAACTATACCGGCTATCGCTCCACCATCCAGTCCACTACTGGAACCACCACCTGGAAAATAAAGAGCATACAAAGTCACAATAAAAAAGAAATAAAAAATATTTTCAAGAAATATTTTCTACTTTAAGTCATTATTGTAGCTGTATCACTAGGATGGCATTCAACCAGTAGGGGACTAGGTAGAAGATATTCCATGATGAACTTTGCATATTATGGAACAATATAGCACTAGAATATACTGCTCATTTACCAGACACAAAATCATCAAAAACTAGTAACAATATGAGATTTTGAAATACACAGATTTGATGTAAAACAGCATAAAAGTAAGAATACTATAATACATTAGACAACGAGGTGACAGTTTGGCATAGAAAAACCATATTAAAATATCCTATTAGAAAATTATGAGTTAATAGAGGTAGTTTTCCCTTCAAAACCCTCCATCTAATAGCTCATGTCTAGAAGGGCTCTAAAGACTATCTCCAACTGTGAAGACGACAGGTCTGTACAATAAACAACTCAAAAATTTCAGTAGAGACTGTGTAGTACTTCATTTCCCCTGTGGAGGCACTGTAGTAAAACTGAACAGTTGATGCTTAAATCTCTAGCAAGTTACAACTGATTGCTATGATCTTCTTATCATCAGGGGGTCATAATAAGCGATTTCTGGATTGCTGTTGTAGATACCATCCATATTAGTTTGTTTATGCTACTTATAATGAAAATGATGGATTCTTTCTTCACGACTTACCACTTTGGGATGCTTTAACATTAAACAAGAAGATTGTGCTTCCAATGAAGTTTTCAGCTACACATTTATATTCCCCAAATTCGGCCTCAGCCAACTTATCGATGTTCAGAGTGGATGCATAGGGCGTGGAGTCCACGTTGAATTTACCACCAGTCTGAATAGAAGTAGAACTATTGCCCTGGAACCAGGAGAATGTAGCAGGAAAGACTGGAGCTGATAGGGCAGTGGCCCGCGATTGGACTCCAGCTTGTAGATCCACTGTTAGGTTGACTGCACCTCCGACTATACCTGGAGTAACGGTGTCGTTCTTATGGTCAGGAGACTTTGGACGCTCTGATGGAGGATGGAGAAGAAAATATAGGATAGTTAGTCCCTATGAAGAATTTTTTTCTCCTCATGAATGAATGATTATCAACATTCCAAAGCTAGAACTCTTCTAGTGGAGGTCTTAACATTTTACATCTGGGTGTACAGAAAGAGGAAAGCAATAAACACAGTTTATGATGTTACACGTGGGTATAGATAAGTTAGGTCTTATGCAGAGATGTCGTAACAAATAAGGTTAGGCACTTTGGAAGGGAAAATCCATGTCACTATTATATATTGATTGTGTAAACCGTGACATAGAAAAGGACTTCAAACTTTATTGCAGTAACCAGTGCCAGGTAGCTGCAGCCAAGGCATGTAAGATAAAGATGGAGTGCATAAAACAGTCAACACTGTGTACATGAGGAAGTTTTTGCTACTTTAAAATCATCTACTCATAGAATATTGTTTAAAGTTTTGAGACCATTGTGTTATAAAGACTTAATAAAGCAGGAAAAAGTGGACAGAAATACTCTGTCCTAGGATGTTGTGATAGTTAATTGGTGTCAAAAAGTCCAGAATGTCGAACCCTATTACACTGTAGGATAAAAAAATAAACGATTATATGCACCAGTCCTAGTCGCACCCAATGGCTGCTCCCCTTCCTCCCCCTAGGTACCTCTTTCCTCTCGATCTTCAGATCTTACAGCATTAACAACAAGTCATTATAAGTTCACAGGATGTTATTTTTTTTTTTATCATTGGTGTACTAGTACTGGTCATTTTTCACTAAAAATGGAGAAATTCCTTTTTTGTGAGCTATAGGAGGAGGGTTTAGTGTCAGTGAGGTCACTGGTCACCATTGTGGTCAATGATTGCCAGCAATGTTCATATAGATTCTCATCAGAAGAGTAAGCAGGAAGACCAGCAAGGGACTCAGGCAGCACCATGTAAGAGGGGCAGTAGAGTAGTAGGAGATTATGCTATTTTTTTTTCATTATCGACCATATTTAACATTAAAAAGAAAGCTATGACAAGTCAGGGGATGCCCTTTCTGTTTAATAAAAGAGGGGACAGTCCCAGTCTGATAATTTTTCTATATTCAAGTTATTGTCAAAAGTTGTCGGAAGGATTCCTAACGCCCACCTAAAAACACAACTTTGTAGCAAAAGTCAGATTCTAACTTCCAGGTAGTGAGGTCTCGACATGCAAAGTGGGATTCTTGCACTTTGCACTAATTCAGCTATGTCACATTCTTTACTAAACTGTTACCGTACAGTAATCTCTCTAGCGATGTTACTGTTCGGTATCTGTTTAGTAAATGATGCAGGTGCGCAGGGCTAGCACAAAGTGTGAGATCTCTTGACAAAATGTGAGAGCTCATCCTTTTACTATAAGGCTATGTTCACACGTTCAGGATTTTTCGCGTTTTTTCCACATTTTTGTTGCATTTTTCCACGTCAAAAATGCTTAAAAAATGCATACATTAAGCATCCTGTTATTAGAATGAAATCCGCAATTTTTGTGCCCATGATGCGTTTTTTTCCGCAAAAAAAGCGCATTATGGAAAAAAACGCAGCATGTTCTATAATTTTGCAGAAAATCTGCGGATTTCATTGGATTAGGATGCTAAACGTCAAAAATCTGAAAAAAAAGCGCAAAAAAACGCGATAAAAACGCAAAACAAAAGCGAATAAACAATTGCGGATTTCCTGGGAAGGAGTCCGGGTTTTCTCAGGAAATTTCTGCATACGTGGGTACATAGCCTAAGAGTCACCACCGAAGGTTGTGGGATCCCCTTCTGCATGATGGGATCCAACAATCCAGAAGTTCAGGGGTGACTGTTGCTAGAAAGTGATGCCCTTTAGGGGAATCCTGAGCACGTTTGAAAATAACTTACATTTTAGAAAATCACCAGTCTGGGGCAGACTGTTGAGAGATAGTCTTTATTTAGAATTGTATTGTTAAAGTTGTATTCGATAACATTCAAGTCTTCTACATCACCAGGAGTCATTAGCAACTGACAAGAGTCATGTCATCTATATTGTAACCATCAAACTTAAACTGATGTTTAACTGACTTCACTCTGTGATTATAAGGGTGAATTACAATTTCTACTGTGCCAATTTTTTGCTCTTCTGTGATGACCACTTTTTAAAAAAATTTTGTGCTGAACTATTTTGTCCGCTAAAAGGATAGAAACCAGTAGAATTCCCATAAACTTAATAGAATCCAATAGGCGCGGTTAGTGTATGTTCCACTATGGATCCTCGATTTCCATCATTTTTTTTCCTATTCTATATTCCAATTCTCTTTCTTTATTCAGAAACAAAGTAGTAATTTAATTATTGTGATCTAACATCTACTTCTGAATACATCAAAGAAAGTGTAAAAGCAGAATTGAATACAACATGAAACATTCCAAAATTATCCATATAAACTCTTCATTGGATCCAGTTTGTGGTATATTTAAATTTAACAGTCATTTACTACTGTACATCCTAAACATTGCAATTTGTTATTCTTTGCTATCTTGATGCGTCATTTGATTTTTTTTCTGCTAGTTGGGATATACTTTAAAATATTTATTATGGACAATTTTTTTTCACCTCTATGTTTTATTTGATTTTAATTTGTGGGTTGAGGACATGCCTAAAAATCTTGATCACAAGGGTTATTGTTCCATTTATACTGTATTTGTCTATATTATTATTATTATTATTATTATTATTATACACTTATTCCATGGTGCTTTACATGTGAAAAGGGGAAATATAGACAAGTATAGTAAACATGTGTAAGACAAGGGACACACAAGTACATAAGGAGAGGGGACCCTGCCCGCGAGGGCTCACAGTCTACAGGGGTGGGTGAGGATACAGTAGGAGAGCGTAGAGCAGGTCATGCTGTGGTTCAGTAGACCGAGGATCATAGCAGGCTGTAGGCTTGTCGGAACAGGTGGGTCTTCAGGTTCTTCTTGAAGGTTTCCGTTGATGGTGAGAGTCTGATGTGTTGCGGCAGGGAGTTCCAGAGTATGGGGGAAGCACGGGAGAAGTCTTGTATGCGGTTGTGGGAAGAAGAGATAAGGGGGAGTAGAGAAGGAGATCCTGAGGTGATCGAAGGTTGCGTGCGGGTAGGTACCTAGAGATCATGTCACAGATGTATGGAGGAGACAGGTTGTGGATGGCTTTGTATGTCATGGTTAGGGTTTTGAATTGGAGCCTCTGGGCGATAGGAAGCCAGTGAAGGGTCTGGCATAGGGGGGAGGCTGGGGAATAGCGGGGAGACAGGTGGATTAGTCGGGCAGCAGAGTGTAGGATGGACTGGAGCGGAGCCAGAGTGCTAGAGGGGAAGCCAGAGAGTAGGAGGTTGCAGTAGTCGAGGTGGGAGATGATAAGAGCATGCACTAGTGTTTTTGTGGTTTCATGGTTGAGGAATGAGCGTATCCGGGAAATATTTTTGAGTTTGAGGTGGTGAGGGCTTGGATATGTGGTTTGAAAGAGAGCGCAGTCGAGGATCACCCCAAGGCACCGAGCGTACGGGACTGGGGAAAGAGAGCAGCCGTTGACATTGATGGATAGGTCTGGTGGAGGGGTAGAGTGAGATGGGGGAAAGATGATGAATTCTGTTTTGTCCATGTTCAGTTTGAGAAAGCGAGCAGAGAAGAAGGCTGAGATAGCAGACAGACATTGTGGGATTTCGGTCAGTAAGGAGGCGAGGTCAGGTCCAGATAGGTAGATCTGCTAGTCATCGGCATAGAGGTGATACTGCAAACCGTGGAATTCTATGAGCTGTCCCAAGCCGAAGGTATAGATGGAGAATAGTAGGGGTCCTAGGACAGAGCCTTGGGGAACACCGACAGACAGGGGGCGAGGTGAGGAGGTGGTGTGTGAGGGAGACACTAAATGTTCGGTCTGTTAGGTATGATGAGATCCAGGATAGGGTCAGGTCTGTGATGCCAAGAGATGAGAGAGTCTGTAGCAGGAGGGAATGGTCTACGGTGTCGAAGGCAGAGGACAGGTCCAGGAGAAGGAGGACAGAGTAGTGTCGCTATATAGGGACTTTATTTTAAGTCACAGCGTCAAAGGTTTTCTTTGCACACGTTGTGCTTTTTAAAATTATATATGGTTCTGCCCATTATAGGTCATGAACAAAGTTTGTGTTTATAGTTTATCAATATCGTTCAGGATGTGCCGATTTTATATTCTGGTGTTTCTTGTTCTTCTTGGGATTCAATTTCAGTAACAAGCACCTCTATCATATTGCCTGCCGCTTCTTAGTCCAGCAGAATCTTTAAAACTAGTGATGGGCGAGAGCAAGCGAGACCGTCCTCCAGAAAAATGCTCCAGTTTCATATTATGCTCGCAACTCGACTTCCATCATTTTTGTTGTTCTGTTTCTATGACAGTGCAGAACAACAAAAATGAAGAAAGCAAATGTGAACAGAGTCATAGATATTTCCATTTAGCCTCTACTGAAGAGTAGAACGCAGTATTATTCATGGAACTGAAATATCAGTATTAACTTCTTACCCATTGTTACCATGCAGCTTGAGGTTCTTCCCAGCTGATTACCTTTACAGGTAAGATTGCTCCCATGGATATTACTGGTAAAGCTCACATTTCTGAACACTTCATTAATGATTGTATTTTGGACATCACCAAATATCATGGTGACATTGGCTGCTGGTTTTCCTCCTGGCCAGGAACATCCAAGCTGTACTGTCTGGTTTATGGCTTGCACAGTACAGACAATGTTCCCATTAGGAGACCCTGGGATGTAAGAAAGTAATAGATGCAGTAAATGCATATTATTAACAATATCTATATATCTACTTATTTCCTATCCCACATGGTAGATTATCACAAGGATTCACCAACAAGGATGGTCAGGCTGTGGCAAGGGATAGAATTCAGAAACCCAAAGAAGCTATGTAGGATGTGTAAAAAGTAACAATCATGTCAGGTTAAGCGGTGCAGAGGTTAATCTGGGTAGCCTCTCTATGGATCTGGGGAGGGTTCTTATAGCCTCATGGAGGGGCCGTCCCCTGTCGTTTATACTCCTAGCTGAGTGTGCCTGACCATGTTCTGTCTGTGCTTCATGCCTGTCTTCGTATGCTTGCTTGGTGTTTGATTCGGTCCTGTCACGGTTAACGTCTCTTGTATTCTGACTCTGTACCTCGCTTCCCGCTCTGTGTATGACCCCTGGCTACGTACTGACGTTTCTGTGATTATCCCTCCTGTACCTCGCTGCCCGCTCTGTGTATGACCCCTGGCTACGTACTGACCTTTCTGTGATTATCACTCCTGTACCTCGCTGCCTGCCCTGTGTATGACCTCCTGGCTTGCCTGACCTGAGTTCCCCTCTCCTCTACTTCAGTTTTCTGTATACTACATCATCTGCAGTACTAGGACTCTAAGCCCCGCCCCCTGCGGTCACATGATCGTAGGTCCTGTGCGCACCTAGCTCTTCATCATTGCTCCACCTCCCGCAGGTCCTCAAGCTACTCTGCTCCTACCCACATTAGACGCCAGGACTCCTGTGGCTGCGGTAAAGAGTCCTCCACGTGCATTCTATCTGTGTCCTTGTTACTTGAGGTGGCAGTGCTGCTGAAGCACCCCTGACAAATCATTTTCTCATCAACCTGATCAATCTATCCAACCTCTTCAATCTATCCAATTAGCTACCTATCTCTTATCTTACAGATTATTTTGTTACCAGGACCCAATGAGGTTCAGCAGTAGTAATGGGTTGACTCAGAGACCTACTGTGGAAATGGAGGGTGAGCAAAAATTAGCAGTCACGTTACAATCAACCTTGTGGAGTATCATATGGTAATTATGGTCCTGGTAGAAGAACAGAAGTTTTGAAGCCTTCAAGTGTCTCATACAGCGCGTGTGACTACAACCATCGAGCACATTGTGCCGTGCTATGTGACCTGTAACCATTAAGTGCATTGTGCCACTGTTGTATGACAGGTGGACAGATTGATTAGATTAATAGATTTTATTTATTGCATTGAAAGAGTAGAAGTGTTACTCACAGTTGATATTGAGGTTGGCTGCACTACTGTTCAAACTATTAGCTCTGTTGGAGGCTTTGCAGGTGATTAGTCCATTGTCGGTCTTTGAGACGGGGCTGATGATGATATTGGAGTTTGGAGGAGAATCACCCTGATTAATGTAGTATGGAGGCTTTGCGGACATTTCGTTTCCATTCAGACTCCAGGAGAAGGTGATGGCTGAACCCTGAGCTGAGCAATAGAAATGTGCCAAATCCTCTCCTGCCCAGATCCCTGTTGATATGAGACTGTACAGCGCCACTGCCGAGATCGGAGCTGTGAATAACACCAAAGATGAATGCGAGAAGCCATCAATAACAGGTCAGAAACCTCGCTGTTTTTAGCCATGGGCAAATCTCTTTTTTGACACCGGTGTTAGAGTTCCTCTGTATTATTAGTTATTAAAGTTCCTTAGGAATTTCTCTCAAAATAAATATAAAGTTTATCATGTGTTTTTAATGTATAATGAAAAGTAATAAATTATTTTTAGGCATTAAAAGGAATCTCATGAAAAGGTAATTTATAGATTTAGCCAAAGTGTCACTTAAGATTTATAGAAATGTATAGTCTATACTCCCACCTTGGACTTTCCTGTCTTATTTCTTTTTGTCCTGAAAGGTATGTAGTGCCTGATTAGTGGCAGTGTGGGAGGGAAATGTTAAAAGTAGCTGATGACAAGTTGTCCACCGCTCTGGCTCTCCAGTAATCAACTGTAATCTGTGGTGGGGTTTAGCAACAAGAGTTAGATTACCCTGCTGCACCCCCAGAGGGGAACTGAAGCATTACATGGTTCTGAAAATGAGACAGACAAATTTTTACTAAAAATTAAGGACTTCTTCCACCTCAACATGTCTGTTATGTTTTAAACTAGTAGGAACTGATATATCCTTGTTGATCGCCATATGTCCTTTTAGTCTCTGTTGCAGTGGAGAGCTGTTTATCTTTTTGATTTTTAAAGTCAATCATTGTTATTATAGGAGGGGGACACAGAAGCTTAATCCTGTGAGAGAGAAGATTGCATTTAGTGGACAGATGAGAATTAGGAACCTGTACTGGAAAAGGGCATAGGCACACCGGAGTAAGGCTGAACTTTGTATGAAGTATTGCCTCACCATACACAGCTAAGAGACTGGTTCCTGAGAGTGAGAGACTGATACATGGTAACTGTGTGAGTGGACTGCAAGAGTGTCCAAGTTGTAAGACAAGATTTAGTAGTTCACAGCTGCCATGATAGGCAACCAGAGTAGGAGACAAACCGAGCAATGAGAAACAGAGTGATCTGTGCTGTATCATCATTAACTTCGAGTTGGAAAGATATTCTTGACGAGATTTCCAGCCAGCCATCACAATTTCCAGCAAAATGCAGCAAATAACAGCTCACAGCCGTTTATTGCAAGTAGCTTACCCTGTTCGGCTCAACCTGTTACCTCTTTAAAGACAGTGGAAACCACCAAGCACATTGCCTTTTTGTGAATAAAACTGTTGCTGAGCTGCCTTCTGTGTGCACTTCTATTCACTTCTATATGGCGTGTTACTTACAGGCCAGGTTGAACTTCACATCACTGCTGTCCAGGCTGTTGACTAGGTTTATAGCCGTACATATGAAGGATCCATTGTCATCGGGGGAGACAGGGCTGATAACGAGCGTGGTGTTATTGTCGGTGAGGGTATATCGGCCTCCTCCGGATATCACTGCCCCTTGCAGACTCCATAAGTAACTTATATTTGTACCATCAGCCGAACATCGTAGAGAAACTGAATCTAATCCAGGCCAAACAAGTCCGGATACATTACTTGTCACCGCAACATTAGATACTGGAACTGAGATACAAAACACAAAGGAACATAAAGGTTGGATTACAATCAATACACAATGATATGCTATATATGTGCACATCCTCCAAATTTAGTCTCCTGACTTTAGTGGAATGAATGCCCTCCGCCTACATATTTACCAAAACATTCAACATGTGGCCAACAAGTGACATTGCTAATCTGCTCCCTCCATATTGCGGTGATCCCTCTGCGCTGCGCTTCCTGGGAATTTTCTATCTACGGCAATTTGTTGCTTTCTGACGAAGGTCAGGAACTTAGGACCGACGTGTCAAATATACTGTATTGTAAAACTGAATTGTCTGAATAAAATATTTTCACTATTCTACTGCTCAAAACCTGGGTGCCAAATTTTTCTCTATTTTTATTCTTACAATATACAGTCAGATTCAGGGAGTTGCTGGTGTTGGTGCTGACAGGGTTCTGGATGGTGCAGGTGTAGGATCCACTGTCATATTCAGCTACTGGTGTGAAGTCCAGGAATGATCCCCTGCAGATCAGACGCTCAGAGCAGATAATCTTCTGACCATCCCGGTGGAAAGTGTAATAAGTCACAGTCTGAATCCCAGCATCACACCGTATGGTCACATCGGTGCCATTAACGAAAGGTTTGTTGATTGCAACATTGGAGCGGAGAACAGGAGCACTGAGTGGAGCTAAAAAAAATCAAAAACATAGTGGTTCATTTTTTAGTGTCTATTTTGTTCACTGTTAGTTGTGTTGCTAAACCAGTGATTGGCGCAACCCAAAAATGATGGTGCAGTTTATAATCATTTCTAGCAAAATTACCTCTGCATCCTTTTCATGTGAAATAGGAAATCCATTTAGAATAATCTCCTAATAACTGCAAGTGAGGGGGTGAGGGTCCTAACAGTAGGCTTGCATATATAGGACACTTATGGTATAGACTATCAATGGATGTAGACAACCTTTTGTGACACTATTTATTTATCTATCTCATTTACTGTATATAGTGCCATTAATTCCACAGCGCTTTACAGACATTATTGGCACTGTCCCCATTGGGGCTCACAATCTAAATTACCTATCAGTATGTCTTTGGAGTGTGGGAGGAAACCGGAGAACCCGGAGGAAACCCACGCAAACACGGGGAGAAAATACAAACTCCTTGCAGATGTTGTCCTTGGTGGGATTTGAACCATCACTTCTCACAGACAAGCTGTCAAGTAGTCCAAGTCAAATATTAAGAGTGTATGTCAAGGGCAGAGTGGCAAGACAAAGGAGTAAATAGCTCCAAATAAAAAAAATTAAAAAAGAATGGCTATCCGATGGCTCTGTCACTCCAATGAATTAAAAAAAAAAAACAATGTTTTTATTAAAACAACAAATTTCTAGAGCGACCAGCTCTCTTCATCAGGTACAGATAAAAACATACCTTCACATTGACCAGAATTCTTATAAACCCCTTCAACCAGGTGTGGGTATTCTAATTCCATTAATCATGTAACCCCATTTCTGCTGCCCTGTTGCTCCATAGCAATCATGTCTCATTGTAAATGCAGTGCATATAAACCTATACATTACCAGTGCATTGCATATTAGCTTGTAGGCTCTATGCATTCATTTAACCCCTCAGGGACTAATGTAGATAAATAGAAAAAGTTATTGGATTTCTAAATTATCAGCCTTGGACATCTATCAGTTAAGCTCTATTTGTTCTCTAAGGATGTGTGCACACGTTGCGGAATCTGCTGTGGATCCGCAGCAGATTTGGTTCTGCGGATTCGCAGCAGTTTCTGCTGCGGTGTACAGTACCATTAAAAGCAATGGAAAAGGAAAACAGCAGTGCACACGGTGGAGATTTTTCCGCATGGATTTGCTGCGGTTTCAAAACCACAGCATGTCAATTCTTTGTGTGGATTCCGCAGCGGTTTGGCACCTGCTCCATGACAGGTGTCAAACCGAAGGGGAAAATCGCAGGCTAATCCGCAGAAAATATGCAGATTTAGACAAATCTGCACAGAAAATTCCGCAGCAGAATCCACAACATGTGTACACACCCTTATAGTGCCTGTGCTTGCTGGTTGAAGGACTACAAGGGCCATATACTCTAAGCAAGGGCTGCTGAGCGGATTGAGGGCTACTTTTTAAGTGAAAGGCTGCAGGTAAATGCGTAGTTAAACACAATATCATAATTTAAATAGAATCTGTCACCCCCTGGACACGTTTCAGCTATTACTATGGGCATACAGGTAATAGAAATGTTAATCTAGTCTTACCTGTATGCGCATATTTGCTGTCTAGATGTGAAGAAATAGTTTTATTTCATTATGCTAATAATTTCTTCCAGGCTACGGTGCATGCGGTGCCTGGAAGAAATCCTGCCTCCTTTCTTCATTATACTATCACCCCGCTCTCATACACGTCAGACTGACCTGTGACGTGCAGTTGTGGTGCTTGAATAACATGTCGGAATCCCGCCCATGCGCCCTGCACTTCCTCGACAGTCTGTACCTCTTCCTACTTTCTATGGTCCAGTTCTTGGGCGCAGGTACTGGAGAACAGAGCGCTGAATACACTGACCATAGAGAGAAGGAAGAGGAACAGATTGCCACGCGAGTGCAGGGCGCATGTGCAGGATTCCGAAGCCACAACTGCACATCACAGGTCAGTCTGACGTGCGTGAGAGGGGGGTGATAGTATAATGAAGAGAGGAGGAAGGGATTTCATTAGCTAAATCATTAGCATAATGAAATAAAAGTCCAATTCTCCATATCTAGACAGCAACTATGAGGCATACAGGTAAGGCTACTTTCACACTAGCGGTTTTTTGCGCTGCTCTGCGTGCGCAGTCCAAACGCATACAAAAAACGCATCAAACATTTTGCATGCATTTGCTTATTTTATGCGCATGCGTTTTAACCAGTCTGACTCTTAAAATGCATGTGATTTTAAACGCTGACGTGCGCATGGACATGGTCAGCGTTCCCATAGACTGTAATGTGGTTTTTTTGCGTATTCCGTGCGTATTTGTGCGCATGCGTTTTTTTGACACAGGTTGGGAGCACAAAAAATGCAACAGGGTGCGTCCGGCGCATAGGCGCACACTGCAAAAAACGAATGCGCACAAAACGCATGCAAACGCTAGACAATGCGTACCCATGTTAAACATAGGGGTGCATTGTGCATGTGCATGTATGCACACGCAGCGCAAAAAAACGCTAGTGTGAAACCAGCCTTTGACTATATTAATATTTCTATTACCTGCATATAAGCATGACTTGAACAGGTGTTTGAGGGTGAATATATCTGCACTCGATGTCAGCAAGTTACATGTTTGGAAGCCCAGATAATGTGCAGCTAACACTCAGGAGCATTGCAAACCTGGAGAGTTTAGCGCTCACTGAGCATGTGCTGGCTGGGGTCAGTGAACTGGAGGAGGGTGCAGGTGGGGAAGATCAGGACCCAGAAGTAAGTAGTAACAAATCACCACACACTCTTAATGGATATTTGCAGAAAGTTTATAACAAATCCAGTGGATGCAGCGATAGCACAAAGTATTTATATGGAAACGGTGCAGGAAAAAAGTTAGAAAGCGACAAAAAAATAACATTTTCAACCCTTACAGGGGTGAAAACAAGTGAGAGGAGGTTCAAATGTTGAAGAAGAGATGCAGCACCCAACCAAGGCGCCGACGTGCCGGATATCCACACCCAGCAAGGTACCCCTTGCATTATACAGTACAATTTCTCCTCTTCAACATTTGAACATCTGCTATAGGAAGGAGGGTAATAGAGAAATAGTGCAGCAAAGGCCAGACCGATGTTGGTGGTAGGGGACTCTATAATTAGGTGGACAGACAGGGTCATCTGCTGCCATGAAATTGGTGCAGGAAGGAAGGGTTTGGGTTCATGGAGAACTGGGCAGAAGTCTCTGTCGGCTACAGACTCTATGGTAGGGATGGGTTGCACCTCAATGGGCACATGGTGCAGCTGTGACTGGAGAAAAAATGGTCAGACGGATGGAGGAGCTTTTAAACTAGGATCTGGGGGAGGGAGGGTAGTTGTGCTAACAAAGGAATAGATATAGTAGACAGAGAGAGTGACACAGTAGGGGTTAATAAAGATTTAGGGGTGCTGAGACATGCAAGGAATATAGGAAGGTGAGAAGGAGTAATACATGTGCTAATAGTATTAAATGTTTGCCGACCAATGCAAGAAGTCTTGCAAACAAAATGAATGACTTGGAGACTCTTATGTCAGCCACAGAACACGACGTGGTGAACATTACAGAGACCAGGCTGGACAAAAGCCATGACTGTATGACAAACACAGAGAGTTACACTACATTTAGAAAGGACAGGAAAGACTGAAAAGTTGAAGGGGTGTGCATTTTTTTTAATTAAATATAACTTAAGACCAGTGCTCAATGATGACATTGGGTGGCTCTGCGACAATGTAGAGTCACTATGGGTAAATGTACATGGGGATGGCAATAATGGAAATCTTCTAATTGGAGTTTGCTACAAGCCTCCTGGATCTGGTTTTATCAAATTAACCAGATATAATTTCACATCTACAGGTCAGAGAGCATTTTGGAAGCAATGACCATAACATGGTAAGTTTCAAAGTAATTTTCAAACTTAATTTTCTTTTCGAAAATTTTTTATTGTTTAAAACATTAAACATAAGGGGGGGGGAGGAGGAGGGGGGAGGGGGAGGAGGAAAGAGATAATAGGGAATTAGGGAACAAGTATCAGTTGACAAGGGATGCAACCCTTGAGTCGTAAACAAAGTCAACATTATAATCTGAAATATAATACAAGGGTATTAACTAAGGCAATGCAGAATAAACCGCATAAAGAGAGAAACAGTATTACAAAAATACACAATAGCAAGTCTGTATAGCAATATAGAGTTTAGGTTGTGTAAGGATGAAGTGATAGCGATATTGCAATATAACACTGATATGTCTTTGGAGAGAAATAAATCAAGTAGGTAGATAGGGCTGAACTCTACAATGGTAATGTTTAAGTGATGGGAGATGGGAAGACTTGGTCCCATTTTTACCATTTACTAAAAAATGATTTGAACTGGTTGTTAGACAGAGCGAACTTTAGTTCATGGGAGCGATGGCGAGAAACTAATTGTATAATGTCATTAGAGTTAGGAAATGTAGGCCCTTTCCAGTGGTATGCAATGGAGTTTTTTGCTACCATGCAAATATGTAAAAATACTGGTTTTAAAGAGGGTTCCCATTCTGCTATGTCTAAGGAAAGAAGTGCAGATTGTGGGCTCACAGTCATAGTAGAGCCGGCAAGTTTGCTTAGGATAGAAAAAATCTGAGTCCAAAAGGAGTGTGCTATTGGGCAGCTCCAAAATATGTGAAATATGTCTCCTTTTTGCCCACAGTTCAAACTTAATTTTCAAACATTAAAAATGGGAAATGCAAAAACCCTGATCTTTAGGAAAGCCGATATCTAAAAATTAAGAGAAGAGCTTAATCGTGTAGACTGGGACCACATCATGGAAACTGGGGATACGGAACATAAATGGAGCATGTTTAAGGATATTCTACTAGAATCCTGGAGAAAACTTATACCCTCTAGCAATAAAATGTCCATGAATAAAAAAAAATCAATATGGATAAATAAGTACAAAGTTTACTAAAACTAAAACAAAGGGCATTCAGAATCCTGAAGGCCGAGAACACAGAAGTTGCATTTCAGGAGTATAAAGATCTTAATAAAAAAGAAATCAAGCGGGCAAAGTTATCTACAGAGAAACAAATTGCCAGCGACATTAAAATTACCGTATACTCGTGTATAAGCTGAGATTTTCAGCACTTTTTTTGTGCTGAAAATGCCCCCTCGGCTTATACACGAGTCATTGTGAAGAAAGCCAGCGGGAGAGGGGGAGAGGCGGCAGGAGAAGGTGGCTGGGACATCATACTCACCCTCCTGTGCCGTCGCTGAACGTCCCCTGCATCCTCCGTTGTCCCAGGGCTGACAGCTTCTTCCTGTCTTCAGCGGTTACCTGGTACTGCTCATTAAGGTCATGAATATGGACGCCTATGGATGTGGAAGCATATTCATGACCTTAATGAGTGGTATCAAATGACCGCTGAAGACAGGAAGAAGCTGTCAGCTCTGGGACAACAGAGGATGCAGGGACGTTCAGCGCGGGCACAGGAGGGTGAGTATGAAGGAGGAGGATGGGGGAGCACGGAGGAGGACTGGGGGAGGACAGGGGAGCACAGAAGAGCACAGAGGAGGACTGGCGGAGGATGGGGGAAGCACGGAGGAGGACGGGGTAGCACAGAGCAGGATAGGAGAAGCATGGAGGAGGATGGGTGAGCATAGAGGATGACTGGGGAGCACAGAGGAGGATGAGGGAGCGCAGAAGAGCACAGAGGAGGACTGGGGGAGGACGGGGGAAGCACGGAGGAGGACTGGGGGACGATGGGGGAGCATGGAACAGGACAGGAGAAGCATGGAGTAGAACAGGGGAGCATAGAGGAGGACTGGGGTGCACAGAGAAGGACGGGGGAGGTCAGGGAGCTGAGCCATACATAGAAGGATGGGATGGGGCAGCTGAGCCATGCGTACTGGGAGGGGGGAGAGCCACACATACCAGGACAGGGATGAGGGGACAATGCATACCCGGCTTATACTCGAGTCAATAAGCTTACCCAGTTTTCCATGGCAAAATTAGGGACCTCGGCTTATACTCGGGTCGGCTTATACTCTGGTATATACGGTAATACCAAAAAATGTATAAATACATCAGTCCCAAAAAGAAAAAAAAGATGGTGTCAGCCCCTTAAAAGATGATAATAACAAGATAATCACAGAGGACAAAGAAAAAGCTGAAATATTAAAACAGGTACTTTTCATCCATGTTCCCCAATGAACTAATTGTTCCAGGGATCATTCAACAAGGCAAAAATCAGAAATCACCACCTGATATACAGTCATGGCCAAAAGTATTGACACCCCTGCAATTGTGTCAGATAATATTTAGTTTCTTCCTGAAAATGATTGCAAACACAAATTCTTTGGTATTATTATCTTCATTTAATTTGTCTTAAATGAAAAAACACAAAAGAGAATGAAGCAAAAAGCAAAACATTGATCATTTCACACAAAACTTCAAAAATGGGCCGGACAAAAGTATTGGCACCCTCAGCCTAATACTTGGTTGCACAACCTTTAGCCAAAATAACTGCGACCAACTGCTTCCGGTAACCATCAATGAGTTTCTTACAATGCTCTGCTGGAATTTTAGACCATTCTTCTTTGGCAAACTACTCCAGGTCCCTGATATTTGAAGGGTGCCTTCTCCAAACTGCCATTTTTAGATCTCTCCACAGGTGTTCTATGGGATTCAGGTCTGGACTCATTGCTGGCCACCTTAGAAGTCTCCAGTGCTTTCTCTCAAACCATTTTCTAGTGCTTTTTGAAGTGTGTTTTGGGTTATTGTCCTGCTGGAAGACCCATGACCTCTGAGGTAGACCCAGCTTTCTCACACTGGGCCCTATATTATGCTGCAAAATTTGTTGGTAGTCTTCTGACTTCATAATGCCAAGCACACGGTCAAGCAGTCCAGTGCCAGAGGCAGCAAAGCAACCCCAAAACATCAGGGAACCTCCGCCATGTTTGACTGTAGGGACCGTGTACTTTTCTTTGAATGCCTCTTTTTTCTCCTGTAAACTCTATGTTGATGCTTTTGCCCTAAAAGCTCTACTTTTGTCTCATCTGACCAGAGAACATTCTTCCAAAATGTTTTAGGCTTTTTCAGGTAAGTTTTGGCAAACTCCAGCCGGGCTTTTTTATGTCTCGGGGTAAGAAGTGGAGTCTTCCTGGGTCTCCTACCATACAGTCCCTTTTCATTCAGATGCCGATGGATAGTACGGGTTGACACCGTTGTACCATTGGACTGCAGGGCAGCTTGAACTTGTTTGGATGTTAGTGGAGGTTCTTTATCCAACATCCGCACAATCCTGCATTGAAATCTCTTGTCAATTTTTCTTTTCCGGCCACATCTAGAGAGGTTAGCCACAGTGCCATGGGCTTTAAACTTCTTGATGACACTGCGCACGGTAGACACAGGAACATTCAGGTCTTTGGAGATGGACTTGTAGCCTTGATATTGCTCATGCTTCCTCATAATTTGGTTTCTCAAGTCCTCAGACAGTTCTTTGGTCTTCTTTCTTTTCTCCATGCTCAATGTGGTACACACAAGGACACAGGACAGAGGTTGAGTCAACTTTAATCCATGTCAACTGGCTGCAAGTGTGATTTAGTTATTGCCAACACCTGTTAGGTGCCACAGGTAAGTTATAGGTGCTGTTAATTACACAAATTAGAGAAGCATCACATGATTTTTCGAACAGTGCCAATACTTTTGTCCACCCTCTTTGTTATGTTTGGTGTGGAATTATATCCAATTTGGCTTTAGGACAATTCTTTTTGTGTTTTTTCATTTAAGACAAAGTAAATGAAGATAATAATACCAAAGAATTTGTGTTTGCAATCATTTTCAGGAAGAAACTGAGTATTATCTGACAGAATTGCAGGGGTGTCAATACTTTTGGCCATGACTGTAACTAGTTTAACAGAAGAAGTATACAGTACCTGCGTTTGAGCAAATTAAACATTGACAAATCCCCTGGCCCAGATGGCATTCATCCATGGATACTGAGGGAATTGAGCTCAGTAATTGAGAGACCACTGTATCTCATATACTTAGACTCTTTTGTAACAAGGGTGGTCCCACAGGATTGGAGGATAACTGATGTGGCACCGATATTTAGGAAAGGTAAGTAGCAATTCTCTCGCCTTGACTACTGCAACCCCCTGCTCTGTGGCCTCCCCTCGAACTCTCTCGCACCCCTCCAATCTATTCTAAACTCCGCTGCCCGACTAATCCACCTGTCCCCCCGCTATTCCCCAGCTTCTCCCCTCTGTCAATCCCTTCACTGGCTCCCCATTGCCCAGAGACTCCAGTACAAAACCCTAACCATGTCATGCAAAGCCATCCACAACCTGTCTCCTCCATACATCTGTGACCTCGTCTCCCGGTACTTTCCTGCACGCAACCTCCAATCCTCACAAGATCTCCTTCTCTACTCCCCTCAATCGCATACAAGATTTCTCTTGCGCATCACCCCTACTCTGGAACTCTCTACCACAACATATCAGACTCTCACCTACCAATATATTGCCGAGAATAATATAATCAATGATAACTAGCATGGATTCATGAAGAATAAGTCATATCTGACTAACATGTTGGGTTTCTATTAGGAGGACAGTGCAAATCTGAATGTTGGTAATGCAGCTGATGTGATTTTTCTGGACTTTGCAAAGGCATTTTACACTGTATCACATAACAGCCTTATACTGAAGCTAGGGAAGCAAGGACTGGGGGAAAATATATGCAGATGGGGTAAGGAATTCGCTAAAAGACAGGAAACAAGAGTTAATACAAAAATGGTGGGGGGAACAAGAGGCGCAATAGTGCCCTATCACTAGTGACACTAGAAGTATGAGCGGTATAATACAGTTCCACTCACCTATTCCAGTTGTGTAACCCACAACTGGCTTGAGAGCATATCACAGAATCAGCTGCTGCAGGACCTCCACCAACCACTCGCACGTGGAAAAACCTTCAGAAAGTTGTGGGAAGCAGGGTGTGTTGCAGTCCGCGCTGCTGAGATTCACAAATCACCTGGGATGCAAGATGTTGTAGCAGTGTACTCCTTTATTTCCTCCTACGCGTTTCGGCGCCCTTCCTGGCACCTTCCTCAGGAATATCCCTGAGGAAGGTGCCAGGAAGGGCGCCGAAACGCGTAGGAGGAAATAAAGGAGTACACTGCTACAACATCTTGCATCCCAGGTGATTTGTGAATCTCAGCAGCGCGGACTGCAACACACCCTGCTTCCCACAACTTTCTGAAGGAAACAAGAGTTGTCATAAATAGTACATACTCTAAACGGGATATACTGTGTGTGTGTGTGTGTGTGTGTATATATATATATATATATATATATAGAGAGAGAGAGAGAGAGAGAGAGAGAGAGAGAGAGAGGGGAGTGGTACTGTGCAGTGTATATATACAGGACAGGAGGAGTGGTACTGTGCAGTGTACTGTATATATACCGGACAGAAGGAATGGTACTGTGCAGTGTATATATACAGGACAGGAGGAGTGATACTGTGCAGAGTATATATACAGAGCAGGAGGAGTGGTACTGTGCAGCTTATATATACAGGACAGGAGGAGTGGTACTATGCAGCGTATATATACAGGACAGGAGGAGTGGTACTGTGCAGTGTACATATACAGGATAGGAGGAGTGGTACTCTGCAGTGTGTATATATAGGACAGAAGGATTTGTAAAGTGCAGTGTATAAATACACGACAGGAGAAGTGGTACTGTGTCGTGTATATATACAGGACAGGAGGCGTGATACTGTGCAGTGTATATATACAGAACAGGAGGAGTACTTTGCAGTGTATATATGCAGGACAGGAGAAGTGATACTGTGCAGTGTATATGTATATATATATATACATATATCTATATATAGAGAGGAGTGGTACTGGGCAGTGTATATATACAGGACAGGAGGAGTGGTACTGTGCAGTGTATACACACAGGACAGGAGGAGTGGTATTGTGCAGTGTATATATACAGGACAGAAGGAGTGGTACTGTGCGTAACGATAATGTAAAGCATCATGTATGACTTTTCCAGAACATTCCAGAATCTTCCATTCTCTACACTTTCTAGAACGATGCATAGCTGCCCAGAGACAAGCGACCCCCCTTCACTTCCCCCTTGTCACACATTGTAGCTTTGTGTTCTCCCCTGCCTGCATCTTCACACACACACTCAGTGAAACCTGAGACTACAGCTCACTTACTCCTTCCTGACCCCCCCTCCTCATTGCAAGGAATGTCTTTGTCTAAAACCCATTTGCTTGCTGTATGTATGGGAGAAATTAAAGAGGCCATAACTCGGACCCCGTCAATGACAGAAATATGAAAATAACATACTGTATCTGGTACGTGAGTCAACTAAGCTCCGTAGCCTGTGTTTTTCACGGTTCCAGCACCAACAGAACCAGAGAAATGGATTTCTCCTGAACCGAGGTAAATAGACAGCCAGTGTCTGGAGTCCTTAGAAAGCTAATTTCAATATAAGATGAATGATGGTTTTGCTGATATTCTGCTAGGTTCTCAAGCCCAGTTATGATTATTAGAAGTTTTCAGAACCAAGTCTGCACTCTGAGAAAAGGGGAGGGCGGCCATAACTCAGCCCTTTAGTGATGTCACAAGCCCAGGGGTATAAGTCTGCAACTAAGCCCCCACTGTTAGTTGCTGCCTAGATGCTTCTGCCTCAAGACCCCAATGCATTGTGATGTCTGGCTCCTGCCCCCAGCATGGTTTTGCCTAAGATGATCTGACCATCATGTGAGTTTTTCCTTTCTGTCTTAATCCTCTTTTTATCTGTAATTGCTGTGTACATATTTTAATTGTCATATTGTGAAATCTTTTTATATCTCTGTAAACACTGCCTACCTTTTTTGGAGTAAATATAAAATGTATTACTTCCATCTCCATGCTCTATACCAAACTTTCATGTGCCTAAAAGTTAATTGCGCTACTAATTTGGGTTGGCTTCGTACCCCTTTATTAATTTAAATATTTATCGAGAAAATCTGAAGCTGGTGGCAGCGAAGTGTGCTTTGGCTAGGTGGGTAGCGATGGCAGTGACGGAGCGGGTTTTATAAGCACATTGTGTGGCTGCAGCCAAAGCATTTATAATTCCCTTGCTGCAGCGTGCCTAATAGCCAGTGCACATCACATGGCCCGTCCGGCGACTATTTATCCTAGGTGCAGTTCTCTGACTGACCTGAGGATAAGGGGGCACCGGAGAGCTGCGAGTTCCAAAGTGGAACTGGAAAGTGGGATATACATAAATCCCGGCGGTTCATGATATGGTGTGGCAGTGGTGGGATAATGATGGGAGCAGAGTGGTATAAACAGCATAAGGGCTCTTATTGCCCTTTGTGGGTGGTGGCAGATCAACACCATGAACAAAAACAAAGCCCAACTGACTGCGGCTCTGGTGCAACGGGAAAATGCCCAGAGCCCAGGGGGGCGAAGAAGCCTGCCCAACTGACAATGGTTCTGCAGCAGAGGCCCCACCCCTGAACGCTGTCCCCACGTGCAATCCGGACAGATTGGAACCCTACCTGCAAGCGGCCTTGGACGAACTCCCTGCCGATGACCGTGATGTACGGGTGAGGGTGATCCAGCAATACTGGCAGGAGGCTCGAGCCGAGCACCAAGCACAGTGAGAGGCCGACCAGCGGGAGGCCCAAGCTCACAGAGCCCCTGAACTGGAGGTGCTCTGGCAGGGGGAATACCCTTCACAGCCCGGAGCATTGAGCCCAACAATGCTCAGATACCAAAGCCCCGGCCAGAGCATTTTCCCGTGATGGAAAAGGACGGAGACTTAGACACTTTTCTGCAGGCCTTTGAGAAAGCCAGCAGACAGTACCAGCTGCCTATGGGACAATGGGCCAGGTACTTGACCCCTGGGCTAAAAGGCAAAGCTCTGGAGGCATTTGCTTCTCTTCCGTCAGAACAAGATAGCAACTACATCGCCATCACGCAGTCCCTGATCGCCAAATATGGGCTGACCCCTGATGTATACCGAAAGAAGTTCCAGAACCTCCAACTTGGCCCACATGACCGTTATAGTGATGTGGTGCAAGGACTCAGGATCCACTTTAACCAGTGGATCCACGGACTTTCAGTGGACACCTTTGAGCTGCAGAAAGACCTGATTATCAAAGACCAGTTCTTACATCTTTGCCCAGCTGAGGTCCGACAGTTCATACTGGACCGAGAGCCAACGGATGCGGACAAAGCAGCACAGATCGCCGACACCTATGAGGCCAACGGGAAGCCAGAAACACGGAGGCCAGTGACCGCCAGGTGGAGAGGGGGTAAACCTGCAAACAACCCCAGTGCCCTTGCCAGCCGTCCCTCCAGAGGCCCTGTCTCTGTTGCCAACCCCAGGCCTACTTCTGACACTCGCAGGTGTTTTTCCTGCAATTGGACAGGTCATCTCAGTGCCACCTGTCCGGAGAGGCAGAAGAACCCCCACTAGCCAAGGCCTACAGGCCCAATGCCTCTGTTCTTTTGGTGGGTGGCGTGGTTGGGAGGATTGATGACAACATGCAGCACATCCATGTGGGGACCAGTTTCGCTAGAGGCCTCAAGGACACCGGGGCCGAACAAACCATAATCCGACCCGCACTGGCAACCCGTGAAGAGATGATTGATGGGAAAACCCTAACTGTCACCGGGATTGGGGGCGTCCGCTGCCCCTTGCCGATGGCTCGGGTTTTTCTTGATTGGGGTGCTGGGAGCAGGGTGAGGGAAGTGGGGGTGTCCGAAAACCTGCCCACTGATGTTTTGTTGGGGACTGATTTGGAGAGGATGGTCGCATACTATGTCCCTGACATCCCTCCCCCATCTGATAATAAGGATAACGTTTACTATGATGATGATGGGAAACTGAATGTGTTACCTGACAATGCTTTATTGAATAATGATGCCTCTAATAACGATTCTTTCCCTAGGAATGATGCCGATAGTGATGTATCTGTGCCAACTGATCCTGATAACTATTTTATGAAAAGGTTGATGTGTCCACAGGAACAGGAGTGCTCAGCCCCGTTGCTCTGTGTAGTGAGACGGCTGAGGAACCCCTAGCAGGAGCAAGCATTGGTGCTACAGGAAATGGGGAGGTGCATGGGAACCGTGACAAAGGTGATGCCATGCCACTGACCAGTGCCACCGAGGAAGGTAACGTGCGCATAAGTAACACTGCTCCTGAAGTGTTGGGGGTGAATGGGGAGGTAGAGCCCATAGCAGTGCCGGCTGATGGGTCTGTAAAAATCCCCGGGGAGACAGCATACGTAGCCGCTGTCACCCGCAGTCAAAGTGCCCGGAATGCAGGTAGCACCCTGCCTTCTGGACCCTCCTCCGCTACAGGAGTGACTGAACCAGAGGTGGACCCAGAGCAGGTCCCAGAGGGTCCCAGGGATGAGGGGACCTTGACGTCATTTCTGGCTGCCTCCAGCCGGGAGTTCCAGGCCGCTCAGCGCCCAGATGCGAGCCTTGAGAAATTGAGACACCTCACTGAGACGCCCACCTCCGTGACTGATAAGGAGAGGGTGTTCTGGGAACGAGGAAGGTTTTACCAGGAGACAGTACCCAGAGAATCCCAAAAGGAGTGGTTGAGGGAAAGACAGCTGGTAGTGCCCTATCAATTTAGGGCTGAGTTGTTACGGATTGCCCATGAGATACCACTTGCTGGACACTTGGGGATCAGCAAAACAAAGGCCCGGCTGTCTCAACACTTCTATTGGCCCAAGATGGGGACAGACGTGACCCAATACTGCCGCTCTTGTGTCACCTGTCAAAGCGTGGGGAAGGCGGGGCCTGCTCTTAAGGCTCCCCTGATCCCTTTGCCGGTGATAGAGGAGCCTTTCCAGAGAATCATGGTGGAAATTGTGGGCCCGCTGGCCATCCCCAGCAGCTCTGGAAAGCAATATATTATCACCATGGTAGACTACGCTACCCGGTACCCAGAGGCAGTAGCTCTGTCCTCAACAAGGGTGGTTAAGGTGGCGTATGCACTGGTGACCATCTTTACAAGGGTAGGATTTCCCAGGGAGATGCTCACCGATCAAGGGACCCAATTCATATCTCGCCTAATGGAGGCTCTCTGTAAGAAAATGCAGGTGACGCAGCTGGTATTGAGTGCGCATCACCTACAGACCAATGGTTTGTGTGAACGCTTCAACGGTACCCTCAAACAGATGCTCTGCATGCTGGTTGAGACCCAAGGGCGCGACTGGGAGTGGTATCTCCTACACCTGCTATTCGCTTACAGAGAAGTTCCACAGGCCTCGACGGGGATCTCCCCCTTCAAGCTCCTTGTATGACAGGTGAGTCCGGGGACCCCTTGGGTTGGTAAGAGAATCCTGGGAAGATGAGCCAAACCCCCTGAAGTGTCCACTGTGGATTATGTCATGCGCTTCCGTGACAAGATGCAGACCTTGATGCAGTTGGTACATGACAACATGGTGCAGGCTCAGGCTGACCAGAAGCACTGGTACGACCAGAACACCTGGGAGTGGACCTACCAGGTGGGTCAAAAGGTGTGAATGCTGGTCCATGTACCAAAGGATAAGCTTCAGGCAGCCTGGGAAGGCCCGTACGTCGTCCACCAACAGCTCAACCCGGTCACCTACATGGTCACGCTTTACCACGCTCGGGGTAGGCGCAAGGCCTTTCACATCAACATGATGAAGGCTCACCACGAACGTGAAGCCTGTGCCCTACCGCTTTGCATCCTACCCGAGGAAGGGGAGGAAGACCCTCTCCTGGACATGCTGGCCCAAGCCAAGACCGGTGGGTCCATCGAGGACATGGAGGTAAGCGAGATGTTAAACGTACCCCAGCGGTCGCAATTGTTGGCCACATTGGAACTCTTCCGGACCGTGTTCTCCAACCGACCCGGATGGACTAAGTTAGCAGTCCACGAGGGGGACACCGGGAATCATGCCCCACTACGGCGAACACCTTATCGGATCTCTGAGGAGGTGCAGCAAGTTATGTGTCAAGAGATCGATGAGATGTTACAGCTGGGGGTGATTCAACGGTCCCAGAGTGCGCGGGCCACATCTGTAGTCCTCGTGCCCAAAAAGGATCGGACCACCCGGTTCTGCATGGACTAGAGGGGGCTCAACGCCATCACAACCTCTGATGCTCACCCGATGTCAAGCATCGAGGATCTGCTTGAGCGGTTGGCGAATGCAAAATACATATCCATCATGGATTTGAGTCGGGGATACTGGCAGATTCCCCTGAGCCCTGCGGCGCAGACGATATCCATCTTTATCACCCCCTTTGGACTGTAAGAGTCCACGGTCATGCCCTTCGGCATGAAAAATGCCCCTGCCACTTTCCAGCGGATGGTCAACCACCTGCTTCGGGGACAGGAGAAGTGCGCCGTAGCGTACCTGGACGACATTGCCGTTTTCAGTTCCACCTGGGAGGAACACCTTCAGCAGCTCCAGGAGGTGCTCAAGCATATTCAACAGGCAGGTCTGACCATCAAGCCGGGAAAGTGCCAAATGGGCATAAGCAAGGTCCAATACCTGGGACACCGGGTAGGCGGGGGTTCCATGAGTCCAGAGCAGGAGAAAGTGGGCGCAATCGTGTCCTGGCCCACCCCCAGGACCAAGAAACAGGTGATGTCCTTCTTGGGCACTGCAGGGTACTATAGGTGGTTTGTACAAGACTATAGTGCCCTTACAAGACCATTGACGGACCTCCGAAAGCTACCCCAAACAGTCGACTGGACAGACGGCTGTGAGGCCTTCCGAGCTTTGAAAACAGCCCTGTGCAACTCTTCAGTGTTGAAAGCAGTTGACAGCAGTCACCCATTCCTGGTACAGACCAACATCAGCGAGTTTTGCCTCGATGCTGTGCTCAGTCAAGTGGACTCGAGGAACCAAGAGCACCCGTGTTGTATCTGAGCTGGAAACTTCTGCCGAGGGAAGTGGCATACTCTACCATCGAGATGGAGTGCCTGGCCATGGTCTGGGCACTGCAAAGTTTGCAGCCCTACCTGTATGGGTGCACCTTCATGTGGTAACTGACCACAACCCTCTGAGCTGGCTGCATACAGTGTCCGGAACCAACGGAAGGTTGCTACACTGGAGACTTGCCCTCCAGCAGTACGACTATACCGTACAGCACAAAAAAGCAGCAAGCATGGAAATGCTGATGGGTTGTCTCACTGGGGTGAACCCGCTAGGTGCGCCTGGCGGCGTACCAACAGGTCCTGCCTCCTTAGTGCACTCTAAAAGGGGAGGTGTAACGATATTGTAAAATATCATGTACGACTTCTGGAACATTCCAGAATCTTCCATTCTCTACACTTTCTAGAATGATGTATAGCTGCCAAGAGACAAGCGACACCCCTTCCCTTCCCCCTTGTCACACATTGCAGTTTTGTGTTCTCCTCTGCCTGCATCTTCACACACTCAGTGTTAACTGAGACTACAGCTCACTTACTCCTTCCTGACCCCCCCTCCTCATTGCAAGGAATGTCTTTGTCTAAAACCCATGTGCTTGCTGTATGTATGGGAGATATTAAAGAGGCCATAACTCGGACCCCGTCAATGACAGAAATATGAAAATAATATATCTGTTACGTACGTCGACTAAGCTCTGTAGCCCATGTTTTTCACGGTTCTAGCGCCAACAGAACCAGAGAAATGGATTTCTCCTGAACCGAGGTGAATAGACAGCCAGTGTCTGGAGTCCTTAGAAAGCTAATTTCAATATAAGATGAATGTTGGTTCTGCCAATATTCTGCTAGGTTCTCAAGCCCAGTTATGATTATTAGAAGTTTTCAGAAACAAGTCTGTACTCTGAGAGAAGGGGAGGGCGGCCATAACTCAGCCCTTTAGTGATGACACAAGCCCAGGGGTATAAGTCTGCAAGAGGAGAAGAGGTACTGTGCAGTGTATATATACAGGACAGGAGCAGTGATACTGTGCAGTGTATATATACAGGACAGGAGGAGTGGTACTGTGCAGTGTATATATACAGTACAGGAGGCGTGGAGCTTAGCAGTGTATATATACAGGACAGGAGGAGTGGTACTGTACAGTGTATATATACAGAACAGGAGAATTAGTACTGTGCAGTGTGTATATGTATATACAGTATAGGACATGAGGAGTAGTACTGTGCAGTGCATATATACAGGACAGGGGAAGAGGTACTGTGCAGTGTATATATACATACAGGGCAGGAGGAGTGGTACAAATTCAAATTCAAAGAAGCTTTATTGGCAGGACTAAATCTACATTAGTTTTGCCAAAGCAAGTGTACAAAAGGGGATAGGGACTGTAGGGATTTTGGGTAGGGGCTGTCGGAAAGGTGGATGGGGGGATGGGGGCAGATCCAGAATGGGGCTATAGAAGTCCATGGCATAGGGAAGGTGGATGGGGGCAGATCCAGATTGGGGACTATTGAAGTCCATGGCATATCTAAGTTCTCTTTCTCGCAGTCTGACATTCGCTCACATACCGCGCCGCTATCTCCACTGCTCTCTCTTCTTCCCCCAGCAGGATATTTATTTTCTCTTCCTCCTTCATGGTGATGAAATCCAGGAAGAGATGTGAGAGTCTCCTGAAGTGAGTGTCCCTCACTGTTGAGTATTTGGAGCAGTGTGGCAGGAAGTGGATTTTGTCCTCCAGGGCCTCCTGGTCCCAGTGTTGGCACAGTCTTTCCTCCCTGGGCTTGTAGCTCTGCCTGTGTCGGCCGGATTCAATGGCCAGACTGTGGGCACTGAGTCTATATCGGCTCAGGATCTTGCGGTCTCTGGGCTCCGGGAGATTCTCCAGGTATGGGGCCAGTCTGTAGTCTCTCTGTAGACTCCGGTACATGGTCAGTTTCTGTGAGCTGTTGATGTCGTTCTTCCAGTCACTTACGTACCTCTCCTCGCCTTCGTCTACCATCTTCCTGATTCCGGCTTTTGTCAGGTTGTTGTGACTGGTGTTTTGGTCAGGTTGGGTTTGGGTGGGCTGTTCCGAGGGTCCTGGTTTTTCTGTTTCACCTACATGTCAGGGCTTTATGGTGATGGGAGCTTGGATTGCTCCTATGTAGATGAGCCCAGAATGACAGTGCCCTCTTTAGAACCGTTAGGTGTAGAGAGAATCTGCCCAGCTCGGCCCGGCAAGCACTGCTGGAGGTGCTCCGATGGACTTGGAGAAGGTGCTTGCAGAATTCCATGTGGAATAAATTTTCTGTTGGGCTGGAATCCCACCTTGACCAGTCTGGGTAGGTGTGAGGACCCCAGACTTCACTGCCATTCAGGAGGATTGGGGCGATGATAGAGTTGAATATTTTTAACCAGACCCTCACTGGTGGCTTCAGATGGTAGAGTTTTTTTCGGATGGCATAGAAAGTTTTGCAGGCCTTGTCTTTCAGGGTCTCTATGGCTTGTTTGAAGCTCCCTGACTGGTGAATCTCTAGGCCCAGGTAGGTATATTTGTCCGTTCCTGTAAGGGCGCAGTTGTTGAGGACAAATGAAGGATGCCGGTCTGATTTTCTCTTTCTCTTCTGGAACACCATGATGTTGGTTTTCTTTAGGTTGACTGGTAGTGCCCAGGTGGAGCAGAATTTCTCCAATATTTTCAGGTTGTCTTGGAGGCCTTTCTCGGTTGGTGACAGAAGCAGCAGGTCATCTGCATACAGCAGGAATTTCACCTGCGCATCGTGGAGGGTGAGACCTGGTGCTGTGGAAGATTCCAGAGCGGTAGCCATCTCGTTGATGTAAATGTTGAAGAGCGTTGGGCTTAGGCTGCAGCCTTGTCTGACTCCCTGGCTCTGCTGGAAATAAGCCGTTTGTCTGCCTTTCACACTCACACTGCAGAGGTTCTCAGTCTTGGAGCTTCTGATAACATCGTAGGTCTTTCCTCCTATTCCGCTCTCCAGCAGTTCAGGAATAAGCCTGGCTGCCACACCGAATAAAAGGCCTTTTTAAAGTCCACGAAACAGGCATATATCTTCCCGTTCTTTGTATTGTGGACGTGTCTCTGAATGAGGCTGTGCAGGGTGTACATGTGGTCAGTGGTGCAGTGGTTTGGCATGAACTCTGCTTGGCTCTTGCTGAGGACATTATGCTCGGTGCGGAAACTGAGGATCCTCTTGTTCAGGATGCTGTTGAACAGTTTTCCCAGGTTGCTGCTGACACATATGCCTCTGTAGTTGGCTGGGTCATATCTGCCCACATTCTCTAGAGTTGAGCGAAACGGGTCGGTCATATTCAAAAATCGCCGACTTTCGCTGAAGTCGGGTTTCATGAAACGAAACCCGACCATAGCGTGAGGTCGGCCACGAGGTTGGTGACCAGAGCGCCAAAGTCGCGTTTCAAATGATGCTTCCAGCGCCCTTTTTCAGCCAATGATGGAGGACGCACACTGTGGGCAACGTGATGACATGGCATCGGTCACCACCATCTTTGAGAAGGGCATGCAAGTGATTGGCTGGCTTTGTGTGGCGTCACAGGGGCTATAAAAGGACGTGAACGCCGACCGCCATCTTACTTATGGCGATCTTAGCAGAGGGAGAGCTGCTGCTGCTGCTGATTCTGTAGGGAGAGTGTTAGGCAGGGAAGAAGAACCAAAAAACTGCTTCTGCTGTTAGCGATTTCCAGTTACAACACAACACTTTGTGTGCAATGACAGGGGAGGCTATATTTTTGTGCATCAGCTCTGTTGGTTATTAGGCTCCCTGATAGCTGCATTGCTGTTTGCACACTGCTGTGCAAATTGCTTTTTTAAAAGCAAAAATACTTTTCTTCCTCTTTTCTGCACAGTTACCAAGGGCTCAATTTTCCACCCTTTTGTGTGCAGCAGTCCTGCTTATTAGGCTGCCTGCGTCCATACTTGAACTAAGAGCATCATTGTCAGCGTCCTCAAATCTCTAGTGAGATCCAAAATCTCACCAATCCTATAGACACTCTCCACCTTGTCATACACCATCCAATTTCAGCCTACATTGAGGCGTAATCTCTCCTGGGCCTGAGACAATAGTTCTGCGTCCTCAAATCTAAAGTGAGATCCAAATTCTCATCAATCCTATAGACACCCTCCACCTTAATAATAATACTAATAATAATCTTTATTTATATAGCGCCAACATATTCCGCAGCGCTTTACAGTTTAACAGTTTCAAAACACAAGTCATAAGTAACAACGTTAACAATACAATAATTAAAGCAAAGTAAGACGAAATAAGACGACCCTGCTCTGAGAGCTTACAATCTACCATGAGGTGAGGGAGATACAAAGTACAGGTGTGTATTTACAATTGTATATTTACAATGAAGGTCTAGCCATCTTGAGGGAGTGAAGGATGGATGGAGATGGTGAATGGGCTATACACGCACACTTACACATAGAATGACTTTGATTAGTGAACGTGATAGGCTGCTCTGAACAAATGTGTTTTGAGGGAGCGCCTAAAACTATGCATATTGTGATTAGTCCTAATTTCTTGGGGTAGAGCATTCCAGAGGATAGGAGAAGCACGGGAGAAGTCTTGGAGTCGGGAGTGGGAGGTACGGTTTAGAGCAGAGGTTAGTCGAAAGTCGTTTGCAGAGCGCAACGATCGGCTGGGCCGATAGACAGAAATGAGGGAGTAGATGTAGGGGGGTGCCACACCGTGGAGAGCTTTGTGGGTGAGAACAAGTACTTTGAATTGGATCCTATAATGAATGGGCAGCCAGTGTAATGACTGCCGAAGAGCGGACACGTCCGAGTACCGATTAGCCAGATGGACGACCCTGGCTGCTGCATTAAGTATGGACTGGAGAGGGGATAGTCGAGTGACGGGGAGGCCAATTAATAGAGCATTACAGTAATCCAGGCAGGAGTGGATCAATGCTACAGTGAGGGTTTTTGTTGTTTCCATGGTGAGAAAAGGGCGGATTCTAGAGATGTTCTTTAGGTGTAAGCGGCAAGAGTGGGCAAGAGATTGTATATGGGATGTGAAGGAGAGATTGGTGTCAAACATAACACCCAGACAGCGAACCTGCTGCCGGGGAATTATTGTGGTACCACCCACTGAGAGGGAAATGTCAGATTTAGCGAGGTTAGTAGATGGCGGGAGTAGAAGAAGTTCAGTTTTGGAGAGGTTGAGTTTCAGATAGAGAGTGGACATGATATTGGAGACTGCGGACAGACAGTCACTGGCGTTCTGTAGTACAGAGGGGGTAAGGTCGGGGGAAGACGTATATAGTTGTGTGTCATCCGCATAAAGATGGTACCGAAAGCCAAATCTGCTGATGGTCTATCCAATTGGGGCTGTGTAGAGAGAGAAGAGAAGGGGGCCAAGGACTGAGCCCTGAGGTACCCCGACAGCAAGAGGAAGAGGAGATGAAGCTGAGAGAGAACAAAACACTGAAGGAGCGGTCAGAGAGATAGGAAGAGAACCAGGAGAGAGCAGTGCCCTTAATGCCTAGTGACTGGAGCCTAGAGTGTAGGAGATAGTGGTCAACAGTATCGAAAGCTGCAGATAGGTCAAGAAGAATGAGCAGAGAGTGGTCACCCTCACGTTTTGCTGTCAGAAGGTCATTGGTCACTTTGATGAGTGCAGTTTCAGTCGAATGTAGGTGGCGGAAGCCGAACTGTGAAGGGTCTAGAAGGGAGTGAGTGGAGAGGTAACGGGTAAGGCAGGAGTAAACTAGGCGCTCCAAAAGTTTAGAGATGAAGGGGAGATTGGAGACTGGTCTGTAGTTGTTTGTGCAGGATGGGTCGAGAGCGGGTTTCTTTAGTAATGGAGTAACGATGGCGTGTTTGAAGGAGGATGGGAAAATGCCTGAGGAGAGGGAGAGATTAAAGATTGTAGTTAGGTGGGTTGTGACGACTGGAGAGAGAGACTGCAGGAGATGTGAGGGAATGGGGTCGGTAGTGCATGTAGTCGGACGAGAAGAAGAGAGGAGTCTGGAGACTTCTTCTTCTGTGATGGGATCAAATGTGGAAAGTGAGCCAGGGGAGATGCAGGATGGGATGGGAGTCACAGTACTTGGTGGTTGGGAGCAGATTTCCTGACGGATATTATCTATTTTTTCTGTAAAGTGGGAGGCCAGGTCATCAGCACAAATGTCTGTGATAGGGGCTTGTGCTTTTGTCCTGAGGAGGGAGTGAGAAGTGTCAAAAAGTTTCTTGGGGTTGTTGGCTAGTGAGGAGATCAGGGTGGTGAAGTAGATCTGTTTGGCGAGGTGAAGGGCAGCATTATAGGTTCTTAACATAAATTTGAAGTGGATGAAGTCTTCTGGTGTGCGGGTTTTTCTCCATAGGCATTCAGCACTCCTAGAGCATTGCTGGAGAAGTTGCGTTTGCGATGTGAGCCAGGGCTGTTTTACTCTGTGCTTGGAGGTTCTGAGGGTGAGGGGGGCTACTTGGTCAAGGGTGCTTCTAAGGGTGTCATTGTAGTGATGAACAGCCAGATTAGGACAGGAAAAAGAGGAGATTGGGGACAGTGATGAGTGTAGGGAGTCTGAAAGTGTCTGAGGGTTAATGGCTTGTAGATTTCTGACTGTGTGGTAGGTAGGAGTGAGCTGGGGTGGGCGAGGATTTGTGAGCGTGAAGGAGAGAATGTTGTGGTCAGAGAGTGGAAGCGGTGAGTTATATTTAGGTGGGAGATTGAACAGAGCCGGCCGAAGACCAGATCAAGGGTGTTACCGTCCTTGTGTGTCTCAGAGGTTGAACGCTGTGAGAGGCCTAGAGAGGTGGTTAGTGATAGAAGTTGGGATGCAGATGTGGAAGTAGGGCTGTTAATGGGGATGTTGAAGTCTCCCAGGATAAGGGTTGGAAGTTCTGAGGACATGAAGTGCGGCAGCCAGGCTGAAAAGTGGTCAAGGAAGTGGGTGGGTGAGCCTGGGGGCCGGTATTTGACTGCTACTCTGAGGGAGAGGGGACGGAAGAGCCTGATGGTGTGGACCTCAAAAGAAGGGAATGAGTGATGGAACTGGGGGGATGACCTGGAAAGTGCATTGTGGAGACAGGAGTATTCCGACTCCACCACGATGTCTGTTTGTGGGTCTCAAGGAGTGAGAGAATTGTAAGCCACTGTAGGAAATGGCAGCAGGAGAGACAGTGTCAGAATCCTGAATCCAGGTTTCAGTGAGGGCCAACAGATTAAGAGAGTTGTTCAGAAAGTAGTTGTGTAGGAAAGGAAGCTTGTTACAAGCAGACCGTGGATTCCAGAGGGCACAATTAAAAGATGGAGATGAGGGAGTGCAAGTAATATTAATAAGATTATTATGGTTTCGATATGAGGTAGGGTAGGGGTTGAGGTTGGGGGATGGTGGACCAGGGTTGGGGGAGATGTCCCATGAAATCAGTAGGCATAGGAAGATAAAAAGCAAATAGTTGTTGGAATTGTAAGTAGTTTTTTTCTGCGATGTGTTTGGGCAAGATGGGCTGAGGTTTCTCAGGAAGGTTAGGAGTGCATGGGAGCTGTACATGGGAAAGGGAAGTATAGAGGGGTTGATGTGTATGAGTCATGATGGAGGGGGGATAGGGTGGTGAATGTGGATGGCAAAGTAACACAGGAAGATAAAAATAAAGCACATGGTTAAAGAGGAGAGCAAAGTGTGGGTTACCTGACTCCAGCCCTGACTAACTGTCATGTATAACTGCCGTTTTCCAGATGCTTAGCTTCTGTGATGCTTTGCTTATGGGATGCTTGCGTGCTGCACCCCACACTGCGTGCTTCCCCTTAGGAACTACTACATATGTAGGCCACACTACAGGGTCAGGAGAGAGGGATTGTGGGAGCTGGTTGGATATAATTTGGCAGCTGGGGCCAGCACACCAGGGTATGGTTAGATGATCAAAGGCACTAGACCAGGCTGTGTCAATATGCTATAGCACCTTCAACCTGATAAGATCTAGAGAGGCCGCAGTCATGGATCTAAAACAGTAAGTATTACATAGAGTGCAACAAATGAATTATACCAAAGCTTTAGCAAGCACATTAAAATATGCAGCAAAATGGTAAAGCAGCAGAAGTATGGAGTTGTACCATTTGGATATAATGCAGCAGAAAAGAGAGGCAACAGAGGTGGGAAGTTGTACCATTCAGGCTACTTGCTAGCAGTGAATGGGGTAAATACATGCAGGGTGGCTCAGTTGATTGCCATTTGGATATAATGCAGCAGAAAAGAGAGGCAGCAGAGGTGGGAAGTTGTACCATTCAGGCTGCTTGCTAGCAGTGAATGGAGTAAATACATGCAGGGTGGCTCTGTTGATTACCATTACCTTGTCATTCACCATCCAATTTCAGCCTGTTACATTGAGGTGTAATCTCTCCTGGGCCAGAGACAATAGTTTTGCATCCTCAAATCTATAGTGAGATTCAAATTCTCACCAATCCTATAGACACCCTCCACCTTGTCATACACCATCCAATTTCAGCCTGTTACATTGAGGAGTAATCTCTACTGGGCCAGAGACAATAGTTCTGTGGGTCGCCCTCCCAGAGCGGTGGGTGTTATGAGCTCATTTTCTGCTCCACTAGTTGAGAGTTCCCCTTCCGTTCTCCCTCTGGTGGTGACGGGAGGTGGTGAGGTTGCTTTGAGTGGTAGTGAACTGCCACCTGGTGAGGAAGATAGTGATTGGATCTCTGGAGTATCAGACTGGATATAAGACAGCCGACGCCCTATCCTGTTGCTGGTGATTCAGTCTGTTTCTCAGGTCTAGGACTCAGCACTGTTCCAGTCTTCTAAAGATAAGTTTGTTTTTTGCTAATGTTCACACTTGCTCTTGTTGGTCTTTTCAGTTTTTTGTGTGGTCAGCCAGCCCGGCTGGGCTGTGCTGAATTTCTACTCTTATTTGCCAAATTGCCTTTTTTTGTCCCTTATTAGATTGGCCTCTTTTTGCTCTGTCTCAGAATATTTCAGAGTGCTGATATAGTGGGAGAAGTCTAGTGACTTCAGGGTTAATTTTGCTATCAGTTGTGTTGGACATTTTGATATGGGTCCAAGTGGTGGATAAATTGTCTCTCTCTCTCAGGAAAAGGCCCAGCGTTTTTCCAACCGGCATAGGACCATTGGTCCCCGGTTTAAAGTGGGTGATATGGTTTGGTTGCCGACTAAGAATATTCCTATGCAGGTTGCATCTCAAAATTTAAGCCAAGATTTATTGGACCTTATAGGATTTTGGAGATTCTTAATCCTGTTTCTTTTCAATTGGCTCTTCCAGTTACGTTCAAAATCCATAACGTATTTCACAAATCACTATTGAAGAGGTTTGTTGAGCCAGTAGTTCCTGTGGCGGCACCTCCTGACCCTGTCTTGGTTAAAGGCAATATGGAATATGAGGTAGAGAAAATTACCTCAGACGGAGACTCCAGTATTTGGTCAAATGGAAGGGTTATGGCCAGGAGGATAATTCTTGGGTCTCTGCCCCTGATATTCATGCCAATAAATTGGTTCGTGCTTTTCACCGGGCCCATCCTGATCGGCCTGGTGGCATGGATGAGGGTTCGGTGACCCCTCCTCAAGGGGGGGTACTGTTATGAGCTCATTTTCTGCTCCACCAGTTGAGAGTTCCCCTTCCGTTCTCCCTCTGGTGGTGACGGGAGGTGGTGAGGTTGATTTGAGTGGTAGTGATCTGCCACCTGGTGAGGAAGATAGTGATTGGATCTCTGGAGTATCAGACTGGATATAAGACAGCGGATGCCCTATTCTGTTGCTGGTGATTCAGTCTGTTTCTCAGGTCTAGTACTCAGCACTGTTCCAGTCTTCTAAAGATAAGTTTGTTTTTTGCTAATGTTCACACTTGCTCTTGTTGGTCTTTTCAGTTTTTTGTGTGGTCAGCCAGCCCGGCTGGGCTGTGCTGAATTTCCACTCTTATTTGCCAAATTGCCTTTTTTTGACCCTTATTAGATTGGCCTCTTTTTGCTCTGTCTCTGAATATTTCAGAGTGCTGATATAGTGGGAGAAGTCTAGTGACTTCAGGGTTAATTTTGCTATCAGTTGTGTTGGACATTTTGTAGGGTTTTTGGCAGACTGCAGACAGTGTCTTTCCTTTCCTGTCCTTTCTAGTTAGTCTGGCCCCATCGTTTGCTCAGCCTATTTTCCTGCCTTTGTTTGTGTTTTCATCTTTTTTCACCGTCAATACATGTGGGGGGCTGTCTCTCCTTTGGGGTCTGCTCTGGGGCAGTTAGTTTTCCCCTTTTCCTGCTTTAGGCTTATTTAGTTTCTCTGGTTGTAACGAGGCGTCTAGGACCACCGCAGGAACGCTCCATGACTGCTGTTAGTTGCGTGTTAGGATCAGGCGTCTGCAGTCTGCATAGTTACCAACCTCTTTGGTTTTCTGAGACTTAGCTTGTTGTTTTTTATTTCCTCCTCGGCTACCCATTCACAACAGGTGGGGTACTCGGTACCAGATCGATGGCAGCGGGATGTGTCACAGCAGCAGTGACCCAGTCCGTGGCCCTGGGCGCCCAAGTAATGGGGGAATGGAAATGGTGGAATGTAGTTAATGGAATAGTTCGTGATGCCACCTGTGGTGTTCGGCAAGTGAAGTGTGAGGCCGATGCTGCATGCAGATCCTCTGGGGCTGGTGTTGTGTTGCAGGGCAGTGTAGATGTGGCATTAGAGGAGAGGCACAAGCGGTGTAGAAGCTGGTACCCAGATGTAGCGGTGCTGGGTGTGTTGGCTTGAGAATGAATGGAGGACACCAGGGCTTGCAGTTCCAAAGCTTTACTCACAGTCTGTAGTACACACAGGTGCCTGCCTCTGTGCCGTGTCCTCCAGGTCAGAGACCCCAGGCAAGATGGAATGCTCCCTTCCAACACTCCGCCAACATGTGCCTTTCTGAACGTCTCCTCTATAGCGCCTTTAAGTGTGAAGATCTCCTAGTACTGAGTTACACTGGAGTTCCTCCTGACAGATGTTCCCAAGAACTCTACTTGTACGGCAGACAGCTGTAGCCTGCTTCGGGGACTCTCTACTCCTGAGTCCCGGCTCTCTATCCGTGTTGCTGTTGTGCCCCAAGTCTTAGATGGGAGTAGTGCATTTACAGCTCACTATTCCACCGGTGTCTGCTGCAGAACCATAAGTGTCCATACAACCTCGGGGACCGGGCCCCGGCTTTGCGCTTAGAACCTATAGGCAGGGTTCTTCCTCTAACCCACATCCTCTCTGTTCTCTTATACTCCTTCGTTCCGTACTTGTCTTTCTCTCTCTTATGGAAGCTCAGATTACAGTTCAATGTCTTTCTCCTTCTGTCCTTTCCCGTGCCAGCTGGCTCAGATCACTGAGGCAGCTGCAGCACTCCTTCCTCCATCCCTCTTCCAGGGATCCTAACTCCTCTCCGAGTGACCTTCTCTCTCCGACTCCCACTCCTGACTGACCTGTTATTCTAAACCTTCCCGCTCTTTTATGTATTCTAAGCTCCACCAGCCTCCCAGCACGTTTAGTGTTCCAAGCAGGGAACCACCAAAGGTGCTCTGCTACCTTCTGAGCAAGGAGCCGCAATGTGGTTTCACTGAACTACTCTGTTGTGTGGGATGCGAGTGTTGGAGCGTGGTCAGGAGCCTCCAACTTACCTGGATGGTGGGGTACCACACCTTAGGAGAAAGTGCAGTACCTCTGTGGCGACTGAGCCTCAGGGGCGCCACATCTGCGTCCTCAAATCTATAGTGAGATTCAAAATCTCACCAATCCTATAGACACCCTACACCTTGTCATTCACCATCGAATTCAGCCTGTTACATTGAGTGTAATCTCTACTGGGCCAGAGACAATAGTTCTGCGTCCTCAAATCTAGAGTGAGATTCAAATTCTCACCAATCCTATAGACACTCTCCACCTTGTCATACACCATCCAATTTCAGTCTGTTACATTGAGGTGTAATCTCTACTGGGCCAGAGACAATAGTTCAGCGTCCTCAAATCTATAGTGAGATTCAAACTGTCACCAATCCTATAGACACCATCCACCTTGTCATTCACCATCCAATTTCAGCCTGTTACATTGAGGTGTAATCTCTACTGGGCCAGAGACAATAGTTCAGCGTCCTCAAATCTATAGTGAGATTCAAAATCTCACCAATCCTATAGACACCCTCCACCTTGTCATTCACCATCCAATTTCAGTAGAGGTGTAATCTCTACTGGGCCAGAGACAATAGTTCTGCGTCCTCAAATCTATAGTGAGATTCATATTCTCACCAATAGTAGATACACCTTCTACCTTGTTTTACAGTACCATATAGCTGGTGGTATTTTGGGTACATTTTCACAAAAATGAGCAAGTATGGTGGAAGACGCCATGGAAGTGGGCGGGGGTTGCCAGCTGGTCCCGATGGTGGTGGTGGTGGTTTTGCATCTGTTGGAAGTGGCAAAAGCACAATAACACCTAAGGCAGGAGGTGTTGAGCCTGCGTCATCATCTGGCTCCACAAGGCCTCGAAGGCTCTCTTTTCTGGGAGTAGGTAAACGACTTTTAAAGCCGGAGCTTCAGGAACAAGTTTCGGCTTACATTGCTGACACAGCCTCCAGCTCTCTCGCCTCCTCTTCTGAAGTTTCAAAAAATGAAAGCACTGAGTCGTCATTGAAGGCTCCTGGTCAGGAACAACACCTTTCCTTGTGTCCTTCACCCCTACCAAAAGTGAAGGATGTGGCAGGCCACACTACCGATTGCTCCATGGAGCTCTTTTCACATACCATGCCTGGGTTAGCAAGTCAAATCGTGAATTCCCCAGTCCAAGATGAATCTGACATGGAGTGCACTGATGCACAGCCACTGCTAGATTTTTCTGCTGGTACATTCACTCAGAGCACTACATTGTCCTCGCAGTGTACTGAGTCAGAATTAGTCCCTGATGAAACTCAGGTGCCCCTTCCCGCATACTATACCACCTTACACGGTGACACAGAGGAAGGTGCACATGAAATTGAAGAGGAGGTGATGGATGACCCAGTTGTTGACCCAGATTGGCATCCATTGGGGGAAGAGGGTGCTGCTGCCAATAGCTCAGAAGAGGAGGAGAAGGATCCGCAGCAGGCAACGACATCGCAACAGCTGTTATCTGGCAGGACCGTAGCAGTCCAAAAACGTGTTACAAAAAACAAACTAGTTGCAGGACAGCTTGGCCAGACGGTCAAATTAGCACAGCGTGCAAGGTCTCAAAATGTCTTCCATAGTAGGAAGAGTGCAGTGTGGCACTTTTTTGAACAAAATCCTAATGACCAGGCAAAAGTTATCTGTAAGAAGTGCACAAAGACCTTTAGCTGAGGGAAAAATCTGAGAAATTTGAATACCATGCATGCTTAGACATTTAACCACCAGGCACTTGCAAGCGTGGATGGACTACCAAACCTCACGTACCACATGTGCACCTGCTCCGAATGAAGGTAGTCAGCAACGCTACATCTCTTACCCCATTGTAAGCACACCGGTTAGCACACCACCAGCAGCAAATGTCGAGGTGTCGTCGAAAGGGCAAAGCATTCATGGAATCACAATGTTATTGCTACAAAAGACTGAATCTAGGCCATCAGCAACACCACCAACACCATCACCATCACCAACCCTCTCTCAGTCCGCCATGTCCACCGTTAGTTCCACCATATGCAGCTCTCAAGTCCAGCTCACCCTACCAGAGACTCTGAGTAGGACAAGAAAGTACTCATCCTCTCATCCGCGTACACAGGCTTTGAACGCCCACATTGCCAAACTAATCTCGTTAGAGATGATGCCCTACCGGTTGGTTGAAAGCAAAGCTTTTCGCGAGCTCATGGCATACGCAGTACCAGGCTATAACCTACCCAGTCGGCACTTCTTTTCGTGAAAAGCCATCCCAGCCCTCCACGTGCATGTGAAAGACCGCATTGTCCATGCACTCAAGCAATCAGTGAGTGGAACTGTGCACCTCACAACAGATGCATGGTCCAGTAGGCATGGCCAGGGCCGTTACGTGTCTATCACTGCGCACTGGGTTAATGTGGTGGATACAGGGTCCACAGGGGACAGCGGCGGTGGGACAGTGCTGCCTAGCCCACGGTATAGGAAACAGTTGGCTGTAGGCGTTCCACCCTCCTCCTCCTCCTCCTCCAGAAGCGAAAGCTCGTCCACAGAGCGCAGTCGCACGAGCACTCCATCCGCAGCTGCCAGTGTTGCACACGAGGTGTCCCACTATCGAACAGCTAGTGGTAAGCGTCAGCAGGCTGTGTTGAAGATAATGTGTTTGGGAGACTACAGACACACCGCGGAGGTACTGGCCGACTACTTGCAGCGACAAACTGAGTCATGGCTGGGCAGTCTACATCTTGAGGCAGGCAAGGTAGTTAGTGATAACGGCTGGAATTTTGTGGCAGCCATAGCCCTTTCAAAACTCAGACACATACCTTGCCTGGCTCACACCTTGAACCTGGTGGTGCAGTGCTTCCTCAATAATTATCCAGAGTTAACACCCCTGCTCCATAAGGTGCGAAGACTGTGCATGCACATCCGCCGGTCGCCCGTACACTCCAGTCGTATGCAGAAGCTACAGCGATTGCTCCACCTTCCCAAGCACCGCCTAATTATCGACATTGTAACAAGGTGGAACTCCACCCTGCACATGGTTCAGAGGCTGTGCGAACAGAGGCAGGCTGTAATTCATTTGTGAGAGGATACACGGGCAGGCAGTTTGCAGGCAGACATGGAGTTGTCTGGTGTGCAGTGGTCAAAGCTGAAAGACCTCTGTAAAGTCCTTCAGTGTTTTGAGGAATGCACACGGCTCGTAAGCGCAGACGACGCCATCATAAGCATGAGCATCCCACTTATGCGTCTGCTCATGCAAACTTGGATGCACATTAAGGAGCAGGCGTCTGCAGCCGAGGAGGAAGAGAAGGAGGGAAGCCTTGATGACAGTCAGCCATTGTCTGCTCAGGGAACTCTCCTGGACGAGGTGGAGGAAGAAGAGGAGGAGGAGGAGGATGATGGGGATGATTATTTAGGGGAGGAGGATGCTTCTCAGGGGGCAAGAGAAAATGTTGGTATGGCAAGGTCAGGTACAGGGTTTGTGCGTGACTGGAGGGATGTGCATTTGCCAGAAAGTGCTCCTCCACCCAGCACTCGCAGTGCACCATTGACACCTGGAACATTGGCCCACATGTCTGATTATGCCTTGCAGATCCTAAAAAGGGACCCCCCGCATTGCCAAAATGATGAACGATGACGACTACTGGTTGGCCAGCATCCTGGATCCACGTTATAAAGGCAAATTCCAAAACATCATGCCACAGGAGAACCTAGAGCTAATATTGGCTAACAAACAAGCAACTCTGGTAAACCGTTTGTTTGAGGCATTCCCAGCACACAGCGGCGATGATGGTTTTCCAACAAGCTGTAGGTGGCAACATGAAAGAGGTGTTCGTGGTGCACACAGCCGAAGTGGCGTTGGACACAGGGGTTTCATGACCATGTTGTGGACTCATTTTTCAAGTACCGCTCACATGACTGGTAATACTGCATCAAGTTGTCAACTATGGTAACAAACTACTTCTCCCATATCGATGTTCTCCCTCACCGGTCATTCCCCATTGACTATTGGGCCAGTAAACTTGACACCTGGCTTGAATTGGCACAATATGCCTTACAGGAGCTCGCTTGCCCTGCTGCTAGTGTGTTATCTGAAAGAGTCTTCAGTGCTGCTGGATCAATCCTGACAGAAAAAAGGACCCGTCTGTTGACCCAAAATGTTGATGATCTAACCTTCATTAAAATGAACCATGCATGGGTTTCAAAGTATTTTGTCCCACCCTCCCCTGCTGACACGTAGGTTGCCAGAAAAATGGCTTTTGTCCTCCTCTTCCACGGACTTCTCCAATTACTCCATTTGCAGCTGCTGAATGTCCAACATCAACATATGCCAATTTTTCCTCCTCCCTAACAGGGCTGCTTCCCCCCACAGGGCCGGGGTCACCACCTGGCGCATGCACCCATGCGAGTGCTGCTGCCCTGGACAGGTGGGTGGGCACACTGTTTGGCAACGGCACTGGCACAAGGTCCCTCATAGTAGAATCAAGTGTCTCTGATGGTGGGGGTGCACACCCGCCGTCAGACACACCGGCGTACTATGAGGGGCCCTGTGCCAGTGCCGTTGCCAACAAGTGAGCCCCCCCTGCATGCTCAGGATCACAGCACTTGCAAAGTTGAAATACTTACTTCTCCCTGCTCCACCGCCGTGATGTCTTCCGCGTTTCCTGACAGTGACATTCTGGTCAGAGAGCGCGATGACATTACGTCTGTACGCCATCTGCATAAACAGTCCAAGTGCAGTGAGATGGAAGATGGGGACGATGAGGAGTCCAGACTAGTACAGGGATTCCCTAGTGAGGAGACTTATTTAATTGTTTTCAATGTTGGGACAGCTATATTTGGGGAGCACTATACTCTGGAGAATGATATATGAGGCCCACCATACACTGGAGCATTCCAAAGGTGGACATCAGACATTTGAGCAGCATTTACAGGGCCCATTATGCACTGGAGCATTAGAAATGGGGCCCATTATATATGGAGCATTATTTGGGCCCATAAGACAGTGGAGCTTCATCCATGGGGACCAACATATACTGTAGCATTATGTGGAGCTCATCATATACTGTTTCAAACATTATATGGGACCAATGATTCTGTATGGAGAAATATATGGGCCTCATTACTCTGTATAGCGCACTATGCCGTGGCCATAATACTGTATGGAGGAATATACTGTTCGTTTTTGGAGCTATTGGAGAATTTAAAATGGATATCAGTCATGAGATGTAATAAGTTAAGTATTTTTCATTGTACTATACCTCTATTTCTCTGCCGTATCAGAGGATCATGAATTGTGGCATGTGTTAAAGGAGCCCATTGACACTCTTTGGCCCTGGGCCCACGAAAATCTGGAGCCAGCCTTACCCCCCCCACAACTTTAGCCAAATAACCCCCAGTTTTCAATGCCTAACTATTATTATAAAGTAAATTAAGGTTGACAAGCTTGCGTAATAAGAATTGATGTTTTTGGCATTAAAATGGGCACTGTAGGTGTGTTTCCTCTCCTCCACTCACTCCCGACTTTTCTTCCCCATTGACTTGCATTGGGTTTCGTGTTTCAGTCGGCCTTCGACTTTTCACGATAATGCCGATTTTGTTCGTTTCATGAAACCCGACTCGACCCGAAAAAAGGCAAAGTCGCTCATCTCTAGTGATGAGGCCTTGGTTCCAGGTAGAAGGGAAGTAGCCGGCACTTAGCACAATATTGAAGAGTTTAACCATTGCGGCCTGTATTTCTGGTGGACTGTATTTCAGCATTTCTGGTAGGATTCCATCTAGGCCACCGGCTTTTCTACATCTTATGGAAGAGATTCTATCTGCTACTTCCTGTAATGTAATAGGTGTATCCACGGGGTTTTGGAAATTTTTTACTTTTTCCTCCATTGCTTTTAGTTTTGCCATTATGCTTTAAGGAGAAGTGGTACTGTGCAGTGTACTATATATATACAAGACAGGAGGAGTGGTACTGTGCAGTGTACTGTATATAAACAGGACAGGAGGAGTGGTACTGTGCAGTGTATATATACAGGACAGAAGAAGTAGTACTGTGCAGTGTATATATACAGTACAGGAGGGGTGGAAGGAATGAAAGGTGTAATTCCAATTCCATCTTCCATTTGTGTATAAACAACAGCAATTCATGCATCTGCCTCAAAAAAGGGATAATTCATGGACTGTTTGTAGAACATATGTAGCCTACAAAATCTGAAATTGCTGTGTGGTTAAATTGGCTACTGGTTAGCTTTAGCTAGCTATTATACTTTTTGCTCGTCTTTGCAAGATAGGCTGAGATCACATGGACATTAGAAAGGCTATGTTTGGATTATCAATATGAAAACGGGTTTATTGAATTCCAAGGAGAATTTGGAAAATTATACACGGATTTTCTATGGAATGGCAGGCTTTTTAGTTGTGTAAATATAATTCAATGTAAAAATTTGACAAAACTGATCAAAAGATCAGCTCATTTCACTTGACCAGAGCTACATCAGATTGCTGCTGTTTTACCAATTAGATGCCACTGTTAAACACTGGCTTCTATCAACCCTCAATCAGCTCAAGTGCCCAAAAAAATATACAACATATGGCTCTCAGAAAATAGTGACAAAAAACACATTTTTTTTTTATAGCTCTGAATTTTTTTCACCGTGAAAAAAAAAAAAACACACAAGTATAATATTGCCAGGTCATTTTTACCATGCAATTAATGCCTTAAATACAATACCTGAAAATCAATAAAGAATTGTATTTTTCCTACACTTCATCACACTTATAATAGTGTCATTCAAAACTACAATTCTTCCCAGAAAAAACAAACACTCATATGACTTTGTCGAGGGAAAAATAACAAAAAGTTATGGTTCATGGAATAAGGGGAGGAAAAAAAAGTCTAAAAACAAAAAAATTACTTGTTTCTATAGGGGATAAGTGGATAAGTGTTAATTATGTACAGTAGGGACTGGCGGGAGAGGAGACTGGCAGCGTGAAAACTAATAGTTATCGTAATAATCGAATAATAATGGAAGGCACACATTAATGAGGTTTTCTCAAATGTGGAACTTATCCCCCTGGAATCCCAAGAACTGTGGCTCAGATATGCCTTGCTGAAAGGAGTGGTAATCAACCAGGCGCATTTCTGCTTCATTCATTGTGATCGAAGTGCCAAAGATTAGCTAAGCACACTAGCACAGCTTTAGGGCTCATACTCACATGCAAGAAACTCGGACAAGTCTCGCAAGTCAATACTCGGATTAGAGCGCTCAGCAGCATGTACAGTGTTTTTATGCAGCTGAATGCTCCGATCCGAGTGCTGGCGGCAATGACGGGTATTGACGTGCGAGACTTGTCCGAGTTTCTCGCATGTGAGTATGAGCCCTTAGGCAATATCTGGCATTTCTTGGGATCGCTGGAGCCTTATCGGTCGAACTCCCAGTGATTGGGAAATTCTCCTCTATCCTATGGATAGGGGACAACTTTCAAACTTGAGAAAACAATGTTAGGCCGCGTTCACACCATCAGCATTTGGTCAGTATTTTACATCAGTATTTGTAAGCCAAAACCAAGAGAGGAACAATCAGAGGAAAAGTATAATAGAAACACGTCACCATTTCTGGATTTATCACCCACGTCTGGATTTGGCTTACAAATACTGAGGTAAAAAACTGACCATGTGAATGAGGCCTAAGGCTATATGCGCACGTATGCAGAAAATTCCTGACTCAAAACCGGACTCCTTCCCAGAAAACGTGCGTTTTTTTTCTGCGCGTTTTTGCTGTGATTTTTTTCCGGAGCGTCCCCAGTCTCATAGAAAATAGTTAGTAATGCGGATTTTGCCACAAAATTTATGACCATGCTGCGTTTTTTTTCCGCAATGCATTTTTTTTTCGTGGGAAAAAACGCATCAATATGCACAAAAAGTGCGGAATTCATTCAAATGAATGGGATGCTTCTTGTTAGTGTTTTTTTAAGCTTTTTTTGGTAAAAATGTGAAAAAAACGTGAATTTTCTGCATACGTGTGCACATACCCTAAATGTGTGCCTTTGTTTTGTAATAGATTATGTTAAAACACTAATTAGATACATTGCAAAAAAATAATGAATAAAGCAATATTACAATACTTACAGAACACCCCAAGCTGATAGTTCTCAGTCTGAGCTACAAAATCATCCTGGTTAGTTACTGTCACAATATATATTCTCTTGTCAGCGTCTGTGAGCTTCTCCAGTCTCAGGGTCCCATTTGGAAATAGTTGAGTTCTACTCACGTAGGATGCATTGTATGTTGGTGGGTTATTATTAACGATTCTGGCAATGAAGATTGCACCTCCTTCAGTTCTCCATATTATTTCACGAGTGTCAGGTATTGTTATATACAGAATCAAATCCACAGATCCTCCCAAAGATCCATTTACTGACACCTGAGCAGATACAGCACCTGGAAGAAAAACCAAGATTTCCTTATCTGTTGTGGTAGGAATTGTAGATTATATATTGTTTTCTTTCTCCTTACCTAAATATAATAAGTAACTCGTTATAAATCCACACAGCAGCTTTATAAGATCCTTTAGCACCAGCCAACGAATCATCATGTTGTGTACGCTGGTAGATTGTGTGCGGTATGTTATGGGCATATCTACAAAAGTTTTTCTTACCCTATTGACTTTGCATATTTCTTAGTCTGTTGCGACCTCTCCTGGTTATTCTCAATCAGCCTGTACAGAAAAAGAAAGTGCTGGAAAGTTACATGAGCCTTCTTCCTGATCATAAAAAATCTTATAGCACGTGCCTATTTTTTCTGAAAATAGTATGTATATCAAAATGGCATCCAGTAGCACATGATGCAAATTTGATGCAAATCAAGGTATTTTCTTAAAGGGAATATGTTACCAGGTTTTTACTACCAAATCCAAGAGCAGCGTGTTATAGGACCAGAGACCCAGATTCCAGCGATGTGTCACTTATTGGGCTACTTTCTGTAGTGTTGATATAATCAGTGTTTTATACAGGAGATTGTCACAACAGGACAAGTAGCCCTGAAGCCAGATTGTCCACTCACAACCTCACCATGGATTAGTATCTTTTTGCCTATGCACAAGTGTACAGAGAAAGAAGCCAGTCAGTGATGGGGCAGAGTTCTGCAGAGCTAAGCATTAGGGCTCATACCCATATGTGTGAAAAAACGTTCTGATATCCGGACCGAATAAACGGACGAATGATATGCGAGTACAATCCGATTTTTCACACCTAGCATCAAATTTACATTCAAATGAAATGCGATTTTAACATGACCTTTTACATAGAGCAATTCTCTGGCATTTACATATCGTTTTCAAAGGAAATATTCTTCAAAACACATATATATATTTATTAGAAGATAGATAGATAGATAGATAATACAACCCCTGGCAAATATTATGGAGTCACAGGCCTTGGAGGATGTTCATTCAGTTGTTTAATTACGTAGAAAAAAAGCAGATCACAGACATGACACAAAACTAAAGTCATTTCAAATGGCAACTTTCTGGCATTAAGAAACACTAAAAGAAATCAAGAACAAAAAATGTGGTGGTCAGTAATGGTTACTTTTTTACACCAAGCATAGGGGAAAAATTATGGAATCACTCAAGTCTGAGGAAAAAATTATGGAACAGCTTGCAATCTCTGAGGCATGGACTTACTGAGTGTCAAACAGTACTCTTCATTAGAGTTGAGCGACTTTGGTCGGATCGGGTTTCGTGAAACCCGAATGAAACAAAATAAGTTTCAGATGAAACTCGTCCGACTAGAGCAAAAAAAGTCGGAGTTTCGTCCGACTTTTATTTCCCATTGACTTGCATTGGGGTCGGGTTTCGGACGAAACTCCGACTTTGTTTTGCTCTAGTCGGACGAGTTTCATCTGAAACTTATTTTGTTTCATTCGGGTTTCACGAAACCCGATCCGACCAAAGTCGCTCAACTCTACTCTTCATCAATCTGGCCCCAACTTTCTCTGATTGCTGTTGCCAGATCAGCTTTGCAGGTTGGAGCCTTGTCATGGACCATTTTTTTGAACTTCCACCAAAGATTTTCAATTGGATTGAGATCCGGACTATTTGCAGGCCATGACATTGACCTTACGTGTCTTTTTTCACCGAATGTTTTCACAGTTTTTGCTCTATGGCAGGATGCATTATCGTCTTGAAAAATGATTTCATCATCCCCAAACATCCTTTCAATCGATGGGATAAGAAAAGTGTCCAAAATATCAGCATAAACTTGTGCATTTATTGAAGATGTAATGATAGCCTTCTCCCCAGTGCCTTTACCTGACATGCAGCCCCATATCATCAATGACTGTGGAAATTTGCATGTTCTTTTCAGGCAGTCATATCTATAAATCTCATTGGAACGGCACCAAACAAAAGTTCCAGGATCATCGCCTTGCCCAATGCAGATTCGCGATTCATCACTGAATATGACTTTCATCCAGTCATCCACAGTCCACGATTGCTTTTCCTTAGCCCATTGTAACCTTGTTTTTTTTCTGTTTAGGTGTTAATGATGGCTTTTGTTTAGCTTTTCTGTATGTAAATCCCATTTCCTTAAGACGGTTTCTTACAGTTCGGTCATAGACTTTGACCCCAGTTTCCTCCCATTCGTTCCTCATTTGTTTTTTTGTGCATTTCCTGTTTAGGAGCCATATTGCTTTAAGTTTCCGGTCTTGACGCTTTGATGTCTTCCTTGGTCTACCAGTATGTTTGCCTTTAACAACCTTCCCATGTTGTTTATATTTGGTCCAGATTTTAGGCACAGCTGGACCAAATATATACTATATACACTGGATACACTCACACTAGCGCTATCCCTTCATCCCCGTGTAACCCCATAGCTAGATAATATAGAGGTATATACTATATACACTGGATACACTAACACTTGCTCTAACCCTTCATCCCTGTGTCACCCTATACCTACAGAAAATAGAGGTATATACTATATACACTGGATACATTAACCCTAGCTCTAAACCTTCATCCCCGTGTCACCATTTACCTGCAGAATATAGAGGTATATACTATATACACTGGATACTCTAACCCTAGCTCTAACCCTTCATCCCCATGTCACCCCATACCTACAGAATATAGAGGTATATACTATATTCACTGGAAACGTTAACCCTAGCTCTAACTCTTCATCCCCATGTCACCATTTGCCTGCAGAATATAGAGGTATATACTGTATACACTGGATACTCTAACTCTAGCTCTAACCCTTCATCCCCGTGTCACTCTATACCTGCAGAATATAAAGTTATATACTATATACACTGCATACCATGGGTGGACATACCGCCGGTTCAACCTGTGTGGTTGCACAGGGGCCCAGAGCCTCTAGGGGGTCCCTGCAGGGCGGCTAATGTATACTTCCCAACCGTCGGGGGCGGGAGCTTATTTTTCCCGCATTGCACTGAGCCACTACGGCCCCCCATGCACCGACCCCATCCTCGCCCTCACAGAGAGGGCCACCAGCCACCGCAGCCCCTCACTGATAAATAACAGCAATGACGTCGCTGGGATTCTCTGTGTGCACAGGACCTGTGATGAGATCACAGGAGGAGAGGAGTCAGGGGTCACATGATCAGGATCCTCTATCTGAGGCCCCTGATCATGTGACCCCTGACTCCTCCCCTCCTGTGACCTCATCACAGGTCCTGTGCGCACAGCCCTGGGTATGTTGTGCTGGTCATCATGATACTGGATGAGGAAAGTGTATGTGTGGGGTCAGGAAGGGTTTACAGGGTGGATGTAGCAGAGTCGTGAGTGTACGAGGTGTGCGGAGCAGAGCCGCGCGTGTACAGGGTATACGGAGCAGAGCCATGTGTACGAGGTGTATGGAGCGGAGCCACGTGTGTACGAGATGTACGGAGCGGAGCCGCGTGTGTACTAGGTGTATGGAGCAGAGCCGCACGTGTACGAGGTGTACGGAGCAGAGCTGTGTGTACAGAGCAGAGCCTCATGTGTATGAGGTGTACAGAGTGGAGACGCCCGTGTACGGAGCGGAGTCGCGCATGTACGGAGCAGAGCCGCGTGTGTATGGGGTGTACGAGGTGCACAGAGCAGAACCGTGTGTGTATGAGGTGTGTGGAGCCACGTGTGTACGAGGTGTACGGAGCGGAGCCGCATGTGTATGACGTGTACGGAGCGGAGCCACTTGTATATTTGGTGTATGGAGCAGAGCCACATGTGTATGAGGTGTACAGAGCGGAGCCACATGTGTATGAGGTGTGCAGATCTGAGCTGTGTGTACGGAGCGGAGCCACGTGTGTATGAGGTGTATGGAGCAGAGCCACGTGTGTATGAGGTGTACGGAGCAGAGCCATGTGTGTATGGAGCAGAGAGGTGTACGGAGCGGAGCCGCATGTGTGCGAGGTGTACTGAGTGGAGCCGTGTGTGTGAGGTGCACGGAGCCCAGCCATGTGTGTGCGTGGCATACAAAGCAGAACCGTGTGTGTATGAGGTGTTGTCCGGTGCCATGCGTGTACAAGGTGTATGGTGGGGAGCATTCATACCTCCCAACTGTCCCAGATCCAGTGGAACAGTCCCGAACTTGAGAGTCTGCCCCAATGCTCCGGCCGGGAGCTTACTTTTCCCACAGACACTGGAGTACATGGAGGAGCACCGAAGAGCACTTTAAAATTCGCATGTGACGTTCCACCGGAAGTGACATGCTAGAAGCTGACCGGAAATGAGGTAATTTTTGGAGGAGATTGTGACAGAACTGTTATGAATGGGTCACCGAGGAGGAAAAAACAACAAGCTAAGTCTCAGAAAACCAGAGAGGTTGGTAACTATGCAGATTGCAGATCCCTGATCTTAACCACACAACTAGTAGCAGTCGTGGAGCAATACTACAAAGGTCCTAGACGCTTCATCACAACCGGAGAGCTACATAAGCTTAAAGCAGGAAGAGAGGAAAACTAACTGCCCCAGAGAAGACCCCAAAGGAAAGGCAGCCCCCCATGTATTGACGGTGAAGCAAGATGAAAACACAAACAAAGGCAGGAAAATAGGCTGAGCAAACGATGGGGCCGACTAACTAGAAAGGAAAGGAAGGACACTATCTGCAATCTGCCAAAAAACCCTACCAAAAATAATGTCCAACACTTCTGATAGCAAAATTAACCCTGAAGTCACTAGACTTCTCCCACTATATCAGCACTCTGATATATTCTGAAACAGAGCAAAAAGAGGCCAATCTAATAAAGGACAAAAAAAGGCAAATTGGCAAATACAGATAAATAGGAGTGGAAATTCAGCACAGTCCCAGCAGGGGCTGGCTGACACACAAAAACTGAATTGACCAACAAGAGCAAGTGTGAACATAGCAAAAACAAACTTAACTTGAGAAGACTGGAACAGAGCTGAAGTCCAAGACCTGAGAAGCAGACTGAATCACCAGCACTAGGATAGGGCGTCGGCTGTCTTATATCCAGTCTGATACTCCAGAGATCGTTATCCTTCTCATCAGGTGGTAGATCACTACCAAT